>NC_057390.1:61918245-62257162 GCF_019320065.1 Cervus canadensis | reverse complement strand
AGTAAGTGAGTGTCCTTGACTTGGAGCAGGAAAGAATTCAAGAGCCAAAGTATTAATAAAGTGAAAGCAGGTTTATTTAGAGTTCCACATTTCACTGGCAGAAACCAGATCATCTCAGCTAGATAATTTCATAGGTTAATGAGTGGGAGTATTCTAACTATTTGAGGGAGGAGGAGCGGATTTCCAGGAGTTGGGCCACCACTCACTTTTTGGCCTTTTATGGTCAGCCTGGGAATTATCATGGCACTTGTCATGGCATTGGTGTTCTTTAGCTTGCCCATGTATTACAATGAGTCTGTAATGAGGTTCAAGATCAACTGGAAGTCAGATCTTTCACCATCTTGGGCCTAATCAGTTTTTGTAGTATTCTATGTCATTCTTTGACAGTTCTGCCCCACTCCCTTCCTTCCTGTCTCACCACAATTATTTGTAATCTACATATTTTAAAACCATTATTTAGTTTTATATTATTTATTTATATATAACTGGATATGACTGCTTGGAAGGTCGCATCTCTTAAAATTCAAATTAATTTCCTGAACCTCCAATTGTTTAAAGTAATAGGACTATTTCAATTATTTTCTGGGGTCTCTCTTACCTCTCAACTGACCAAGAATTCCAGAAGCAAAATTTTAAAACCTCAAATGTCCATTATAATACTTTCTTAAATAAATGGCATCATAGCTATCTAAGACTAAACTTATCCTAAAAATACCTAACTCATACTGAGAAAATAGTTGAAGGTATTTGAAGAATTTAATAATGCCTATTGGAGCAATAACTATGTGGTAATTCTTTAAAGCATATTAATACTGAAAATAAAATAGCAATGAATAATTTCCCATAACTGTCCAAATTCTATAATGCCCAAGTAACTCTTATAAAAAGGAACAACTCAAGCTCAAAAAACAGACATATGTTCTTACCTTAGTAGCCCCAGGATGGCTATAATCTATAATCATTATGTGGTAGGAAACTATCATAAGTTTTAGTTTTAAAGTTACTTAATTCACACAATCTGTTCCAGTTCTAAATGTAGTTCAAAATAAATGTGTTTCCTGAATATAGCTCCAAGTGAATTACAGTACAACTAACTTCTGGATAAAATATTTTAATAAAAGGTAAATCTTGTAGACATCTGAATGTAATGTGATCCAAAAGGCCAAAATAGCATTTCTAGGCATTTGAATAACATGTACATATAAGTGCGTTTTAGTGCAACTAAAAACTGCATACATTATTTTATTTTACCTGCATACATTATCCATAAGTTTAACAGTGATTATTAAGCAAAAATTTGAGGCATTGAGAGTCTGTTGTTAAGAAGCTTTTTTATAGTGAAGTGATTGCCTTGTCACTTACATTACAATGATATTGTCAGGATCAATGGCCAATTGTGGAAGGTCTTTGTTTGAAGCAAAAAATAATAGGAACTTCATTGACCATCCAGTGGTTAGAATCTTGCCTTCCTATGTAGGGAGTAGGGGTTCAATCTCTGGTTAGGGGGCTAAGATCCCATGTGCTTCCTGCTAAAAAATCCAAAAAACATAAAACAGAAACATTATTGTAACAAATCCAATAAAGACTTTAATAATAATAATAAAAATCATAATGTGCTATTATGTAGCACAGTATGTGTACAGAACTCTGCCCCAGCTCCAAATCTATCATAATACAGTTGACAGAATCTGAACAGGCAACAGAATGACTAGAGAATTTTTTAAATAGTGTTGTTACTGTATTTCTTAAATATACCCCAAAATGCACCTGGATGAGTTCTGGGTGTTTTTTTTTTTTTTAATTAATTAAATAGTTAATTTTTTTTCATTGAAGTATAGTTGATTTACAATGTTGTGTTAGTTTCAATTTTTAGATTCTTTTCCATTATACATTATTACAAGATATTGAGTATAGTTCCCTGTGCTGTACAGTAGGTCCTTGTTGGCAATTGTAATTAAAGTCACATCCACAACTATCCCTCTTCTGAGGGACCTGCTCCACGGAGAGCCTAGGTGATCTGCTGCACAGGTGATCCCTTATTCGAGTAGAGATGGGTTCTTGACTTTGGGAACCAACCCATAGATTGACTCTCCACTTCTGACTGTCACAAAAAGATACATTGATATAATCATATTTCCTCTTGGAGATTTAAAGAATTTACTAGCAGGCCCAGTGCAAAACCATGGGAGGATGGTTGGTGGGAGGGGAAGAGTGTAGAAACTCTGAAGAAGTCTTCTAATGGTGGTGATTTAGTTGCTAGGTCGTGTCCAACTCTTGGGACCCCGTGGACCGTAGCATGCCAGCATGGGATTCTCCAGGCAAGAATACTGGAGTAAGTAGCCATTTCCTTCTCCCAGGGATCCTCCCAACCCAGGAATCGAACCCGGGTCTCCTGCATTGCAGGCAGATTCTTTACTGATTGAGCTAAGCGGGAAGCCCAGTCTTCTAATAGTGGAACCGAAATAAGTGATGTTACCTGACAAGATCATTGGATGAATATTTTAGATTTTAGTTGCTGGAAACAGAACAACCATTTAGTTCCAGGGTCCCTAAGGCCAGGTCCCATTGTAATTCTAATCATGGCCTTTTCTTTTTCAGTGTAAGCCCTTACAGCAAACTTCCTTTCCTTGAGCTAGCTAATGCCAGTAAATTTGTATTCCTTATAGCCACAAATACTAAACTAAAGCAAAGCTTGGGATTTAAGATTATGGCCTAATTGTTTCTTAGTTTTTATTAGAAGGCACAAATCAGGAACAAAGAAATACTTGCTACAGAATGCTTTTAACTGCTGTTAACCAAAATCATTCTTAAGCACAAGATGGTTGCTGTAAACTTTGCAAAATCATGCTTAATTATAAATTATTTGAGCAATTTTTTTTCAAAAATAATAAGTTAAAGAAATATTATTTCAAAAAGTTCAAAATAGAATGTAGCAGAATCCATTTAAAGATGGACTTGAGAGCTAAAACATTTTAGTGATTCATTTGAACCTGAGACAAATTATAGTGGGTACTGTCTGTCATTTGAAATCATTTTTTAAAAACTTTTCTTGGCTCACTATTTTATAAATACCCAAAAGTTTAGAAAATATGGACCATATTTGTTGTCTTTCCTGCCCATAATCCAGGATCACCTCTGTTTTTACCAGTTTCTTCAATTTCCTTACCTCTCAACTGGTCAGTACATTTTCCTTGCTGGACTCAAATTTTGGATCAACCATGCACTAGCTGTCCTAGCTTCTACCTCTGAATTATTATGATGGAGAGGTTCCCAACTGTGCCACGAAGAATCTATAGTCATCAGGAGCTTTGAATGTGACATGATAAAGTGACAAATCTCATTGAGTAGGAAAACTCATGCTTTTGTTCTCCAAAATAGAGATTCCAAAGTTCTATCACTTTCTAGAATAGAAAAGAAAATAAAGAATATAAAGAAAATTAAGAGAAATGATGAGTTTAATTACTAAGAATGGGCTTATGATAAATCTTACCTAAAATTTTATAATGGAATAAATAAGATATAAATGTTTCAGCAATCACTCTATAGTACTCAACGTGCTTCCTGAAATCTTCCCCACAATGAAGATAATAAATACAGCCATCACCCCCAAAAGATTCCTGTCCTCCTTTGTATTACTTTTGTTTGTAATGCATAAGTTTATATATTGATAATTCACCTGTGATTAATGGTTGAGTTTAACAATCAGCTCACAAAATTCCTGAAAATTTAATACTTAGCTCTTGAGAGCTCCTCTGAGTTGGTTAGAGCATACCACTGACTTCCTTATGTCTCGTGCTCCTTTTTCCACTTTAGGTAACCTTCCTCATCTTGCCTATTTTTTCAAACTTTTCATCAGTTTTAAGCCTCTCAATTCAGTGATTGCTCTCAGAAGTGGACTCAGAGGGTCTTATACATAGGTTACAGACTTAAAAAATGAAACCAAGCTGTTTAAATGTTGTAGGAAAAGAAAGCCTGGGGCAACTTACTAGGGCTAAGAAATTAGAAAGATGCTGTGTAAGGGAGCTCAACCTGAGGAGGAGACCCTTTCTGAGTGACCAGTATGGAGGTCAGTCTGGGGAAACTGGTAGAAGAAAGCAGAGCAAGTTACTCAGATACTGGAGTGGGCCTTATATTTGTACACAATGCTTTCTGCAGGTACCACTTAGCAGTACCAGTCACTGAATTCAACCCATCCATTACTGCAGGTACCAGCCCCCCACTGGGTCTGTATCTACCCAGGAATAATGTCTGTGGGTGTCATAAAGGTAATTTTAAATGATATTTTTTTTTCTCTATTTCTTTAAGAGAAACCTTAGGGGGGGAAATCTGAACTGCCCCCAAATGTCTTATTCTGGGTTAATAACGTTCTTTTCTCCTGGCTGTAATGAAATTTAGTTGCCATCCATGTGTTTTCACACTTTTGGGTACCAGGAGGATGCCCTGATTTTAAAGACTGCCCTTCATTCTTCTTCAAGCATTGGGATCTGCATCATTCACTCTGACACCATAAATTTAAAACACTCCTAAACTGTATCTGAGACTATTACAAAGTTCTTTATTTCACAATGAAAAATAAAGGCTTAATATTTTTACTACTGTTAACACTGTTTAAGTTAGTCTGGCCAAGTGCATGCTTAGAGATACTTGCAATGTCCTAGATGCAAATGTTTCTTTTGGTGAATGGTTATTTATACAGAATCTTCTGGTTAGAGCTGAAAATGGCTTTTGATTGTGTAGGGATGGAATTACAATATTGAAAACGTATTAAAATTTTAAATAACCTTTAGATCAGTTTGAATGTGAAAGGATAGACAAGAAGGTAGTTAAATTGCGAAGTCTATATTACAAAACTAACTCTACTGATGTTGATTCAGTTCCCAGTTTAAGAAAATTTTCCTTTCAACAGGGTTTTTCCTGTCTTTCAGACTACTGGAAAAAATGATTGGCATATTTCATATGAATGTAGCTTTGGTCTAGTATCAATAATCTGGGTAACAGTGTTAGAGGAAAGTGAACCCTGGGGGTTGTCATCTCATAGGCAAGAAACTTAGGGAAAACACAGGTACATTTATTCTGCCGTTGAACTATTTTTCTAAGCCTGTTACCATGGCTTCTAAGTACATCAACAGGCAGGCCCCTTTACCTGCTATACTAGGCTTTTCCAAACCCTTGCTGACCTCAAAGCGCACATTATTTAAAATATAAGGTGTGGAAGAGCAACCAGGTATCACCAGGGAGCTTGTTAGAAATGCAGAACCTGTCCCCAGACCTGCTGAATCAGAATCTGCATGTTGACAAGATCCCCAGGTCATTCATGATCACAGTTACGTTTCAGAGGTGATTATCTGTAGGGAATTTGCCTACTAATTTTGATCCACAATGATGAATGTCTTCTCTCTGAATTTCCCATTTACCTTTCAGTCTATTCTATATAATTTATGTTTCTCAGTAATTATTGGACATATGTGAATCCCATTTCCCTCACAAATTTGTGACCTTCTAGACCAGAGAAAATCCTGTAAAAGGCCACATGGTAAATATTTTAGGCTTTGGCAGGCCATATACTATCTTAGTTGTATGTTCTTTGGGGACTTGTTTACTCTTTGAAAACCATTCTAGGTAGAGAACCATACCAAAACAGGTCCCAGGCTACATTTGGTCGATGGGTAGTGATTTGCCCACCCCTGTCGTGGCAGGGCCAGAATTATATGCTGGGCTTCCCTGGTGGCTCAGACGGTAAAGAATCTGCCTGCAGTGCAGGACACCCGGGTTCAATCCCAGGGTCAGGAAGATCTCCTGGAGAAGGAAATGGCAACATGCTCTAGTATTCTTATCTGGAAAATCCCATGGACAGAGGAGCCTGGTAGGCCATGTGGGGTTGCAAAGAGTTGGACACGACTGAGTGACTAACACTTCCACTTCTTGGTACAGTGCTAACAGTTATGGAAGGTTACAATCAATATTATTCAGTGATCTGTTAACGTCATTTCATATGCCCTTCTGCCTCATGTTCTAAAATATTTTGAGGTATAGTTTTAGGAAAAGTTATGAAAAATTATCTGAATATTATTTATAACAATTTTTTTCATACTTTAGAAATAAACTTTAATAAGAATAGGAGATTTCAAATAATCTTATATAAAGTTTTTCTTTACTATTGATGTCAAGATGTAAAAGTAAACCACAAGTCCTCACTCGGCAAAATAATATAATCCATAATTTTTCAATAAGACCATACTGGTAAAGAAATGTTGCATTTATTACAACCCAATGCAAATAACAATTGATAGCAAAAAAGAAATATGCCATAGTAGGTAGTTTAAATATTTTTTGGCAATATCTATTTTGTTACTTGACCATAGTTGTATTCTTTAGTCTCTTTAAGTGTTAGATTGCAACTTCAAATCATTGTGAACCATCCCCTGTGTTTAAGGTATAATCCATAAGGATTAGTTCCTTGATTTCATTAATATTTAATAATTGAAACAGTATTAGCAAGAAAGGAATGAAAAAACCTTCCAGGAAAATCCACAGCATAACATATATCACACACACACACACACACACACGCACACACACACACACACAAGTATGTTTACCTGGGTTACTGCTCCAGGCAATGTTGGGAAAGAAATGGGTTTTCTATTTAGGCTGATATTTTCTGGAGGGTTTATTTATTTATTTTTTGTGTGATCCTTATAAGAAAAATCAGTACTAAGTAATTTTAAAACCAGAAAAATGTAGTTTTCCTGATGGTAAAGGCCAAAAAACTTTACTGTTATATAGCGTATAGATTGTTTCTTTCATTTAAATCAAAAGAACTAGCCCATGTTTGAAGATCTTAATTTAATTGATTACACAGAACATATTTAAAATTGTGAAAACATGTGTTATTAATTTGATAAATAATTTTTCTTAAGATACTCTTCATCTACAGAGAAAGAGATTGTGTAATATTCAAGATTTAAAAGTGGATTTTGGGGGCTTCCCTGCTGGCTCAGTGGTAAAGAATACACCTGCCAATGCAGGAAACACAGGTTCAATCCCTGGTCCGAGAAGATACCACATGCCTCGGAGCAACTAAGCCCATATACCACAAGGACTGAGCTTGCGCTCTGGAGCGCAGCAGCCATAACTACTCAAGTCCGTACGCTCTGGAGCCTGTGATCCGCAGCAAGAGAAGCCGCTGCAATGAGAACCCTGCGCGCCGTAGCGAGAAACTAGCCCCTGTTCACCTCAACTAGGGAGAGGCTGTGCAGCAGTGAACACCCAGCACAGCCAGAAATAAATAAATGAATGGATGAAAAAAATTTTAAGTGGATTATTTGTGTTCATATCTTTTTAAGCTTAGGGCTCACTTGATACATTCACAAAAAGGAAGTCTTCAGGTTACACATGCTTTAACTATAGTTAACAGCTAATCTACAAATAATTAATTAAAATACCTTTATTTTTGCCTGCTTCTCCACAATATTTTTTTTTATGTTTCCATGGAAAGTTTTCCAAATTTCACTTCATCTTCTGTCCTTGGGGGAGTCATCTTTAATAATCTAAGAACACTGTTGTAAACGGAACAAGAAAGTGAAAGTGAAAGTGAAAGTAGCTCAGTCGTGTCCAAGTCTTTGCAACCTCATGGACTATACGGTCCATGGAATTCTCCAGGCCAGAATACTGGAATGGGTAGCATTTCCCTTCTCCAGGGGATCTTCCCAACCTGGGGATTGAACCCAGGTCTCCTGCATTGCAGGTGGATTCTTTTACCAGCTGAGCCACGAGGGAAGCCCAAGCTGGGTATGGTTGACTTCATATCTCAGAAGCATTAGGTAATCTTATTCCTCTTGAGGGATTGCCCCTTTCCCAGGTATCCACTGAGTTTCCTAGGAGTGAAAATGTGTGTTTTTCAAGCATGACATGGAGAAAAGTTGCTCTGAAATACATCTGTGACTGTCAGAACTAGGTTTCCATAGGAAGTCAGCTGGGGTGAGGGGAAGTGCTCATTCAATTTGATGATGTAGTTTTAGGATGATATAGTTGTAGGTAGTGGGATTCAGTGAAGGTAATCTCAGAGGTCAAAGGGGCACAACCGCACATTCTAATTACTGAAATTGTATTTGGAAAATTTGATTTTTTCTCTTTATACATGCACATGAAAGTGTAGGGCCCTTGGAGAGGTGGCTCTGCAGACTCAATTTGGTAAGGTGGAAAAGAAAAGAACTGAGGCAGGTTTTGTGCTGCTGCCATCTTGGGTCCACTGGAATCAGGGCAGAGATACAACCTCTGTTCCTACTAGTACACAGAACACGTTCTTCTGTATATATAGAGACATATAAATTAACCCCCAAGTTAGGACATCCCTGTCAGTGGAAATGGATGCTATTAACAATATCAGCTGAAAACAAGAATATACTAAGTATATCTGGTTAATGGATTAACGAGGAATGTTGAAGAATGAATGAACAGTGTCCGCATTGTTATTAATGGGTCTCAAAAGCCCTGGATCTCCAGACTGAGGATTTGGTTGTTGTTATCTAGTTACTAATTTGCGTCTGACTCTTTGCAACCCTATGGACTGTAGCCCACGGGGCTCCTCTGCCCATGGGATTTCCCAGGCAAGAATACTGGAGTGGGTTGCCATTTCCTTTTCCAGGGATCTTCCTGATTCCAGAGATTGAACCTGCATCTCCTGCGTTGCAGGTGGATTCTTTACCTGGAATGCCACCAAGGAAGCCCAAGGAGGTGGTTTACAAAGCATTGGCTTTGGAGGTACACAGCTGGTTCACATCCTAGTTTATCACTTGTCTGGGTGATCCTGGGACAAATTCTTTAATTGCTCTGTCTCTCAGGTTTCTGGCTGTAAGTGGGAATAATAATTCTTACCACCCAAGGTTGTTTTAAGGGTTATAAAGATGATGTATATATAGCATTTAGCATGATATTTAGGACAGAACAAGTACTCACTACATAATTATTATTCTTTGCTATTGTCCCTACTTGACCAGAATCTAGTTCTATGTGTAAGAATAACAGTACAGCCACAGTCAAAATGGGGAGAAGTCTTTTTGGCTTCTTATTCCACACAACCACCAGGCTTCCAAGATTACCTTGCCTGAAGTTCAGCAACCCTTCAATAAACTCCTGCCATGGACGCCCTTCATGAACACTGGCCTCTTCCAAGTGTGCAGGCTGAAAATGAGGGCCAAAGCCTAAGCTTCTGAAATGAGCCTGCTGCTTGAACAGATTTGGGCTTATGCTACCAATGATCCAAATTTCTAAGATGCTTCCCTGATGCTCTGCAGTATTTGTCTTCTTCTTGGATGAACACATTAGTGAGATGAAAGATATGCAGGCTACTAATGAATGTATATGTTTCTCAGTCTTCTTTATGGATGTACAAATAATGCTGAAAAACACTTTTCTGGGGAGATGCAGGGGAAATGGAGCCAGTGGTTTGCTCATGAAAATAACATTTCAGGAATTTTGAAAGCCATGATTAAAAAGTAATTTATGTAAACATCTATTAAATTATAGTAAAAACAAAGTTAATAGTCAGAATTCACCATTGATAATTATTTAATCTGTGCTTTTGAGTTTGTTTGTGCCCACTGTGTCTATATAGTGGAAATGCAATGCCCTGATCTGCTACCATCATTATTTCTTTCTTTTCAACTCTACATTCTGTGATGTCACCTTGTCAGCTTGAAAGCAGCCATGATAGAAAAGCTCACCCCAAAGAAACTGATAATCAAACTGCAAATCAAAACTTGATTTACTGTTTGTTGATCATCTAGACCTTAGAAAGTAATGGACAAAATATAGATTGCATTTCAAAGAATGCTTTCACTGTGACCAATAATGTATGATTAGCACAAAAATTGAGGGAATATTTTCCCAGAATTAAAAAAAATTCTCTGATGGAGCAAATAAATCACTCAGATCATTGGGAAACTATTGAAATTCCTAAATAGATCTTTATTGTTCTACTTTCTCATTAATGTAAAGGAATATATCAATCAACATTCAGGTCAGACCTCTCCTTTTGCTCCTCAACCAAAATCTTACGCTGGCTTGGATACAAAAGTTTAACAAAATTATGACATGAAATATCCTTCATATCATTAGAAATTTATGATAAATGTAGTGTGTGCCTTCTGGCCATATCTATCAGAAGGAGCTGGTTGTTAACCATTAACCAGAACACCACTTGCACGGAAGGTTTAGGGCTTGATCCCTGCTACTCTGTTGGGCTAGGGAAAAGCCAAATCAGAAGAGATTAAAGCTAAAGAGGTGAAGTTTGAATACTGAAAGACAAGAGGGTAAATGGTGACTTAAACTGGAGATGCCCACTTGAAAAAGGACAGAGAATAAGGCAGGATGGGAAACTCAATAGCCAAAGAGAGAATGAGATGGTTTCTGAATTCACTTAGTAAAAGAGTCCCATTTATGTGAGGCCCCGGACTATTTATTATTCTGGATACGTTTCTAAAGGCACAAAGCCACAAAACATAGGAGGAGCCTATGAGTTTAGAAGCCTTGGTGAGGTCCAGAGTGAAATTTGGTTGGTTAAACTTCCAACTTAAGGAAATTGGGGAGAAACAATAGCCATTTCATGGAGCAGTTTTTTAAGTACAGTAATTATTGAAAACATCACAAATGTCTTATTCTGTTATATAATTTTATGTAAGATGCCTTGGGGGCCCATTCTTAACAACTAGACCCTTCAGTCCTAACGTGCTATCTATTCTTATGCTTATTATTCTCATTCATGACCTATAATGCTCTATATGTTTTTTTTCTGATGTTATATAATCTCAAATCTATGTGAAATTCAATTTTGTGTACTAAGTGAATATCTAACTTAATTTTTTTTCCCTGGGAGATTAGTGAATTTTCTCAGCATACTCATCAGCAGAATGTATTTTTAGTTGGAATTGCATTTGAATTTAAGACAGCCATCAAAGACAGTGGCTTAAATCCCCTAGAGGGGTTGTTAAAACTTGGTGTTGGGCATCTCCTCCAGAGTTTTTGATTCAATAGGTCTGGGGAAGTGTCCAAGAATTCAGATTTCTAACAAGTTTACAGGTGATACTGATGCTGCTGCTCTAGAGATCACACCCAGAATGACTGGTTTAAATGAGTAAGGGCTTGATGAATATCAATGAATAGGGAACTGAAAGTCTGTCTAGAGCTAAGCCACCTAGGCCTAGAACCTTGGTTTCAAAATATCTTGGGAAATTGGCTCTTTGCCTTTTGTGTGTACTTTGTGATTTCAGTGGCAATGTTTCTAGTGTTCTATCATTAAGAAGCTGTTGGCTTTATCATATTCATTTCAGTCGCTCAGTCGTGTCCAACTCTTTGTGACCCCATGAATCGCAGCACACCAGGCCTCCCTGTCCATCACCAACTCCCGGAGTTTACTCAAACTCATGTCCATCGAGTCGGTGATGCCATCCAGCCATCTCATCCTCTGTCGTCCCCTTCTCCTCCTGCCCCCAATCCCTCCCAGCATTGGGGTCTTTTCCAATGAGTCAACTCTTCACGTGAGGTAGCCAAAGTACTGGAGTTTCAGCTTCGGCATCAGTCCTTCCAATGAACATCGAGGACTGATCTCCTTTAGGATGGACTGGTTGGATCTGCTTGCAGTCCAAGGGACTCTCAAGAGTCTTCTCTAACACCATAGTTCAAAAGCATCAATTTTTTGGCACTCAGCTTTCTTTTATCATATTAGATATCTTATTTTCCTTCTTCCCTTGTAAGATACTATCAGGCATAGGATTTTTATGTGATAATATGCTTTTCTTATTTGGTGCATCAATGTAGCTAGATTCATTGCAGGATCATATGTCCTAACACTAAATTGTCATTGTATTTATGTTCGATTATCCTCTTGTTGTTAGGTAGTCTCTGAATTGTTTCTGATTCTTTTCGACTCCATGGACTGTAGCCTGCCAGGCTCTTCTGTCCATGGGATTTCCCAGGCAAGAATACTGGAGTGGGTTGCCATTTCTTTATCCACTATTATTCTCTAATAGGTTATTAAATTTCATTGCATATATTTTATTTAGATTTGTCCATCATTTCTCATTAACTAAATTGGTGTGTTGTTGACTTTAGTGTTATATTTAATGAGTTTTTGTATCAGGATTATTCTAGCTGAAAAAACTTTATAGAGTTTACACTGTGTCCCTGGGAATCTGCTAAGTTGAAACTAACATGAATTATCCCCTTTAAATTTCACAGACAATTTATGAAGTTTGTACCATAACTATTTTTTATTTTATGTATATGTGTGCTGTATGTTCAGTCATATTCGAATCTTCGTGACCCCATGGACTATAGCCTGCAAGACTCCTCTGTCCATGGAAATTTCCAGGCAAAAATGCTGGCATGGGTTGCCATTTCCTTCTCCAGGGGATCTTCCTGACTCAGGGATCAAACCCACATCTCTTGCATCTCCTGCATTGGCAGGCAGATTCTTTACTACTGCGCCACCTGGGAAATGCCCATTTTCATTTTATTAGGAAACTGCGTTTGAGAGCAATCACTGAAGATCACCTAGCTAGGAAATTACAAGTCTCTTATTCCCCAAACTAATTCTTAATTTATTTCATACATGGGGAAATATTTCCATATTTTGTTATGTTGTAGAATAGTTTACATTGTGTGGGAATTATTAATTTCTTAGAAGATTAAAATAATTTATCCATAAAGTAAATAGAGATATCCACTGTCTGAGTCTATAGTTTTGGGAGGAAGATATCTAAAATTTTCCTTAAAGCTAAGATTTCCAATTTCTTCTTTGTCATTAAGGATTATTAATTTTATTTGTAGAATTGAGCATAATATGTCCAATAATATGTCCAAATTATGTCCATATTTGACACAATCTCTTTTTATTAGATTTATTAAAGAATTATAATTGTTTTTCTCAGAGAAATCAGACCTTGCCTTTATTTATCTTCTTTTTTTGTTGTTTTCTAATTCACTATCTTAACGTAACCATCATTAATTTCTATTCTCTAGTTTCCTTAAAATATTACTGTAGTTGTTTCTCTTCTAAAGAAGTGAAGTTGCTCAGTCGTATATGACTCTTTGCGATCCCATTGACTGTAGCTTACCAGGCACCTCCGTCCATGGAATTTTCCTGGCAACAGTATGGTGTTGGTTGCCATTTCCTTTTCTGGGGATCTTCCTGACCCAGGGATCGAATCCAGGTTTTCTGCATTACAGGCAGATGCTTTACTATCTGAGCCACCAGGGAAGCCAGCCACTAGGAAAGCCCCTTTTCTAAAGAATCTGCCTGTAATGCAGGAGACCCAGATTAGATCCCTAGTCAGGAAGATCCCCTGAAGAAGGGAATGGCAACCCAATCCAGTATTCTTGCCTGGAGAGAGGAGAATGGTGGGCTATTGTCCATGGGATTGCACAGTCGGACACAACTGAGTGACTAACACTAACTTACTTAAAGTAAATGATTAGTGCATTTTCTCTATTTAATTTGCTATTAAAAAAAATCAAAACAAACTTTTGATTCTACCTATTTTTCAATGTAGTTTTTGATTGAGTGTCGTACCTTTTTGTATGCTATTTCATTTTGTATTTGTTTTTCTTTTTAGCCAAAGGTTATTGAAGAGAAATTATTTTAATTCTCAAAGGGTTAGAAATGTTTGTCTCATTTTTTGATATTTTTAGTGGTTTTGTACTTTTTTATGCCTTATTTCATCATGATTAAAGGAAGCGGCCAGGAAAATATCCATTTTTTGAAGTTTCCTTTATTTCTAGAAAATGAAGAAATTATATCTTTCAAAGACACTTTAAAGAAAGTATTATATGACATAGATCAAAATATATGTTATATAAAATGTATCCTTCTTAAATTAATTTGTCATCAGTTAAACCTATTTGATGTTTTGTACAAGCTCCGGGAGTTAGTGATGGACAGGGAAGTCTGGAATGCTGCAGTCTGTGGGGTCACAAAGAGTTGGACATGTCTGAACGACTGAACTGAACTGATGTTTTATGAATTTATAATGGCTTATAAAGGATTTCACTAAAGTAATTTCCATTTTTTCTACTTTTATCAATATGGATTTTTAATATTTTTATGAGTTGACCCATAATTCCCAATTTTTATATCTTTTAATCATGTAAATTTATCCTCTTTATCCCATATATGCTTTTCTTTTTCCTTCTGAGAATTTTCTTGTCAATATTAATATCACTGCCTCTGCTTTTTTTTAACAGTAGTTGGAAATGTTGTTGCCCGTATCAGTCTCTGAAAGCTTTTAAAAATTTTGTTTTATACATTTTTCTTATAAGCAACAGTTAGTTGGATTTTTATAAAACTAAATCTAAGTATTTTCTTTTTCTTAATAAAGAATTTTTGATCAGTATCCATTAATTGTTACAATTAATCTTTTTGATCTACTTTTGAAATTTTTTATATTTTTCTAAGTTTATGCTTCTTGTTCTTTTTGTTATTTACCTCCTACTGGATGAACTATGTATTTTTTCTAGAGATTTGGAAGATATAATCCTGCTTCCAATTCTATTTAGGGGTTATATACTTCAGTTAAAACTACAAAAATCTATCAATCTGTAATTACTCATTCAGCAGTTTGTTTTTTTTTTTTGAGTGAGTTTTGTGACCTAGGCATTATTCCATACCATGAAATACCATAGCTGGCAAGTAATAAATAGTTCAGAAAGTAAAACATATTTTCTAAAGAATCACACAACAATGTTATAAGAATCAAGGTTTGACCAGAGAAATAGAACCAGTAGAAGATATATATTAAGACATTTCTTACAAGGAGTTGGCTTACTTGATTGTGTGGTCTACTAAGCCAAGTCTGAAATTTGTAGGGCAGGCTTTCAGAAAGAACAGGCTGGTCTCTCAGGCATGGGCTGAAGCTGTTATCCACACATAGAAATTTCTTCTTCTATAGGGAAACCTCAGCTTTCCTTTTCAAGTCTTTCAGCTCCATGAATCAGGTCCACCCAGATCATCCAGGATAATCTCCCTACTTTAAATCAACTAACTGATTATGAACTTGAATCACATCTACAAAATATGTCCACAGCACCACTGACATTGAATAATTGGAGATTGTAGTCAAGTTGTTCCATCAAAAGGACCATTAAAAATGTTAAGGTATAATCATGGTGAATATTATGAAGAGATAAATAGTATTAAAAGATTGAATAAGATGGGAAAAATTGACTTAAATATGGAGGCCAGGCAGGCTTTGGTCCCTTCACCACCCATCTTGTGCCTAATCCAAGACTTTGTAAATATGTGAGTGTTAAGGGCCCTGTTGACTTACAGGTTGCTTAAGACTTCAAAGCTGTACAAATCGACTAGTCTTAAACGGAAAAGTTTACCTCATTTATAGGGCCCCAAGTTATCTTCCACATGAGCCAGACCAAAACAAATTTCTCTTTAGATGGTTCTGAGAGTGTTTTTTGCTTTAAAATGTAAATAAAAGCAGACAAATACTGCATCATCAAAATCAATAAATGTGTCCAGCCTTCAAAAAAGCATTTTAAGAATTTTCTGTGAAACCTAATGAACTTTTTTTTTTTATTTTTTGAACTTTTGTGTAATTAAGAAATATTAAAAAAAAAAGAAATATTATATCTTCAGTCAGTTCAGTTCAGTTCAGTCGCTCAGTCATGTCCGACTCTTTGAGACCCCATGAATCGCAGAATGCCAGGCTTCCCTGTCCATCACCAACTCCTGGAGTTTACTCAAACCCATGTCCATTGAGTCGGTGATGCCATCCAATCATCTCATCCTGTTGCCCCTTCTCCTCCTACCCCCAATCCCTTCCAGCATCAGGGTCTTTTCCAATGAGTCAACTCTTTGCATGAGGTGGCCAAAGTACTGGAGTTTCAGTTTCATCATCAGTCCTTCCAATGAATACCCAGGACTGATCTCCTTTAGGATGGACTGGTTGGATCTCCTTGAAGTCCAAGGGACTCTCAAGAGTCTTCTCCAACACCATAGTTCAAAAGCATCAATTTTTTGGCACTCAGCTTTCTTCACAGTCCAACTCTCACATCCATATATGACCACTGGAAAAACCATAGCCTTGACTAGATAGACCTTTGTTGGCAAAGTAATGTTTCTGCTTTTTAATATGCTATCTAGGTTGGTCTTAACTTTCCTTCCAAGGAGTGTCTTTTAATTTCATGGCTGCAATCACCATCTGCAGTGATTTTGGAGCCCAAAAAAATAAAGTCAGCCACTGTTTCCACTGTCTCCCCATCTATTTGCCATGAAGTGATGGGACCAGATGCCATGATCTTAGTTTTCTGAATACCAAGCTTTAAGCCAACTTTTTCACTCTTCTCTTTCACTTTCATCAAGAGGCTTTTTAGTTCCTCTTCACTTTCTGCCATAAGGGTGGTGTCATCTGCATATCTGAGGCTACTGATATTTCTCCCGGCAATCTTGATTCTAGCTTATGCTTCTTCCAGCCCAGCGTTTCTCATGATGTACTCTGCATATAAGTTAAATAAGCAGGGTAACAATATACAGCCTTGACGTCCTCCTTTTCCTATTTAGAACCAGTCTGTTGTTCCATGTCCAGTTCTAACTGTTGCTTCCTGACCTGCATACAGGTTTCTCAAGAGGCAGGTCAGGTGGTCTGGTATTCCCATCTCTTTCAGAATTTTCCACATAAAATTCTGTGGTCCACACAGTCAAAGGCTTTGGCATAGTCAATAAAGCAGAAATAGACGTTTTTCTGGAACTCTCTTGCTTTTTCGATGATCCAGCAGATGCTGGCAATTTGATCTCTGGTTCCTCTGACTTTTCTAAAACCAGCTTGAACATCTGGAAGTTCACGGTTCACGTATTGCTGAAGCCTGGCTTGGAGAATTTTGACCATTACTTTGCTAGCGTGTGAGATGAGTGCAATTGTGGAGTAGTTTGAGCATTCTTTGGCATTGCCTTTCTTTGGGATTGGAATGAAAACTGACCTTTTCCAGTCCTGTGGCCACTGCTGAGTTTTCCAAATTTGCTGGCATATTGAGTGCAGCACTTTCACAGCATCATCTTTCAGGATCTGAAATAGCTCAGCTGGAATTCCATCACCTCCACTAGCTTTGTTCATAGTGATGCTTTTTAAGGCCCACTTAACTTCACATTCCAGGATGTCTGGCTCTAGGTGAGTGATCACACCGTTGTGATTATCTGGGTCCTGAAGATCCTTTTTGTACAGTTCTTCTGTGTATTCTTGCCACCTCTTCTTAATATCTTCTGCTTCTCTTCGGTCCATACCATTTCTGTCCTTTATCAAACCCATCTTTGTATGAAATGTTCCCTTGGTATCTCTAATTTTCTTGAAGAGATCTCTAGTATTTCCCATTCTATTGTTTTCCTCTATTTCTTTGCATTGATTGCTGAGGAAGGCTTTCTTATCTCTCCTTGCTATTCTTTGGAGCTCTGCATTCAAATGGGAATACCTTTCCTTTTCTCCTTTGCTTTTTACTTCTCTTCTTTTCACAGCTGTTTGTAAGCCCTCCTCAGACAGCCATTTTGCCTTTTTGCATTTCTTTTCCATGGAGATGGTCTTGATCCCTGTCTCTTGTACAATGTCAGGAACCTCAGTCCATAGTTCATCAGGCTCTCTGTCTGTCAGATCTAGTCTCTTAAATCTATTTGTCACTTCCACTGTATAATCATAGGGGATTTGATTTATGTGATACATGAATGGTTTAGTGGTTTTCCCTACTTTCTTCAATTTTAAGTCTGAATTTGGCAATAAGGAGTTCATGATCTGAGCCACAGTCAGCTCCTGGTCTTGTTTTTGCTGACTGTATAGAACTTCTGCATCTTTGGCTGCAAAGAATATAATCAATCTGATTTCGTTGTTAACTATCTGGTGATGTCCATGTGTAGAGTCTTCTCTTGTGTTGTTGGAAGAGGGTGTTTGCTATGACCAGTGCGTTCTCTTGGCAAAACTCTATTAGTCTTTGCCCTGCTTTGTTCCATACTCCAAGGCCAAATGTGCCTGCTACTCCAGGTGTTTCTTGACTTCCTACTTTTAAATTCCAGTCCCCTATAATGAAAAGGACATCTTTTTTGGGTGTTAGTTCTAAAAGGTCTTGTAGGTCTTCATAGCACTGTTCAACTTCAGCTTCTTCAGCGTTACTGGTTGGGGTATAGGCTTGGATCACCGTGTTATTGAATGGTTTGCCTTGGAAATGAACACAGATATTTCTGTCATTTTGAGATTGCATCCAAGTACTGCATTTCAGACTCTTCTGTTGACCATGATGGCTACTTCATTTCTTCTGAGGGATTCCTGCCCACAGTAGTAGATATAATGGTCATCTGAGTTCAATTCACCCATTCCAGTCCATTTTAGTTTGCTGATTCCTAGAATGTCAACATTCACTCTTGCCATCTCCTGTTTGACCACTTCCAATTTGCCTTGATTCATGGACCTAACATTCCAGGTTCCTATGCAATATTGCTCTTTACAGCATCGGACCTTGCTTCTATCACCAGTCACATCCACAACTGAGTACTGTTTTTGCTTTGGCGCCATCCCTTCATTTTTTGGAGTTATTTCTCCACTGATCTCCAGTAGCATATTGGGCACCTACCTAACTGGGGAGTTCCTCTTTCAGTATCCTATCATTTTGCCTTTTCATACTGTTCATGGGATTCTCAAGGCAAGAATACTGAAGTGGTTTGCCATTCCCTTCTCCACTGGACCACATTTTGTCAGACCTCGCCACCATGACCCATCCATCTCGGGTAGCTCCACATGGCATGACTTAGTTTCATTGAGTTGGACAAGGCTGTGGTCCTGTGATCAGACTGGCTAGTTTTCTGTGATAATGGTTTAAGTGTGTCTGCTCTCTGATGCCCTCTTGCAACACCTACCGTCTCACTTTTCAGTTTTTGACAAAATATCTTGAAAAAGTAGTAAATTTATCCCTAACATGGATAAAATGACTCTCATCTCAGAAGACAATCTTCATATAGAATGTATATAGCCCCTTAGTGCCAGTTCATCCAATGAAGCTCATAATGACCCTTGGTACTGTGTGTACAAATTCCATCTTCACTGTAGATGTAAAAATAAATGTGTTGTTAATCATTGCAGGCACTCCATCTGCATCTTAGTAGCTCAGGTGGTCCATCCAATTGAAGTTTTGTTCAGCAAATACATGTTTTTACCATTTCAAAGCTGCTGGTAGCTGTTAGTTTTCAGAGGTGTTCATAAGCTAGGAATTTTTCTTGAGTGACATCATTGTGGATGTTCTCGGTAAAAACCAGGAGATGGCTACTGAGTGATTTCAGGATCAAATTGCATCCTGAATTTAAAGAGAATAACTGTCAATTCATCCACGTCCTCCTTGGATACAGGAGAAGCAATTCTGAAGCATTCACAAGTAATTCTGGAGTGGATAAGATTATTTGCCAATGGCACTTCCTCATCCTGTTCCCCTTTCTCCAAGACACAATCAGTCCCATCATTTTCAGGGCATATGGCTCTACTGTGGCCTCCATAGCTGTGAGAATCATCTTTTCTTTTGATGGGATTTGAGTGAAGCAAATTTGGAAGATGCTGCTGACCAACAATATGTGTTAGAACTAATCTAAGTTTTGGTAAAGTTCTAGTCTTTGTATATTGGAATTCCATTTTAGGCAAGGTTCTATACTGATGTGTTGTTAAGATGGAAATTTTTTTTGTTTCTATTAATATCTTTTAATCCTCATGTTTCTCTAATGAGAATGTAACGTGTTTCCTTGGGTACTCTTTGCTTTGGTCTTGAAATCACCTTGAGGCCAGAATAAGTGAATTTTTTTTTTATACAAAAGAATGTAACTTTAATTTTAAAAATCACTGGCAAAAAAAAGGACTCTATTTCTGGGTGTTTTTCTCCTTTCCCCTCTCTCTATTTTCACTAACAGTTAGGCTATTTATTTCAAATTGAATTGCCCACTAAGCAAAACAACAATAAAAATTCCACCCAACTAAACAATAGTCTGAGGGAGTATAGCTTAAAGCAATGTTACAACAGAAGCAAGCATGTTGAGGAGTGCCATCACCATTCTTTATAAAAGAGTAATATTTTTAACAGGGAAAAAAAAAAAAAAAGAAAATGCTCTATGGGAAGTCATGTTCCACCAAAGCAAGAGAAAAAACCAAAAAAGAGATAACCTTAAGATTCTGACAGACTTTTAATTCTGTTTAGATAGATAAACTAAATCAGGAGATGAGTAAAGGGAATCCCTATGATAATTAAAAAGTGATATTAATGGTGCAATTAATATTTACTCTAGACGAAATTAGAATGAAAATTTTCAGAATGGAGGTTTCCGAAAATAAAAGATCAAAAGGGGAGATTTCTTTCTGGTGAAAGGTTTCTGACTATTGGCAGTGTATGGACAATTAGCAATACATATAGGGAAAAACTAAATAAGTGAAAATGAACAGATATCTGGGACGCCAGGTGGTCTGGGCAAGAATTTCCAATTATGGGAAAGTAATAAGGCTGGGAGTCGGACACGACTGAGTGACTGAACTGAACTGAACTGAACTGAATAAGGCTGGTAAATCCTATCTTCCTCAAAATAACTATGCTGTTTAGTTGCGTCTGACTTTGTGTGACCCTACGGACTGCAGCCTGCTAGGCTTCTCTGTCCATGGGATTCTCTAGGCAAGAGTACTAGAGTGGCTTGCCATGCCCTTCTCCAAGGAATCTTCCTGACCCGGGGATCGAACTCAGGTCTTACTGCTGAGCCACCAGGGAAGCCCTCAAAATAACTGTAAAACTCATCAATTTTTTTCCCAAAGAAATTTGAGGGTTCTGAAAATCAAAGGCAAACAACAAATTGAGAATTATTTATTACTAAAAAAAAAATTGTTGAATTTCAGGTAACAGCAATGGAAGTCTGTTCCATTCTTGCCTGGAACTATTCCCATCCCATCCTTTAGTTCATTTGGCATGGTGTTTGTACCAGGTTGACTTCCCTGGTAGCTCAGATGGTAAAGTGTCTGCCTACAATGTGGGAGACCTGGGTTCAATCCCTGGGTTGGGAAGGTCCTCTGGAGAAGGAAATGGCAACCCACTCCAGTACTCTTGCCTGGAAAATCCCATGGACAGAGGAGCATGGTAGGCTACAGTCCATGGGGTCACAAAGAGTTGGACATGACTGAGTGACTTCACTTTACTTCACTTTGTACCAGGTTGGGCAAGCCATGAAGGCAGCAGCTTTCCTGTTGAAGGGCTGATTTGACTTGGAGGGAAGGGCAAAACAACTCATACACAGTAAAGTTATGCCACTGATAGTAGTAGCCTGGATAGGAAGAAAATGATCTAGGCCACAACCTTGTAATCCAAGCCTGAGGTTGTGACCCTGGTTGGAGTGAGTGGCAGACCTACAAACTAACCAGAAATTTAGCAGCGGATTCCAAAAAAATAAGACAGCTCTGGAAGAGCTAACAAAGGTCCTCAGACATCACTGGCTGACCAGGAGGGCACACATTTACATGGAGAATACTTGAAAGAGCATGACCAAGTGTAAAGGTAACATCAAAGATGCCAAATGATTGAAATCTGGATTTACTCCTAACCCACAAACAGATCACTGAGCAGGGTGTCAGCCAGACTGACCCTAGGTGTTTGAATGAAATAACGGGCCAATCATCAACTCACTCCTAAGCCATATATACTATATTGACTCCTGATCTAGTTTAACCAAGATAAAGAAAGATGACACAAATTAAAAGAATTGTAAGGATACCCTGTCAACAGTATTATGTCAAAAGAATTAGAAAACTTAGATAAAGCAGAAAATTTCCCAGAAAGACACAAACTACTAAAACAAACTAAAGAAGCTGTAGAAGATCTGAACAGAATGACAGGTAAAGAAATTGAGTTAGTAATTAAAAATCCTCAAAGAAAAGTCTAGGCCTAGATACCTTCTCTAGTGAACTCTGTTAAATTTTTAAATTCTAATTAAAAATATATATATATGCAACAAGCAGCAAAAGTTTACTGTAGAGCTCAGGGAACTCTAGTCAATATCTTGTACTAACCTATAATGGAAACTAATCTGAAAAATAATATATGTGAAAAAGAATATAAACTGAAAAATAATATATCGGATCACCTTGCTGTGCACCTGAAACATTGTAAGTCAACTTACTTCAATAAAATATGTGCTAAAAATAAATAAAAGCTCAAGAAAAGAAATAATATAAACACTTTACAAATTCTGCCAGAAAAATAGATATTCAGAAATTAGAGGAAAAGGGGGTACTTTCCAGTGCTATGAGGCTAGTATTATCCTGATACCAAAGCCATATAAAGATATCTCAAGAGAAAATAAAACTATAGATCAATATCTAATGTGAATATAGATGGAAAATTCTCAAACGCCCTCCCCTCTAAAACCTAACAAATGAAATCCAACAGCATATAAAAAAGGTATAACATGACTAACAGATCTACTTATCACAGAAATACAAGGTTGTTTTAACATCTGAAAATAAATCAATGTACCATACCATATTAGGCTTTCCCAGTGGCTCAGTGGTAAAGAATTTGCCTGCAGTGCAGGAACTGCTGGTTTGATCCCTGGGTTGGGAAGATCCCCTGGAGAGGGGGATGGCAACCCACTCTGGTATTCTTGCTTGGAGATTCCTATGGACAGAGGAGCCTGGCGAGCTATAGTTCATAGTGTCGCAAAGAGTCAGATATGACTGAAGTGACATAGCATGCATGCATGCACCATACCATATTAATAAAAAAAGGGGATTAAAAACTACATGATCATCTCAAGAAAAACAGATAAAATTTTTTGAAAAATATTCAGTTCCCATGAACGATAAAAACTCTCAAGTTGGCAATAGCAGGGAAGTTTTTCTATGTGAAAAAGGGCACGTACAGAAATCCACAGCTAACATTATACTAAATTGCTTTGTCTTTAAGATGAAGAGTAAGGCAAAGACATCCACTCTCACCAGTTCTGTTCACCATTGTACTGGAGACTCTAGACAGTACAGTAAAAGACAAAGAAATTAAAAGCACATAAAAAAGCAAAAGGAAGAAGCGAAACTATGTTTTCTGAGGACAACATGATCCTGAATGTAGAAACTCCTAAGAAATATTAAAATAAAATATTAGGACTAATAATAGATGAGTTCAAGATCACAGTATTCAAGATAAATATGCCAAAATAATTATTTTTTTGTATTCTGTCAATGAAGAATTGGAACATGAAAGTCCATTACTGAGAGCGTCAAGAAGAAAAATATATTTAGAGTAAATGTAACAAAAGGAAAATCTTATTTACAGAAACCTGCAAGGGACTGCTGAGAAATGAAAATTGAAGTAAATGGAGAGACATTTTATGTTCTAGACTGCAAGCCTCAATATTGATAAGATGGTAATTCTTAGATTCAAGCAAATCTCTATCAAAATCCCAGAAGACTTTATTTTTTTGTAGAAACTGACAAGATACTTATAAAATTTTATGGAAACACAAAGTAACCAATGAAAATTTTAAAATGAAGAACAAATTTGGAGGACTTAGAATACCTGATTATAAAACTCATTATAAACCTATGGTAATCAAGACAGTGGAGTATTGGGTAAGGACAAGAAAATGAATCAACAAAATAGGAATAAACTCCTAAATTTATAATTAATTGATTTTCAACAAAAGTGCCAAAGCTTTTTAATGGAGGAAAAGAGATTCTTCACAATCATTTGTTGCAAACTAGATATTATTGACAACTGGATATTCACACATTTCAAAAAATAAGCTTAGACCCTTATACATTTAAATGTAGGAACTGAACCTCTAAAACATCTTTAAGAAAACACAAGAGGAAATGTTTGTGACTTTGAGTTAGGTAAAGATTTCTTATGTATGATTTCAAGAGAAAAAAACAATAAAGTAGACTTGACATTTGTTTTTTTGTATTAGTGTTCTATACTGCATAATAAATCACTGCAACATTAGTGGCTTAAAACAACACATACTTATTAGCCCATAATTTCTCTAAGTCAGAAATCAGGGCTGTTTATTTGGGTCCTTTGCTTAGGGTCTTACATGGCTGCAATCAAGGTGTCAGCCAGGGCTGTGAGTCAGTTAGAGAATGTCCATTTACTAACTTCCAAGGTTGTTGGAAGTGTCTGGTACCTGGGGGCTAAAGGATTCATGGCAACCTGCCTCTTCAAACCCAGGAAGAAGAGAGAGAAAGGGAAAGAGAAAGAGAGTCTCTAACAGGAGAAAGAAAGACTATGGCAAGATGGGTGCTATACTGTTTAACGGTCTACATGGAGTCACTTTTGCTGCAGATCGTTGGTGAGAAGCAGGTCACAGATCCCACCGTATTCAAGGGAAGGGATTCAGTCAAAGCACCGATACCAGGAGGCAGGGGTTATGAGGGCCATTTTTAAGTCTGTCCACCACACTCTTCCAAAGAGATCAGTAAGAAAATTTAATTAAAAATATTTGCAAATCACACAGCTCAGGGTTGGCAAGCTGTGGCCGCAGCCTTTTTTGGTAAGACCTATGAACTAAGAAAGAAGGGCTTTCCAGGTGGCACAGTGGTAAACAATCCTCCTGCCAGTTTAGGAGACACAAGAGTCGTGGGTTTGATCCCTGGATTAGGAAGGTCTCCTGGAGAAGGGAATAACTACCCACTCCAGTATTTTTGCCTGGGAAACCCCCCGGACAGAGAAGCCTGGTGAGCTACAGTCTATGTAGCTGCAAAGAGTGAGACATGACTCAGTGACTGAGCGCACGCACACACATACACACACACACACACTAAGAATAGTTTTTACATTTTTAAAAAGTTTGTTTATAAAAGAAGCTAATACCAAAGCGATCCCATATGACCTACAAAACATACAATATTTACTATCTTTCCATGTACAAAAAAAGTTTGTGAACCTCTGCTAACAGACATGAATCCAGAATACATACACAATTGTACAACTCATTCATAAGACCAACAAGCCCCTTAAAAGTGGATACTTTAGGCAATAACCGTCCCCCCCGTATCCATGCTCTAATCCCTAAAACTCTGTGAATATGTTATATTACTTGGTATAAGGGATTTTGCTAATTAACTAAGGGTATGGACTTTAATACAGAGATATTATTCTAGATTATCTGTATTGTGATCAAATTATCTGAATCTAATCATACTAGCCCATAAAAGTTAGCGTCAAAAAGATGAGTTAACAAGAAAAGACAGAGGCATAGAGATTCAAAATGTGGCAGGAAAGCAACTCCTTGTTGCTGGTGGTGGGAAGCATAGAGAAAGAATTAAAGGAATTCAGCCACAAAATGGAAAATTTTGAGTCAATTCTAGTGAGGTGGATGAATGTAGAGCCTATTCTACAAAGTGAAGTAAGTCAGAAAGAGAAAAACAAACATCATATATTAACGCATAAACAGGGCTTCCCTGTTAGCTTAGAAGGCAAAGAATCCACCTGCAGTTCAGGAGACCTGAGTTCAATCCCTGAGTGGAGAAGATCCCTTGAAGAAGGGAATGGCTACCTGCTATCTGCTCCAGATAGCTAATGAGAAGTTGCTATACAACACAGGGAGCTCAACACGGTGCTCTGTGACAATCTAAAAGGGTAGGATGAGGTAGGGGGTGGGAAGGAGGTTCAAGAGGGAAGTGACATATGTACACATACGCCCAATTCACACTCTTGTATGACAGAAGCTGATGCAATATTGTAAAGCAATTATCCTACAATTAGAAATGAATTAAAATTAAAAAGAGGAATTCAGGTAGCATTTAGAAGCAAAGACTGGTCTGTGGATGGCAGCTAGCAGTGAAATCTGGGTCCTACAACCACAAAGAACTGAATCTGGCCAGCAAGCTGACTGAGTTTGACAGAGGATGCTTTCCTAGAGCGTTCAGTACAGAACACATCCTGTTGTCCTGTTGATAGTTTAATTACAGCCTGTGAGGCTCTAAGCAGAAGATCCAGCTGAGCCCAAACAGTCTTCTCACCTTTAAGCAACCACATTTGTAGTAATTTGTTATGGCAGCAATAAAAAAAAGAAAAAAACTAATACAGTAGGCAACAGATTTACACAGACATTTTATCAAAAAATAGTGGGTCCAGGAAAAGAGGCTTAAAATAATGAGTCATTAGGGAAATATGAATTAGAATGAAGTACTGCTCTACACCCACTAAAATGGCTTTAAACAAAAAGACTGACAGTTTTGAGTACAGGTGAGGATATGGAGTAACTGGAACTCTCATACATTGCTTGTGTGAATGTAAAATAAGACAGCTACTTGGAAAACATATTAGCGGTTTCTTAAAACATTAAATGTAAACTTTCTATATAATTCAGCAATTCCAAGCCTAGATATTTATCCAAGGGAAATGAAAACACAAGTCAAACAAGACTTGTACACATATGTTAACAGTAGCATTATTTATAGTAGCCAGAAAGTGGAAACAATCCAAATATCCATCAATCGGTGAGTGGATTAACAAAGTGTTGTATATCCATGAAATAGAATACTATTCATCAATAAAAAGGAACAAACTACAGATACAGGCTACAAAACAATGAATCTCAAAATATTATGCTAAGTGAAAAAAGCCAGATACCAAAGACTACATGTTGCATCATTTCATTTATATGAAGTTTCCAGAAAAGGCAAACTTTATAAAGACAGAAAACAGAAGAGTGGATGTCTGGGGCTGGGAGTGGAAGCAGGGGCTGACTGCAAACAGACACACTAGAGTTTTCTAGGATGGTGGAATTGTTCCAAAACTGGATTGTGGTGATAGTTCCACAGCCCTATAAATTTACTAAAATTCATTGAGTTGTACATTGAATTACAGTGATGGGTGCATATTATGCTGTGTAAGTTGTACCTCAATAAAAAATATGGTGATAATTAACTTCAGAAAAATACAGGAAAGAAAATATATTCTTAGAACAGTGCTCAGCTGTGAGTAATATTTACATAGACATAACTGGATATTGATTTAATTTAAAAAATTAATACAACTATGTTGGAATCATGGAGCAAGAGAAGCAGAGAGGATGGGATTATAAGAGAGTTAAATGCTTTACTATCATAATGAGGAATTTGATTATATTCCAAGTTGATATACCTAAAGATAGCAAAATATGCACATTATTTAAGTGTATAAAGTTAGGTAAATGCCAACAGGAAATAGTGGAAAGAGTCAAAGTGAATTACCAAGTAGGAAGGAGGAAAATGTAGGTGGGGGAACTGATAGTTTTTGTTGTTGCTGTTTTAAACCTTTTAGTGCAATCTGACTTTTTAAAAATCTGTACATTTATTCATTGATGAAAACAAGAAAATATTTAAGCCAAACTCAAGCTTTCTTATCTTCTATCCTCTTTTCTATTTCTTTTATTTTTCGTCTTCTTTCTGGGAGATTTCCTAAAGTTTTCACAAATTTTACTTCTTAATAAATCTGCTGAGATTTAAAAAAATTATACTCTCATATTTTAAATTTCATGACACTTCTTTGGTTCCTTGAATGTTTCTTTCTACAGTATCTTGCTAACTGTTCTTCTCTGTTTAGTATTATTAAATTTTTCTCAAGCTTTCTTTTCCTGTAGGTTTCCTCCAAGTGCTTTATTTATGTTTGCTTGATTCCAATTATTCCCATTGTAAGGCTTCCTCAACTGTCTGGGAATCTTGGTAACCCACCTATGTTGAAGAGTGAAAGACTAAGATAAATCTGCAGAGAATAAATTACTGGTTGTCTATCTGGTGATGGGGGAGAATTTGCTCAGCTTCTTAAGTTGCTCTTCACCAACATTCATTACATTAATGCCCCATTTCTGGAAGTACTTAGCCCTTCTGACACCTGAGTCTGTGGAGGAGTCTATGAATATACTCAGGTTTTCCTCATCTGCGAGACTGGGCTTCATCTTTTTCTAATCTTCTAAAGTTGTTATCTCTCCTCCATCAGCAGCTTTCTCTTTCCTAAATGTCGTTGAGGTATATCCTCTCCTGTTCTTCCTCTACTTGGAACTTACAGATGGGAGAGGGCAGACAAGTTAGGGGTAGGGGATCAACAGATACAAACTACTATGTATAAAATATATAAGCAACAAGAATATACTGTGTAGCACAGGGAATTATACCCATTATCTTGTAATAACCTATAATGGAATACAATCTGCAGAAACATTGAATCACTATGCTGTACATCTGAAACCAACATAATATTGTAAATCAACTATACTCAGTTTAATGAAAGCAAAAATTCCTTTGTTGCCATTTTTATGGAAAGAAGAAAAGTGAGAAACATATATTGGTTCTGCTACATCTACCTATATAAGTCATATAGAAATTTTGACTGTCAAGGTCATTTGTAATATTGCATGAACAAAGAAACAACTATCTTTTCAGTTTTTAAGAAAAACTGCTAAGTGATGTTACCCTAGATCAGAGCATGCCAACTCCTGGGGAAATCATGAGAGATTAAGTCTGAGGCTGAGGGAGGTTTGGAGTGGTCTGGGGTTAGTGTGCTTGTTGAAGATAAAAATGGGTATTAGATATCATCCAGAAGAATACTGCATAGAACCTAGAGTCCTACATATACTCTATCACAGGCTTTCTTCAGAACTATTCTAAGCAAAATGTATGCTTATCCTCTAAGAAATCACTTGTATCCTACATGGTATGCATATCAAATCCTCTCATTTTTCTCTCTTAAAGTAACAATAGTCACACTCATTTAATTTTAAATAATACATACATGCATTTTTCAGTTTAATGATGGTTCATATTTTTCCATTGGAAAATGTAGGGGAACTCTGCTTTTGAAAGTTTTTTTAATTTTGATTCTCAATGCAGAGCTTGAGCAAGTTGAGAATGCATTTCTTGTTTTATCCCTATTGATATAAATAGGGAAATGTCCCCCAAGTTGAAAATACCTTCTTTTGTCTTCAGTTAACTGTGTTATCAACTTTTTTTTTATAGTTGTAATTTTGATTTAACATTTATTATAAAATGGCTATAAGATAAACGGTACTTGTTACATTATATAGTCTTATTCTCAGCTCCAGATTACATTGAAAAATTTCAAGTATTTTTTCCTTCAGTTCTTTTTGTATTCAATATTATACTACATTTAATTGGATAATTTAGGCTTCTCTGTAATAATGATTTAGGAGCTACTGACATATCTTTGGAAGGACTGATGCTGAAGTTGAAACTCCAGTACTGTGGTCACCTCATGCAAACAGTTGACTCATTGGATAAGACCCTGATGCTGGGAGGGATTAGGGGCAGGAGGAGAAGGGGACGACAGAGGATGAGATGCCTGGATGACATCACAGACTCAATGGACATGAGTCTGAGTAAACTCTGGGAGTTGGTGATGGACAGGGAGGCCTGGCGTGCTGCGATTCATGGGGTCGCAAAGAGTCAGACACGACTGAGCGACCGAACTGACTGACTGACTGACATATCTTTCCTTAGAGACTAACAGTTGTAACACTTAAAAATGATCACTGTTAGTTCTAAAATAAATATATTCTTGCAAGAAATCTATGTCATATCAAAAATGAAAAGTAGAAAATGAAAGTCTCTCTTAATTGTAAAGGTTGAGTTATATCTGCTAAGCATCTTACTTGATAAAATAATAATATGCTAGAAACAGAAGCAATTTTATAATCTGACAGATTACTTTAGATGCTAAAACAGCCAAGATAGTAGTCTTACGAGCCATTATATTGAGATCAACAAGTCTGCCTTAAATCGCTCCATCCCATTGCATATTGAGAACAGTATCTGAATGCAAACGGAAAAAAGAGTAACTTTGCCAAGTGGTGGAGAAGAAGGGAAATGTTACTAGATTAGAAGATAATTCCTTTGGGGAGGAGAGATGGGTTTCTGGTAAAGGCAACCAAAACTTACTTTTCAGTTTTGGGTGGTCAGTGATATAAGCTGAAGCCTTTCCTGTCTTCCAGGTACTTCTCTTTAATGTTCTGATTCACAGATCAGAATTTGAGCAATTCAGGAATGCATTTCTTAATTCATCCTTGTTGTTTATGGAGATAGTGGAATTTCTTCTTAAGTCTAGAATATGTTCTTCAGTCTTCAGTGTAAATTGCCAGTTTATTTTTTTAATACATTTTCATACTTAAGTAGAAGTCTGGAGAAGGTGCCCTAGGCACTACTAGTCTTATTGCTATGATAACAAAGAAGTCCTTAAATATCTTATACATCTGTATCATGGAGGTCAAGAACTTATATGGAAAATTATAGGATATTTTCTACTTCTACTTTCTACTTTTGGCTTTTCTTATATAGTCAAGAGAGTTAAACATGCCATACGTTTTATTTTAGCTCTCCCTTACATTCTTGTTTTATTTTATTTTCTTCCTTATATCCTGTAGATCCATATGATAATTCATTACAGCGTAGAAAACATGATGCTATGGTTTTCAAGGCAAGGCTGTATAGGACTCTGTGGGCTTCTCTGGTGGCTCAGACGGTAGAGTATGCCTGCAGTGTGGGAGACTTGCATCTGATCCTAGGGTTGGGAGGATCCCCTGGAGAAGGGAATGGCTATCCACTCTAGTATTTTTGCCTGGAGAATTCCATGCACAGTGGAACCTGGTATTCAACTTCTAAGAATGTATCCTTGAAATTTTATACATTATACATTAACATTTACTTTGTAATAATTTCAGACTTACAAGAAAGTAAAAAATAGTATAAAGAATTCCCATTTATCCATCATCCAGATTCCCCAAATGTTAATATTTCATCCTTGTTATATCATTCTTCCATCTATATGTATATACACAAGTATTGCCATTTTTCCCGAACTATTTGAAAGGAAGTTGCAAACATATGACCCTTAGCCCTAAATATTTATATGTCTTTCCCAAAACAAGAATATATTCTTTGGTAACCTCAGTATAATGATAAGAAACCAGGAAATTATACATCTACTTCTAGACGGTTCAGTTCAGTTCAGTCGCTTAGTCATGTCTGATTCTTTGTGACCCCATGGACTTCAATAGGCCAGGCCTCCCTATCCATCACCAGCTCCCGGAGCTTGCTCAAACTCATGTCCGTTGAGTCAGTGATGCCATCCAAACATCTGGTCTTCTGTCATCTCCTTCTCCTGCGTTCAATCTTTCCCAGCATCAGGGTCTTTTCTAAGAAGGCAGTTCTTTGCATCAGGTGGCCAAAGTATTGGAGTTTCATTTCAGCACCAGTCCTTCCAATGAATATTCAAGACTGATTTCCTTTAGGATTGAGTGGTTGGATCTCCTTGCAGTCCAAGGGACTCTCAAGAGTTTTCTCCAAGACCCACAGTTCAAAAGCATCAATTCTTTGGTGCTCAGTTTTCTTTATTATCCAACTCTCACATCCATACATGACTACATATATGACTTCTACATACATACATGACTTCTAGACAATGCATTTCTTACATTATATCCATACATGACTTATATAACATCCATACATGACTACATATGTGACTTCTACATACGTACATGACTTCTAGACACACATTCCTAAAACTGTACGTATTGGTAACTGCTACCATCCTGACTATTGTTCTGGCTATAATTTAATCTGCTTTCAAAGGCAGCACTACATCACTATTGCCTCTTGTTCTTATTTTACAAATTTTGCTTCAAATGATGGCCATATCACATTGTCTCTTCCTTCTGAATTTAAAGAAGATCGAAAATTTTTCTGAGTCCCCCCAGATATAATAAATCTGTCTCAGTTCTTAGGGTTACTCTTTTAGGTCTGGTAAAGTTAGAGCAGTCCTTTGGAAGTCAAAGACTTGTGATGCTCAGTTTTGAATTTTCACAAAGCCACTTCTTCCCATAAATTATGATGTGCCTTTGTTATTGTGATGTCGAGGTACTGCTCTCCTCAAGCCCTGTATCACATTGTCTTTCACAGTGCAGTGAACTATTGATGGATTCTTTTTCTATTTTCTTTTAGTTTGCTCCTCTCATCCTACTGGGTGCTGAGAAATTATTCACAAGGACTTTGTATGTAGGCAGGTCTCAGTTGGTACACTTGCTTATCATAACCTCACATCACCTTTGCTGGTGAGTTATCTATTATTTCCTTTTCTTTGCCCCACTCTTCCTTTTTCTTTTGGAACGTATGGGTAATAACAACTTTCCTGCCTATAGTCCCAGATTCTTGCATTATCCCCTATGGTTTCTTGACATTCCGTTCACACTTATGTAATTGATTTCTTTTTAAATAATTCTTCATCAAATTAAAACTATTTGAATTTGAGTATGTTGTTTGTTTTTTGATAGAATCTTAATTTCTACAATGTTCTTATTGTTTAAAAGCCAGTTTTTCACTCGGTTTTCTATTCCCTCCAGTCAAAATAATAAAAGTTTTCTTAAATGTGTTTGCATGCATCTGTGTTAGCCTGTGTTTGCATACACTCACATAGATACAAACCACATTTGTGAACATATGTTTTGCATAGTGGCTGATTATAATACAATTAAGTTACACATTTCCCTCTTTGGAAACATTTAGGTCCTCTCATATCTTCAAATTTTCGCTATTCTAAATAATATATAGAAAATCTTAAGTATAAGTTTTTCTCAATAAATTCTCTAAAACATGACTAGTGAGTTAAAATATGTATTTGCATTTATAAATACTTATTTTTATTTTACATTTTATAAATATGTCATATTTAATTTGATGTTACAAAATTGCTTTTGAAAAGAACTGGAACAATCTAGTTCTGTGTGAAAATACTCATTTTGCAGCATCTTAACAAGTATTGTGTATTTTCATTTTTTCACTTTTTTCTAATTTATCAGAAGAAAAAATATCCTGTTTGTACGTTTTTGCTATTTTATGAATGGATTTTATTTGTGTAGGTCAGAAATTGTTTTAGCTCTCTGTTTCATGCCTTGCCAAAATCATGTAAAAGAAAATTAAACCAGAATTTTTAAAATTTCTGGACTTTTCATCAAAAGGAAGGACTTTTTTTCTTAGGAATTCCTAGGAAGAATTCTTGACCCATAGATGCTGCTTATAAAATATTATCATTTGGAGGCTAATTCCCTAATGTTACATTACTGTAATTAAATGCCAAAATTTCTATCAAATGACTTAGCAGTCAGAGATCAAACACCAGTATAATTTCCTATAATACAAAAGAGTTTCTTTCTTCTGGTGAAGTGTGAATGATCCTGGTGAGGAGTGGTATGAACGGGTGTTTGTTTGGGCTGCTGGTTTATGGCACTGGGATCCATGGAATTATTCAAGGGATATCATTCATCAGTGTGCTAAACGAAATGTCTAGTTGTATTTCACCAACCAATGCAACTGGGAGGAAAATATTTTGTTCAAAGACATCATAGTTAAAAAACTAAACAAAAATGGGGAATGATCCACAGGATAATATCCTTAATTCTCCATTGATTAAAAAAGTGAGAAATAAAGTAGCTCTTGATAGCAATTTTCAGTTTTATCTTCAATAAGAGTCATACCATTTGTTCATTTCCTTGAAGCTTCTGTAACTGTATATCTATATATCTTTGAGTTAGTATGAAAAGGCAAAGAAAAATAATATATTGAGGGAGAGTTTTGCTTGCTGAGGGGTTTGCTTTGCCCAGTTATTTAGTGACTTCTGGGCTGAAGTTCCAGTTAGTGTGATGAGTAGGAAAGTATCACACAACCCACATCAGTCTTGGAGACTAGTCTGTGTTGGATTTAGCAGCTCCTAGCACCTCCAAGACTTATGAAATTACCCACAATCTAAATCTATGCAAGACTAGGAACCACTTTGTCCCAGAGGGTTCACTTGGACTCTTGGGACCACCGAATTGCCCCAAACCACTCTTTTCAACTGACTCTAGCTGTGCCCTAAATGCCTATCTCTTTGGTCATCTGCTCATTCTAGCCTTTTCCCTATAATCCATGTGTTCTCTCTACCTGTCCTTCCACTATTGCTTCTTCCCAACAGAGTGTATTTTGCAGACCCATGGAAGCCCCTGCTCCTTAGTAAATAAGCTTTCCTCTTAGTCTTCAAGGGGTTTTCTAGTGGCTTAGATGGTGAAAAATCTGCCTGCAATGCAGGAGGCCTGGGTTTGATCCCTGGGTCAGGAAGATCCCCTGGAGAAGGGAATGGCTGCCCACTCCAGGATTCTTGCCTGGAGAATCCCAAGGACAGATGGCCCTGGCTGACACTACAGTCCCTAGGGTTGCAAAGGGCCAGACATAACTGAGCAACTAACAAATACTTTAGTCTTCAACTTTCCATAGATTTCTTCACCTTCATGACTGAAATAAAATCAGATCTCCCCCAAATGTGCCACTCCTTCCATTCACTTGATCAAGGGAGCAACAGGGGAGAAAGTGGAAGGAATCCTAACTCCATATGCCTACTCATTTTTATTTTATGGTAACAAATTGTCCTGTTTTAAGGGTTACTCTCTTCAGACACTAACCATCTACTTTACTGGTCCTTGTCATTAACTGAACCTCTGGTCTATAGATCCACCTTCCTCAACAATACTGATCCCAGCTCAACCATTTCCCTCTCAAGTTTTACATTTACTTTTGATCTTTCATGTCTACTTTGGAATCCGTTTGAACCATCAGATATACCCGTGTTAGGGCTAAAATGCACTGATTATTTTAAATGCAGTGAGTCAAAAATTTCAAAATACTAAAAACAATAGTCTGTGTATATATGTGTGTATATATATATATATATATGTATGTGTATATATATATATAAACAAATATTTGAGCCTTGTAGGAGAATGAACCACCCCACTTATTTGAATTGAGAAATGGCCAAGTAACCTTCTCTGGTCAATGAGACATGAATGGACCAATCATGTGTGAATTCCATTCAAAACTTTAAAAACCAATGAGCAGCTCACTACATTTTTCCTGCCTTTGCAGTTGCTTAGATACAATGGAAATGTGAGATAGATTATGGTTTTTAGCTACTGATGTTTTCTGTTTGTGACTCTCAGCACAATTTAGCATGCTCTGATGACTGTATCAGGAAGCAGAGATTACAATCCTCCTCTGCCCAGGGCCCCTCATAAAACACATTTAATCTGTGTGGGGTCTTTATTTTCTACCCAAGACAGTCTAAGCTGTTAAGTCTGTATGTGTATGTGTGTTTCCCAGTTTTTGAACATCCAAGCACACTGAAGTTTTTCAAGATATAGGAGCATACAAAGACAGAGTACACCTTTTGTAGCTACATTTTTTTTAAACCTACCTCAAATGGGAACTTATGGAAACAGAAAAAAAAATAGCTATGGTGCCATCCCATTGTACTTTTCTTTTGTTATTTCAGAGTACTTGGAGCTTTCCTCCAACAAAATAGTAAAGTATTTCTTTTCTTTTTCTCCCATTGCTCCAACAAGTGTGAATGCTTTGGGGTGGAATGATCAGGATGTGAGAGTTGAACTATAAAGAAAGCTGAGCACTGAAGAATTGATGCTTTTGAACTGTGGTGTTGGAGAAGACTCTTGAGAGTCCCTTGGACTGCAAGGAGATCCAACCAGTCCATCCTAAAGGAAATCAGTCCTGGGTGTTCATTGGAAGGACTGATGTTGAAGCTGAAACTCCAATACGTTGGCCACCTGATGCAGAGAGCTGACTCATTTGAAAAGACCCTGATGCTGGGAAAGATTGAGGGCAGGAGGAGAAGGGGACGACAGAGGATGAGATGGTTGGATGGCATCACCAACTCAATGGATATGGGTTTGGGTGGACTCTGGGAGTTGGTGATGGACAGGGAGGCCTGGCATGCTGCAGTTTATGGGGTTGTAAAGAGTCCGACATGACTGAGCAACTGAACTGAACTGAACTGATCAGAGCCTTCATGTACTTGGTTTGGAAATGAAGTTGCCAGCCCCAAGCTTCAGAAGCAATCCTGATAATACTGATCAATTCCATATCTTCTTCAGAAAATGAAAATCTGTTCTATATCCACTATGCAAAAGAACTCAGTCTTCCTGAATAAGGGTTAATGTGCGGAATATAACAGATTCTGACCTCTTATTTAGTCTCCATTTACTTGGTGGTTCAGATGGTAAAGAGACTGCCTGCAATGCAGGAGATCTGGGCTCGATCCCTGGATTAGGAAGATCCCCTGGAGTAGGAAATAGCAACCTAACCCAGTATTCTTGCTTGGAGAATTCCATGTACAGAGGAGCCTGGTGGACTACAGTCCATGGGGTCACAAAGAGTTGGAAATGACTGAGTGACAAAGACTTCACTTCACTTCTTGTTTTTATGGTCCCTGAACTGAAAAGATATTCTTTTTTCACTTGTTTGGTTAGCCCTCTTGAATATCACATTCTCTTTATTCTTAAGATATCATTCATTCTCTCTCTCAGTGATAAGTTGTTGGTGGCTCCCACTGTGTCCAGAGAACAGATGGTGTATTTCTTCCCAACTTCAGCAACTTAAGCTATGGTGGCTGCTTTACAGAGGAATAGAGCACACTAACTTATTAGATTTGGGCTTCCCAGGTGACGTTGGTGGTAAAGAATCTGCCTGCCAACGCAGGAGGTGCAAAAGACTTGGGTTTGATCCCTGGTCAAGAAGATCCCCTGGAGTAGGGAATGGCAATCCACTTAGTATTCTTGCCTGGAAATTAAAATTTCATCCCCATATATACAAACATATGGATAATTTTCATCCAGAGTTTGAGCCTAAACCTCCTTAACCTCTCCAGCTCCCAGCATCTTTCTGCATTCCATTTCTGCTGTTCATGCCCCCAGGGTCATATTCTCTTGACATAATTTGGACCCGATTTGTCTTTGAAATATTAGACCTTAATACCCTACCCTGAGTTTAAACTCCAATAGTCTCAGCTTATTTCTCTCTTACTCTTATCATACTAATATTTCAGAGCTCCAATCCACTTTTTCCCTCACTTCCTCAAATAAGTATACCAGTTCTTTTCTGTCTATATTTCATTTTCTGACCACATCATACAACACATCAATTAATTTTTCGTTACCTCTTAATCTCTTTGGCTCCCGTGTGAGTTAACCAATCCCTGTAGCTTGTGGGCTGCAGGTTGTTGAACACAGTGGGAGAGTTCAAGTAACCACGAGAAGCAGTTCTCTCTATTCCTATTTCAAACCTATTTTCTGAAAAGGGTCATGTAGTAAATATTTTAGACTTTTTGGGCCACACAACATTTTCTTTTATGTTATTGTCTTCTTTTTTCATGATACTTCACAAATGCAAAATTCTTAGCTTGGGAATTTATAAAAACAAGCCAATAATTGGAATTAAGAACTAAAAACCAACCCTCGCTCTTACCTCAAATGGGACCTAATTAAAAGCTTTTGCACAGTAAAGGAAACTATAAACAAAATGAAAAGACAACTCACAGAATGGCAGAAAATATTTGTAAACAAAGCAGCTGACAAAGGATTAACCTTTAAAATACACAAACAGTTCATGGAACATATATATATAAAAAGTAAGACAATCAAAAAGTGAGCAGAAAGTCTAAATAGCATTTTCCAAAGAAGACATACAGATAGTTAAAAAGCACATGAAAAGATGTTCAACATTTCTAATTATTAAAGAAATGCAAATCAAAACTACAGTGAGGTATCACCTCACACCATTAAGAATGGCCATCATCAAAAAACCTACAAACAATAAATGCTAGGAGAAAAGAGACATTTTCTACACTGTTGGTGGCAATGTAAACTAGTACAGCCTCCATACAGAACAGCATGAAAGTGAAAGTCGCTCAGTCATGTCTTACTCTTTGAGACCCCAACAACTATACAGTTCATGGAATTCTCCAGGCCAGAATACTGGAATGGGTAGCCTTTCCCTTCTCCAGGGGATCTCCCCAACCCAGGGATCGAACCCAGGTCTCCAACATTGCAGATGGATCCTTTTACCAGCTTAGCCACAAGAGAAGCCCAAGAATACTGGAGTGGATAGCCTACCCCTTCTCCAGCAGATCTTCCGTATCCAGGAATTGAACCAGGTTCTCCCCGCATTTGAATGCAGATTTCCAAAGAATAGCAAGAAGAGATAAGAAAGCCTTTCTCAGCAATCAATGCAAAGAAATAGAGGAAAACAATAGAATGGGAAATACTAGAGATCTCTTCAAGAAAATTAGAGATACCAAGGGAATATTTCATGCAAAGATGGGCTCGATAAAGGACAGAAATGGTATGGACTGACAGAAGTAGAAGATATTAAGAAGAGGTGGCAAGAATACACAGAAGAACTGTACAAAAAATATCTTCACAACCCAGTTAATTGCGATGGTGTGATCACTCACCTAGAGCCAGACATTCTGGAATGTGAAGTCAAGTGGGCCTTAGGAAGCATCACTACGAACAAAGCTAGTGGAGGTGATGGAATTCCAGCTGAGCTATTTCAAATCCTGAAAGATGATGCTGTGAAAGTGCTGCACTCAATTATGCCAGCAAATTTGGAAAACTCAGCAGTGGCCACAGGACTGGAAAAGGTCAGTTTTCATTCCAATCCCAAAGAAAGGCAATGCCAAAGAATGCTCAAACTACTCCACAATTGCACTCATCTCACATGCTAGCAAAGTAATGGTCAAAATTCTCCAAGCCAGGCTTCAGCAATACGTGAACCGTGAACTTCCAGATGTTCAAGCTGGTTTTAGAAAAGTCAGAGGAACCAGAGATCAAATTGCCAGCATCTGCTGGATCATCGAAAAAGCAAGAGAGTTCCAGAAAAACGTCTATTTCTGCTTTATTGACTATGCCAAAGCCTTTGACTGTGTGGATCACAATAAACTGTGGAAAATTCTGAAAGAGATGGGAATACCAGACCACCTGACCTGCCTCTTGAGAAACCTGTATGCAGGTGAGGAAGCAACAGTTAGAACTGGACATGGACCAACAGACTGGTTCCAAATAGGGAAAGGAGTACATCAAGGCTGTATATTGTTACCCTGCTTATTTAACTTATATGCAGAGTACATCATGAGAAACCCTGGACTGGATGAAGCACAAGCTGGAATCAAGATTGCCGGGAGAAATATCAATAACCTCAGATATGCAGATGACACCACCCTTATAGCAGAAAGTGAAGAAGAACTAAAGAGCCTCTTGATGAAAGTGAAAGAGGAGAGTGAAAAAGTTGGCTTAAAGCTCAATATTCAGAAAACTAAGATCATGGCATCTGGTCCCATCACTTCATGGCAAATAGATGGGGAAACAGTGAGAGACTTTATTTTTCTGGGCTCCAAAATCACTACAGATGGTGATTGCAGCCATGAAATTAAAAGACACTTACTCCTTGGAAGGAAAGTTATGACCAACCTAGACAGCATATTAAAAAGCAGAGACATTACTTTACCAACAAAGGTCTATCTAGTCAAGGCTATGGTTTTTCCAGTAGTTATGTATGGATGTGAGAGTTGGACTATAAAGAAAGCTGAGCACCAAAGAATTGATGCTTTTGAACTGTGGTGTTGGAGAAGACGCTTGAGAATCCCTTGGACTGGAAGGAGATTCAAACCATCCATCCTAAAGGAGATTGGTTTTGGGTGTTCATTGGAAGGTCTGGTGTTGAAGCTGAAACTCCAATACTTTGGCCACCTGATGCAAAGAGCTGACTCATTGGAAAAGACCCTGATGCTGGGAAAGATTGAGGGCAGGAGGAGAAGGGGATGACAGAGGATGAGATGGTTGGATGGCATCACCAACTCAATGGACATGAGTTTGGGTAGGCTCTGGGAGTTGGTGTTGGACAGGGAGGCCTGGCGTGCTGCAGCTCATGGGGTTGCAAAGAGTCGGACATGACTGAGCGACTGAACTGAACTCTCTGAAATGCAGGTGGATTCTTTACCAACTGAGCTATCAGGGAAGCCACAGAACAGTATAGATGTCTCTTAATAAATTAAAAATAAAGCTACCACATGATCCAGCAATTTTACTCTTGGGTATATATCTGGAGAAAACCATAATTCATAAAGGTACATGCACCCCAATGTACACTGCAGTACTATTTACAATAGTTAGGACATGGAAGCAACTTAAATGTCCATCAACAGAGGAAGGGATAAAGAAGTTGTGGTACATATATAGAATGGAATATTACTTGGCCATAATAAGCACTGAATAATGTCATTTGCAGCAACATGAATGGACCTAGAGATTGTCATACTGAGTGAAGTGAAGTAAGTCAGACACAGAAAGACAAATATCATATGACACTGCATATCTCTGGAATCTAAAAAAAAAGAGTACAAATAAACTTACCTAAAAAGAAATAATTGCAGATGCAGAAAATAAACTTATAGTTACCAGGAGGTAAGGCAGGAGGTGGGATAAAATGGAAGATTGGGATTGATATATACATATTACTATATATAAAATAGATAACTAGCAAGGACCTACTCTATAGCACAGAGAACTCTACTTAATACTCTGTAATGACCTGTATGGGAAAAGAATCTAAAAGTGAGTGGACATGTGTTATATATATATAACAGATTCACATTGTGTGCACCTGAAAATAACACAACATTGTAAATCAATTATATGTCAATAAAATTATATCAAAAAAACTAAGAGCTAACCCTCCTCTTACCTCAGATTGGCTCACAACAATGCTTAGCAGTGTTTGTCAAGAACCTCCGTCTACTCCCATTCTCCATAGCAGCTTCTTTTAAATCTGACTCAAAAGATCCCTATGCAACCTCCCTTCTGTTTCAGCTTCTTAGTAGAATGTACTATTTGTTCATAACCTGGTCTCTGCCTCATAGTTTTTCTCATCACTTCCTCACACACCTCTATATCAAATTAATTCATACCCTTCCCACTTATGAAGACCACCATGAACCCCCAAGGTTCAAATAACACTGTCAGCTGCTCATCACTCAAGAATCCAATACTGAGATACAACTGTTGGGTAAAAGGAAAGATTGCTTTGTTGAGGAAGCTGGTAACCCTGGGGAAAGGGTGGATTCATATCTTAAAGAGCAAATTCCTTTTGCTGATCAGGCGGCAAGTGCTTTTAAATGGGAATCTCAGGAGTGCACAGGCTGGGGACGATGCTACAAGTGAAACAACGCAGTTAGCTCTAATGGTCGTCTTGAAATTGGTCATGTGGTGGTCTGATTTGTAACATCTTTGTTGTTTTAAGTACAGATAGTCTTCAGTTTCAGGGTCATTTTTTCCCCCATTTCCTTAGGGCCAGTTCTCAACATTGTGAGAGCTTATGTCATGGCTATTGTTGTTCAGTTGATCAGTCATGTCCAATGCTTTGTAACCCCATGGACTGCAGCATGCCATGTTTCCCTGTCCTTCACTATCTCCTGGAGTTTGCTCATACTCGTGTCTATTGAATCAGTGATACCATCCAACCATCTCATTCCTCTGTCGCTCCACTTAGCCTGTCCTCAATCTTTCCCTGCATCAGGCTCTTTTTCAATGAGTTGGCCCTTCGCTTCTCCTGACCAAAGTACTGGAGCTTCAGCTTCAGCATCTTGAACCATTTTATTTTATTTACTTTATTGACCTCATCGTACAACTTGTGGGATCTTAGTTCCCCAACTAGGGATTGATCCCATCCCCATGCCCCCTACAGTGGAAGCATGGAGTCCTAACCGCTGGACCACCAGGAAATTCCCATTGTGTTTCAAAATAATGTTAACTGAATTATTTCATAAAAATGTTTAAACTACATAATTGCACATATGTCCAACCCCAAATCTTTATTCTGTGAATGTTTCCTGTAGTATAATTACAGTCCTAATCACTCCCATAATTCTTGACCCTGATTTATTCTATGGAATTATTTCAGCTCTTTGGGAAACATCATCCTGGACTGCTTGTGAATTTCTTTTTACTAGCCTTGAGTGGCACCTGAATCTGTAGGTATTTAAGCGATTGCTTCTTGGGAGGTGTTCATCTGAGTGCAAATGAGTTTGGCTCTGAATAGATTTTAGCAGCTATTTGACAGCTTGGATGACTGGCACATTGTCATCTTCATAACACACTTAAAATGTAGAGTGCCAAAAATCACAAACAGGTTGGGTGTAGTTGAAGATCTGAGACCTTGTCCAATTTAGTTAATCTTATAAATCACAGCAGCAGAAATATGCCAACTTTAATTAAAATTGTAGCCCATAATGTAAAATATGATTATCTTATCTGCAGATGTATATTTTTATTTGAATATTCCACATTTGTGTGAAAATGCATCTTGGTAAGACTTATGTGTTGTGTGGCATTAGCCACTAACAGGACTGGAAACCTCCCTTGATGACAAAGGATCTTTTTGGTATACCAGTCAGAATTTTCTTTCTCTGAGCATTTTGAAGTTTTGCTCTGGGGCTGTAAAACTTGGGGAATTTTTACTGATGAGAAATAAAGTGCAGTTTTGTCTTATCATATGTTGATGATAAACATTAATAAAGCACAGTGAAGGGACTCTGAGAGCACCAGTGGCTTGCATCACATAAAACATTCTTTCTAGGAGGTGCTGGAGTTTAACAAAGAGGGACTTTGGATCAGTGTATGTGTTTTGGTCAATATCCACAAGTTAGTAATATAGAAAATAAAAAAGAACAATAACTTCAAAAGGTATGGGGCTCATTTTTTTTTAATCTGGTTTTCAAATTTTCTATCTCATTGCAAAATATTTCCTAGATTTTTTCATTCCTGGCACAACACATCATTAACATATATGAGTAGCCAGTTTTAGTTTCTTCTTAAATGTTTTCCCCAGAGAGGGTATATAGGATTCTTAGTCAAAGAACTAAGCAAGGATACAACATATGCAAAGTTAAAAGAGACAAAGTGGGGCAAAGAGAATCAGAAGAGTTTGCTCTTCTGGGAATCAAGGCTGAAAAGTGTTGGCATGATGGAAGCAGGGAGGCAGTTCAGAGGAACCAAGTGAAGAGGATGCCTGATGACAAAACTGAATTGAACTGAATCATTGGATCCACACTGGGGCCCTAGCTAAGACTCCTTGTCCTGGCCAGGAAGGTTTTTCTTTTCCAATTGGATTTGCACAACCAATAACGGAACTGATGCTGACACTGGAACAGCACAGGCTTTATTTAATGGCCGAAGAATTGAGAAGTGGGAACCTAGTTTACAAATTTTTAATTCAGCCAGAGACATCAAATATTTTAGAGGATCTAGGTAAAAAGAAGGGAATTGGAAAGAGTGAGAAGAATGAATGTTCATGACTTATTCAAGAACAGGGGTGTGGCTTGGATCTTGAATTGATGCAACTCTTCTTTTTAGTCCTTGTATGGGGCTTCCTTGGTGGCTCAGTGGTAAAGAATCCTCCTGCAATGCAGAAGATGCAAGTTTTATCCTTGGGTTGGGAAGATCCCATGGAGATGGAAATGGCAACCCACTCCAGGATTTTTGCCTGGGAAACCCCATGGACAGAGGAGTTCATGGTGTCCCAAAGGAGTCGGACACAACTTGGCAACTAAACAACAACATGGGTTTTCCAGTGGCTGTCATGGCAATCAACAACTGTAATGGCACTCGTAGGTGTGTTGTTTAGCATGCTAATGTATTACAATGAGCATGTAGATTGTAATATAATGAAGACAAGTCTTCTGACATCTTGGGCCTACTTGGTTCTAACACGTTCTTTTTTTTTTTTCTCTTTATAGCTTCCTCCCGAAACGTAGGTAAGAGTAATTGGTTTCTGTTCAAGAGAAGGGTCAGGATATGATTCTGGTTCATCAGCCTTATTTATTACTAGCCTTACTTATTATTACAACAATAGCAAGTAAATTACTGATGGTGCTGGAATTAGTATCTTGAGGAAGTTACTTTTCTTAAAACCATGAATATAAGAACTGCAAGACACCATAGTGAGTTTTTCATTCCCTCATTCATTTTTCCAGACAAGGAAACTGAAATACGCAAAGCAGAGATCAGGAGGCAGATTTTTTTTTTTTGCTTTTACTTCTGTGATCTCTTTTTGATAATTTGGAAAATAGGTCCACTTGGTAGTTTGAATTCTTTGAAGTCTAGAACATCTGTGATTGATGTTTCTTTAAAAAAAAAAAGAAAAGAGTTAAACTTTACACATTCAAGTAATTTTTATCTCTATGTAGAATCACATTAAGGAAGTTTTCATTAATTCCAAAACTGATTTTTGATCTGGGTAGCCTTGGAAAAATTCTCAATATTTCTAATTTTTTATTTTCTTATCTGTAAAATGAAGATAATATTGACCCTGCAAAATTGTTATAAGCATTAGAGAAAATATATAAGGACTACATTTAGCAAGAAATAATGATTATTGATAAAAACAAACAAACAAAACATGGCTAATATTTATTGATATATATTAGTGTTTAGTACTTTACATAAAATACCTTATTTGATCACTTTTTGATTATTTCATTAAGATTGCCATATATATATATACATACACACATATATATGGGCTTCCCTGATAGCTCAGTTGGTAAAGAATCTACCTGCAACACAGGAGACACCAGTTCTATTCCTGGGTGGGGAAGATCTTCTGAAGAAGGGATAGGCTACCCACTCCAGTATTCTTGGGCTTCCCCTGTGGCTCAGCTGGTAAAAGTATCTGCTTGCAATGTGGGATTCGATCCCTGTGTTGGAAAGATCCCCTGGAGAAAGCTACCAGTATTCTGACCTGGATGAAGAATTCCATGGGGTACCAAAGAGTCAGACAAGACTTTTACTTTCACTTCACTTTCATATACATATGTATATTTACTTCCCACAGGAGAGTGCCTAAAGGGAAGTAGAACCTGCTAACTGGGAGTTGAATAATCTGACTGCTATTAATATATGTGCAGCAACTTCTGTAAGATATGTTAGTGTTACGATACCTAGAATTTCTTAAAGACTTGCCCTTAAAGAGACAGTGTTGTAGGGAAAGATATTTTTAAGAAGGAGGTATGGTAACTGAGTGTGGACCATGAGTTTGCTGCATGGCTTCTGATCCCCATTGCTGTGCTAGGAGCACAGGGGAGGAGGCAGACAAACCTGCATTTGAATCCTGATGCCCCTTGTTAGCTATGTGACCTTGGGCAAGGTATTTATATTTTGTAAGCTGTAATGTGTTCATGTGCAAAGTTAAAAAAAAAAAGTTAGTGCTTATTTACAGGCTTATTGATGTTAAATGAAGTAATACATGAAAAATGTTTAACATAGTAACTGACTCATAATGAGAACTCCATTAACATGAGTGGCTGTTGTTTTCAACTCTCTGAAGTTTGATTCCTTTATCTGTAAGAAAGTTTTGGACCAGACGCTTTCTACAATTCATCCTGTACTAATAGTCCATGACTCTAGATATGGTTCTCATGTATGAAAAAGATTAAACAAATTAACTTGTTTTGTTTTTGGGGAGTGAGGTGTGTAAATTTTAACTAGGGATTAAATATCTACATTCTAAAGATGATACATCTATTCAGGATTTTTATCTTTTGTTTTATATTGAGATGGACTAGATAAGGTATATATTTTAAAGATATTATCCTTTTTATTTTAGATTTCAAATTTAATAGCATGTTTGGCCATCATAGTCTGTTTGATTTAAAAAAATTCTCCTATTTCTGTAGCTATATCCTTTGTTCCCACTTTGACAATTATCTGTTTTCCTTTGCTTTTTGTTTTCTTTATCATTTTGACTAGTGGTTTGTCTAATTAGCTTTTTCAAACTAGCTTTTGTTTTCAAAGCAGATTTTGCTTTTATTGATTCACTTTATTTTTGTCATTGCTTTTACACTTATTAATATCTATCTTAATTTTTATTATTTCTTATACTTTATATTTCTTCTATCTACTTTCCTAATTTCTTAAGTTGAATAGATTATTGGTTCTAAAAATGTATATACCATTAAGAGTATAATTTTTCTTCTAAATATCTCTTTAGCTATATCCTACAACTTTTGAAATGTGAAATTTTCATTAATGTTTAATTTTAAATCTTATAAAATATATACATAAACAAAATTATATACCTATAAAATAAATATAATAAATACTTTGAAACTACCATTAAAATTAGAATGTATGAATTATTGAGATTTTTAAAATTTTATTTTATGATTTTTTTTTTTTTCCCTCAATTTATCAATTTGTAATGAAAGATTATAGAATGGACCACAACAAACTCTGGAAAATTATTAAAGAGATGGGAATACCAGACCACCTGACCTGCCTCTTGAGAAATCTGTATGCAGGTCAAGAAGCAACAGTTAGAACTGGACATGCAACAACAGACTGGTTCCAAATAGGAAAAGGAGTACGTCAAGGCTGTATATTGTCATCCTGCTTATTTAACTTATATGCAGAGTACATCATGAGAAACCCTGGGCTAGTTGAAGCACAAGCTGGAATCAAGATTGCTGGGAGAACTTCAGATATGCAGATGACACCACCCTTATAGCAGAAAGTGAAGAACCAAAGAGCCTCTTGATGAAAGTGAAAGAAGAGAGTGAAAAAGTTGGCTTAAAACTCAGCATTCAGAAAACTAAGATCATGGCATCCGGTTCCATCACTTCATGGCAAATAGATGGGGAAACAGTGAAAACAGTGGCAGACTCCAAAATCACTGCAGATGGTGACTGCAGCCATGAAATTAAAAGATGCTTACTCCTTGGAAGAAAAATTATAACCAACCTAGAGAGCATATTAAAAAGCAGAGACATTACTTTGCCAATGAAGGGCCATCTAGTCAAGGCTATGGTTTTTCCAGTAGTCATGTATGGATGTGAGAGTTGGACTATAAAGAAAGCTGAGCACCAAAGAATTGATTTTGCATTGCGGTGTTGGAGAAGACTCTTGAGAGTCCCTTGGACTGCAAGGAGATCCAGCCAGTCCATCCTAAAGGAAATCAACCCTGAATATTCTTTGGAAGGACTGATGTTGAAGCTGAAACTCCAACACTTTGGCCACCTGATGCGAAGAGCTGACTCATTTGAAAAGACCCTGATGCTGGGAAAGATTGAAGGTGGGAGGAGAAGGGGATGACAGAGGAAGAGATGGTTGGATGGCATCACCAACTCAATGGATATGAGTTTGAGTAAACTCTGGGAGTTGGTGATAAACAGGGAGGCCTGGCGTGCTGCAGTCCATGGAGTCGCAAAAAGTTGGACATGACTGAGCGACTGAACTGAACTGATAGAAGCCAATAGAATAAATTGGCAGGAATCATAGTAAAAGAGCTGAGAAATGAGGGCATAATTTAGAAGGAGGTTTAACAAGCCATAGAAAGAGATCGATGAAGATAAGATTAGTTCTGATCAGAGAGGTAGGAAGAAGATCTGGAAAGGCAAATTCATAGGGTCTAGTAGTAGCTGAAAAGGTTTCCAGTAGGAATGCATGGTTAGTAATATCAGATGCTACAGGTTTTATGTAAAACAATTAAATTTTTTGGTTAAATGATCATTGAAGACTCTTAAGAGTTAATTTCAATGGAGCAGTAGAAACAGAAGTTTTGTGGGCAAAGAAAAGGAATTAGAGTGAAAGATTTATAAGGATAGCAACAAATTTGGAATAGGAAAGGATACTTGTCAAGATGTAGGAGCAATGATGCAGTAGAACAGAGGTAATTTATGAATTAAAGTCTCTAAGATAATAAAAATCTCTGTACTTTCTCCTGCTATAGGTTTCTTTTCAAGAGTCCACTTAGAGACTGCACAGATTACATGCCTAATTACGAGTTGGAAGAAATGCAATATAAATGACGAGGGTGTCTCAATAGGCAGCACTGATGAATCCATTAATTTGGGTACCATTGATCAAGTGCTGTGAAGTTAATCCTGCAGTGTGGGTTAGATCAGAGCATACATTAATAAACGCACTTGCGCTTGACCTATAAAATGAATGATCAACATCTCCCACAGGGCTGTGAAACTGGTGAGCTCTCTGAAGAATCATCACTATCACTAAGCCATTTTAAAGGCCTGGTTTTAGATTTTCATTAGGAGAATATCTCTGAATGCCTTTCCTAATGAAAACCAAGTGCCTAATTTTTACTAAAACAGACTCAGGGCAATTATTAAAGTTTTTTTCTCAAAATGAAAATAATTTTATTTTACCTACACCTTTTGTTTCCTTTCCTTTGGGAAGTGACTGCAGCTAACAATTCCTTTAGCAAATATATATTGAACAATGGTATAAGAGTGTGACACTCATCCTAAGGACACTAGTTTATCAATAGTTTAGGAGGAGATATTTGTATTTTATTGAGAAAAAGAATGCTTAACTAGGATGAACTTCCTCTAGGCATCTTAAGTAAAGCACTGTTTTGAGGTCAGGATAGTTATCCACACTGCTCAGAGCTTAACTTCTTAGACAAAGCTCTGTTCATCTCCTCCTAGAACTCTAAAAATTGAGTATTGAGAAAAACATCATGTGAAAAGGTGACTGCTCTTTAGGATGAAAGATTTCAGAAAGGGGGATTTCATTTTGTAAAGAAAATCAGTTTTTAGGCTCTTTGGTTATGAAAAATGAATGATCCCCCAAACTCATCTAGATGAGGGTAAATGCTTTATTTGCTCTATATTGTCAAGTAACAAGAATCTGGCAATTGTCTCCTGGTGACTCAAGGAGTTGTTTTAGGGCTTGACTAGTATTCATAGAAGAAGAAGGCTAAAATTAGAGTCTTAGTAGAAAGATTACATGGCTGAAGATTAGGACTGAAGTAGGAAAGAGGATTGGTAAGAGTTTACATGTAGCAGGCTGATTGAATATTTTTATGATATAAAAGACCACTCGGAGGTTTTTGATCTGTTGATCTGTGATGTAATTTAATTTCCTTCTATAATCCTCAATAGAAGCCAATTTTACACAAAAGTCCTTATTCAATGATGCTTTTGGTAAAGAAGGAAGAGGAGCTTTGCTGGGATGCATCCCACAGTCCTGTAAGGCCCATACTTGCCCAGCTTCAAGACCAAGAAAGAGCCCAAAGTTAACAACAGAGACATCAGTGGCTTAATGGATGGCAGAACTTACATGTTTGAAGCAAGGTCCTGGAGTGACACCCCACTGTGTGCGGTGGATGGCAGGCAGGACCTGGTGGCAGTCTTTGCTTCCAGGGACAGGGGAAAGTTACCAGTTATAGAAGAAATTGACATCAGGTTGGTTCATCGGTTACTAGGGAAACCCAGCTGAGGGGTGCCCCCGTCATCACCCCTTTGGTAAGCATAGTAGAGGTTTCTGATCTAAAGCTAAGGCAGTTGTTAGCTGGGGACTGGGACAAGTTATGTAGGAAGGTCAGTGAAGTGAGGAGGGTACAGGTGAAGCAGGCACTGGTGGAGTAGGGAATGTACAGAGAGCAAGATAACAGCCAGCATGGGTGGTCTAACCACACAAGCTCTCTCCTTGTGCTTGTGGCGAGTGGGGGTGGGGAAGATGTCCCTGGGAAGTGAGATGGCAAAGTGCAATTTTGATATCAGAAGGAGTAGGAAGTGTTGCAGAGGGAGCTAGTCTCCTCACAGAAAATGAAATGTTTACAGAGTGATTTTATTTGTAAAAGCATGGCTCCTGGTTGCTGAATGCCAAGGAGCTTACACTTGAAACACTGATAGCGGTGTCACCTGGTTATGAGAATCTGTTCATTGCAGGAACCCCAGGGGGGGAATATTTACCTTGAAACTTCTAGCAGTTGAGTTGAAAATAACAGACTTTTCAAAAAGGGAAATGGACACATTAAATTCCAACATAAATATCATTCCAACATTAACATTTTCCTGTCTAATTAGCACTTCTTTTTCAAGCTGTATTCAGCTGTAAGAAAACTTATTAGGTCACATCTAGTCCTATACAGTAAGAATAGTTGCAGTGTTGAGAATTTAGTGGCTTGTGGCAAAAAGATCAAACTGTATCTTAGCATTTGTTTTGCATTCTCAATAGCATTAAGCAAAGGGTTCTATGCTGAATGTAACCTTGGTTATTGGACTCACCATTGGCTGAGCATATTAGTAATGGCTTCCAATGGGAATTATTTTTATTTTGTACTTTTCTTGAGTATCGCATGCTATAATAAGCCATGCATTTCTACAAAAGAAAGCTTGTAGAAGTCATGGTGTGTAGGTAAAGCTTGGGAGAAGAGCAGGACAGTGAAGAGGTTAATAGTACATAGTCACACTGGGCGGGTTCATATCCTGGCTCTGATTTTCACTTGCTGTGACTCAGGATAAATGAATTATCCTTTCTGAGCCTCCGCATCTTTATTATAAAATAGAAAGATTAAATAAGTGCTTAATAAATGCTGGCTTCCCCAGAAGGTAATTCTTGATGCCATCCAAAGAAGTCATCTCTCCATTTAACATCTATGGCATGCCAAGTACGTGCCAGGATCTGTTAGTCTGTATGAGACATAAAAAGGAAACACTACTCCTTTCCTTTAAGATTTTGAGAACAGGCTAAGAAGATTCACCTTTCTCTCTGTGGCTTTCTAACCAGTGAGAAATAGCCAGGAGAAGATGAACTGGGATCCATACTTTTTACTTGGAAGCCTATTCTTCTGCAGGGCAGGGTCCCCAGTAGAGAGAGATGGAAATGGAGCATCTCAAAGTCCACATATCAATCCTTTGTAGACTTAGCAACAGAGGGAACCCTTCCTTCCCCTCAGGGAGGGAGACTCTGCCAAGGTGGGCTTGCTTTATGCAGACAGGAAGTAGATTAGGAAACAGATCTATTGTCTCCTGGTGAACAAGCAGGCCTGAGCAACCAACCATGGGAGGCGCATCTTTGCCAGTTTAAGTCAAAATACCTCCACCCAGCTGTGAGTAGGACTTTGCCTAATTTCACCCTCATATAAATGATTGCTCCTCTACTCTCACAAACATGCATACATGTGCAGCTTAAAATGTTTGAGAGAGTAGATTTTGTATTAAAGGCATCTTCATTCATGTTTACTAATAGGGAAGTTGTAGAAACCCGACTGGTGTTTGTTTCATTTATTTAGCACTTGTGACAAGATGGCTCTGGGCCTGGCCAGTGTGAGAGCATTACTTTATTGATTAAATAATGTGATGAAAGGGAACGGTGCTTATGTGTTGAGAGATTATTGCCAGAGACACTTGGCCAACAAAGTGCTGAAAGGAGAGCTATGTGACACTTTCACTGTGAGTAAGTAATTAACAGCGAGCTGGAACTGAAATGCAGTATCCTGGGGAAAGTTCCAGTCAATACTGCCATCCAAAGAAGTCATCTAGGTTTGCAGTTTGGAAGGCATAAAGAGTCATATATTTTTGTTTCCCAATTTAGCCCATTGTTTTTACTCTGAAATATTTATCAAAAATAAATATTTGATGCTACAGTGATATAAAATAATATTATATTTGCAATGGAGAAAACTGCCTGATTTTACAGAAGACGTCCATAATTCTAATCTCAGGAATCATACATAAAAAAGTAAAGAAAAAAAATCAAGCAATGCATTTATTACATTACTTTATCTCAGTTATAAAGAAAGTCTACAGTTCTAAGAAATGTTACAGGTTCTATGTGAAGTTAATGTGTTTGTTCATGCATTTATTGGAGAAAATAGAATAGGACTGCTCAAGAGCTTAACTTGACATTGTTCTTTGACTTGTGGTACAATTTGAAGGATAGATATTTCACCAAGAGAGATGGAGATATTTTAGAATCTAAGGCATTGGTGGATCTACTTTGAGTGATGGCATCAAGATTTACTCTCTGCTTCATGCACAGAGTCTAATGGAAGGGAATGCATGAGGCATTTGTGGTTTCTTTTGACAACGTGACCTCTTTTATTCCACCATTTTTATTCCACCAATACTTCAGAGTATTGCTTCTAGCTTTCTGTTCTTCATTCTTTATCTTATTTTGCTTGTCTGCCTGAATTCTCTCTCTCACTTTTTTTCTACCTTAGTAAATAGCAAAAGCAAGAACTCTGGAGGCTGTCTTCCTAGCTTCAAGTCCTGGCTCTGTGACATTAGCTAGATGACCTTGGGAAATTGCTTCACATTTCTGTGCCTCAGTTTTCTTACTTGTAAAACAATGATAATAAAGGTATTCATCACATAGGATTATAATAAGGATAAAATGTTTAAAATGTTTAAAGTACTTAAGTCATTCTTGACACATAATCAGTTCAGTTCAGTTAGTTAGTCATGTCCGACTCTTTGCAACCCCATGAACTGCAGCATGCCAGGCCTCCCTGTCCATCACCAACTCCTGGAGTTTACCCAAACTCACGTCCATTGAGTCGGTGATGCCATCCAACCATCTCATCCTCTGTCATCCCCTTCTCCTTCTGCCCTCAATCTTTCCCAGCATCAGGGTCTTTTCCAATGGAGTCAGCTTTTCGCATCAGGTGGCCAAAGTATTGGAGTTTCAGCTTCAACATCAGTCCTTCGAGTGAACACATAATAAATGCTGTCATACTTTGTACATTTTTGTACAACTAATAAATACACTGGTCTGGTTCCCATTGGCTCAAAAGAATTCATTGGCTCCCTAAGACATGAAAAATTATGCAAGGGATTCAAGGTGCTCTCTTACTCAGCTACAAGCTAACTTTTAAAACTTTTTCATGATATGCTCCAACCAATCCATATTCTAACCATTTGGGTCTATTTCACCACAGCCTGAATTTTCCATGTATTTTCCTACTTCTTCAAACTAGTCACAAGCCAGAAATGGCCTCATTTCTTCTTGTTTTCTGCCACTCAAAAGCTAAACACTAATGTTTTGATCACTTATCTTAAAAAACTGAACTCTAAATGTACATTAAAATGTTTCTGTGTAGCCATTCCCATTCCATATGACTGGAAAGCTGCATAATGGCCAACATGTCAACATCCTAATCCCTGTTATCAGTGAATATTACTTAATACAGCAAAGATTTTTCAGATGAGATTAAGGAATTTGAGATGGGAAAATTATTCAGATTATTCACATGGGCCCAAAGACAACCAAATGTGTTATGAAAAAGTTGACTATAATTCAATAAAAATAAAGCAAAACAAGTGTTATAATAAAGTGAGACAAAGAGAGATGTCATACCAAAGAAGAGGAGAAAGCAATGTGACTGTGCAGGCAGAGTTTGGAGTGATGTAGCCACATGTCAAGGAGTACCAGCAGTACCAGAAGTGGGAAAAGGCAAGGAACAGGTTCTTTCCTAATCTCCAAAGAGAGTGTGGTCCTGCCTATGCTTGACCTTAGCCCTGTAAGTCTGATTGGACTTTGGCCTCCAGAATTATTATAGAGTATAATTGTGTTAAGTCACCAACTTTGTATTATTTTGCCATGGCGGCTGTAGGAAATGAAGACAATGATGGCATGGTCTAGTATTTTATTTCCAACATTTCTCTTCATTCATTTTTATATTTATATAGAGCAAAACTCACTGTTTTGGTGTATAGTTCTATGAATTTTGACAAATGTATAGACTCATGTAATCACTACCACCATCAACACATAGAACTTTTGAGAAAGGAAAACAACACTAAAGGCATAGTAGTTCCTGATTTTAAACTATATCACAAAGCTATAGTAGTCAAACCAGAATGGTATTGCCATAAATACAGATGTGTAGTTCAATGGAACAGAATAGAGAGCTCAGATACAAACTCATGCATACATGGTTAATTAATTTATGACAAAGAAGCAAAAAAATATACACTGGGTAAAGGATACTGCCTTTAATAAATGATGCTGGGAAAGCGGTATATCCTTGTGCAAAAGAAACTAGGCCCCTATCTTACACTGCAAACAACTCAAAATGGATTAAAGATATTAATGTAGAACCTGGAATCATAAAACTCCTATGTTTTCTAATAAAACATGTGAGGTAAGCTGGGGGATAAAGAAAAAATATCATTTTGGTCAGAACAAATTTTGTGTGGTACCCCAGCTTCATTCTGCCCTTTCCTGCCCCATGCTATGTCCTCAGGAGACTAACCCATATGATGAAATCATGTAGGCTCCCTGGACCTCTGGCTTTCATTGGAGTTAAGTTAATGGAAAGCACCAGTAGGATACTGAAAAACAAGAGAAGAAATAGGTTAGATCAGGGCTTCTCAAACTTTAAGATGCCTACAAGTTACCTGGGAATCTTTTTGAAATGCAAATTCTGATTCACTAGAGCTGACTTGGAGTCTATAACTCTGCATTTCTACCAAACTCCTGGCTGATTTCTACTTATGCTGTGGAAACTACTCTGTAAGTGGCAGGGGTTAGGGTATTTTTCCTTATTCTGTCTCTTTCCTGGTCTCTGCATTCTGGCACTGGCTGCATCCACCCCTCTTTGACAGTGGTTCTCTACTTTGGGTATACATCAGAATAACCTATGAGGTTTTTGAAAACCTAGTATCTTGGCTACATCCCAGATACTTGAAATCTCTGGAGGTGAGACACAAGTGTCAGTAATTCTTAAAACTCCAATATGCAAAAGACAGAAATATAGATCAATGGAACAAAATAGAAAGCCCAGAGATAAATCCGTGCACCTATGGACACCTATCTTTGACAAAGGAGGCAAGAGTATACAATAGAGAAAAGACAATCTCTTTAACAAGTGGTGTTGGGAAAACTAGTCAACCACTTGCAAAAGAATCAAACTAGAACACTTTCTAACACCATACACAAAAATAAACTAAAAATGGATTAAAGTCTAAATGTAAGACCAGAAACTATAAAACTCCTAGAGGAGAACATAGGCAAAACACTCTCCAACATAAATCACAGCAGGATCCTCTATGATCCACCCCCCAGAGTAATGAAAATAGAAGCAAAAATAAACAAATGGGACCTAATTAAACTTAAAAGCTTTTGCACAACGAAGGAAACTATAAGCAAGGTGAAAAGACAGCCTTCAGAATGGGAGAAAATAATAGGAAACAAAGCAACTGACAAAGAATTAATCTCAAAAATATACAAGCAGCTCCTGTAGCTCAATACCAGAAAAATAAATGATCCAATCAAAAAATGGGACAAAGAACTAAACAGACATTTCTCCAAAGAAGACATACAGATGGCTAACAAACACATGAAAAGATGCTCAACATCACTCATTATCAAAGAAATGCAAATCAAAACCACAATGAGATACCATCTCACGCTGGTCAGAATGGCTGCTATCCAAAAGTCTACAAGCGATAAATGCTGGAGAGGGTGCAGAGAAAAGGGAATCCTCTTACACTGTTGGTGGGAATACAAACTAGAATAGCCGCTCTAGAGAATAGTGTGGAGATTCCTTAAAAAACTGGAAATAGAACTGCCATACGACCCAGCAATCCCACTGCTGGACATACACACCAAGGAAACCAGAATTGAAAGAGACACGTGTACCCCAATGTTCACTGCAGAGCTGTTTACAATAGCTAGGACATGGAAGAACCTAGATGTCCATTGGCAGACGAATAGATAAGAATGCTGTGATACATATACACAATGGAATATTACCCAGGTATTAAAAAAGAATGTATTTGAGTCAGTTCTAATGAGATGGATGAAACTGGAACCTATTATACAGAGTGAAGTAAGTCAGAAAGAAAAACACCAATACAGTATATTAACGCATATATATGGAATTGAGAAAGATGGTAACGATGTCCCCGTATGTGAGACAGCAAAAGAGACACAGAGATAAAGAACAGACTTTCGGACTCTGTGGGAGAAGGCGAGGGTGGGATGATTTGAGAGAATAGCATTGAAACATGTATATTACCATATGAGAAACAGATCGCCAGTCCAGGTTCAATGCGTGAGACAGGGAGCTCAAGGCCAGTGCACTGGGATGACCCTGAGGGATGGGATGGGATGAGATGGGAGGTGGGAGGGGGTTCAAGATGGGGGACACACGCACATCCTTGGCTGATTCATGTCGGTGTATGGCAAAAATCACTATAATACTGTAAAGTAATTAGCCTCCAATTAAAATAAATAAATGAATTAAAAGAAATAATAATTCCAATGTGCAGAAACAGTTGGGAACAATGAGTGGATTTTTGCCTAGAGCACCTTCCATGGCCACTGCTCTCTGAAGGGTATGATAACCTTATTTCCCCCACTACTGTTGTGGTCCATGTATGGGTTGGAAAAGAATTTCCAGACATGAGGAAGAAAGAGAGGGAAATCAAGTTTATTAGAGTGGGAGACACTCTTAGAACAGAGGACCAGCTCAAGGGAGAACTGACGTTGGACAGGGGTCCTTAGTCCACTTTTATACCCAGGGTACAAGGAGTGAGATAGGGGTCTTGCAGGTCACTTGCTGATTGGATGAGGCAGATACACTGGGTGAGGGGAAGAGTAAGGCAAATACCTTCTCCCTATGGGGTAAGAGGGGAGACAGGTTATACTGCTCGGGAGGACCTGAAATCCATTAATAGTTACAACATGGGGGAGGGAAGGATGAGAAGAGTCTGGCTTTTCTGTTCCTACGTTCCAAGACCCTGTTTGGCTTTATCTGCTCTTCCGTCCTTGAGTCACCACAACTACTTGCACCTTCAGGTCTAGAAGAGCCTTCTAGTTGTTGCTGGTTACTGAGTGTTTCAGCATCACTCAGAGGTCCCTAAACCCTGCCAATACCTCCATAAACAGCCCCTTCAACAAATTATCTTTAAACTCTCAACTCTTTCCTGCCAAAACTCTAGTTGATATATTAAGATAAGAAGTGTGATTTTTATTTTACAGGTAATTGGGAAACCAATGTAATCTTAGGAAGTTCAGAATTACTCAGTAGTTATTGCTTCCAAATGAAACTTTTCATTTTGTATACTTTAAATTTAGAAGTATTGAATTTAGTATAAGGTGCCAAGCTCAAACCTTTTTACATGTAACAAACAGTACTGCTAAAATATGACTTATGCTAACACCAACTTTTTGGAATTAGATTTAAAGAGTAATAAAAAAGTTTGTTAGGAAGCAAACTTAATGGTTATCAAAGGGTAAAGGCTAGGGTGAGGAATAAAGTAGAAGTCTGAGATTAACATATACACACTACTAGATATAAAATAATTAACAAGGACATACTGTATAGTATAGGAAACTCTACTCAATATTCTTTTATGACCTATATGGAAAGAGAATCTGAAAAAGAATAGATAAATGTACATATATAACTGAATCACTTTGCTATTTACCTGAAATGAATACATTGTAAATCAACTATACTCCAATATGAAATAAAAATGGAAAAAATATTTTTTCACCAAAAAAGAGTAATATAACATTAGTTCAGTTTCTAATTACTACTGTTCTTTAGCTATGATGTAGCCATTACTTAATATGTACATTAGATCAATTTCTTCCTCAGTAGGATTTTGTTGAGCATGTGCCTTTACTTAAAAGATGACCCCAGTAACCATACTATTATTGGTCTCTTGTTTTTCCTCAGCAGGCATTGGCAGTTCCATCATTTTGTGATCTGCTTACAGTATCATCACTTGAAATAGGGAGTCCAAGTTTATTCTTTTCTTCTTAAGTACTCCCCATTTCCTTAGAATTCACATTTCAAGAACTCCCTGGATATTCTGACTAAATTGCCATTTTAAGAGGCTCTCCATTTCAATTTCTCAACTCTCTACCAATAATCCTGTCTTTAATCCTAGCAAAGGACTTTCTCTACAAAAGACCCCTAAGCTATTATAATTCCCTAGGAGAAAATTATTCTCTAATCTTCCCCTCAATTTCTTCTTGTAAACACTGAGCCTCTGACACTCTACCCAGAGAGCAGTTAGTCTTTCGTCTCTTCTTCCCTATGAATGGGCTTTTGCAATCAGACTTGAGTATAATCTTGAACTGAACTCAAGTGAACAAATGATTTCCTCCCTGCTATTGTATCACGACTCTGTAGTGAGGAAAAAAAAAAAGGCTTATAATTTGTTTTCACTGCTGAAAACAGGGTTTGCTGTTACTAATCCTACTTCAGGGGCACTGTCCTATTTTTAAGATAGGTAAAAGAAAATCAACCAGCATAAGCAGTTTTTGAGGGAAGCAATGTAGTTTATAGTCCCAGCTGCCAATTAGATGCCTTCACCCAGCCTGTTTGGGAATATTCTCTTCCTCGCTGTGATTTCTTCCTTCTCCTTCATGAGACTGGAAAAAAGAGGGAGGGTCAGTTAGAAATTTGGCTGTAACGTGATGGCAAATAATCTTCTAGGCAGGTAACTTCCCTCTCATGTAATAGAAGACTTTGGTCTGAAAAGTTTTCAGGAAAGATTTCACTGGAGTCTTTCAGGAAAAAACAAAAAAGAAATTTTTAAAAAACACCTTTGCCTTTGCTGTTTGGGAACCATTTATTCCTAAAGTATATGCTTGCTGCTATATAGATACAATCTCAGAGCCTGAAAAATTTAAACCACCGAAATGCACTGTGAAAGAAAAAAAGCGTCTTAGGCTTTAGTGAACTTTTAAATATGTGAATTTTTTTTGTATGCTAATACAAATGTTAATACAAAGATAAGAGAATTGGTTGGAATGGCTTCATTCCTATGCTCATAAACCAAATTCTGCACATTAGCTCAGGAATAATGAACATTTAACCAATTATAAGCACCTCTATTCTAATTATTCAGATTGAAGAACTTCTATGGATTGCATCCAGGCATTCAGTTATAAGAATGTTTGTAAGTTTTTTTTTCCTATCTACGTGTGTGTGCCTCTGCGCTCAGTCATGTCCGACTCTGCGGCACAATGGACTGTGGGATCCCTGCCAGGCTTCTCTGTCTGTGGAATTTTCCAAGCAAGAATATTGGCGTGGGTTGCCATTTCCTTCTCCCAGAGATCTTCCCAACCCAGAGATTGAACCTGCGGTCTCTAGAGTCTCCTGCGTCTCCTGCATTGGCAAGTGAGTTTCTACCAGCTGAGCCACCAGGGAAGCCCTCATTTTTTTCCTATAGTCTCTTCAATCTTTTTTTTTTTTTTTCTTTTTAAAAAATTAGGAAAATTCTAGGTGTTTTGGAAGGCTCTTGTAGTTCTTAATGGGTGGCAGGTGAATTGATTAATGACAATGTAATGGATAACTTGGTTCTCTAGCTTGTCTTTTAGAGTCTGTGATACAGGTTCAGATTTCTAAGATAAAAGTGACAGTATACTCACACCAACATCCCTGCTAGGGAAGGCCGCAAAGGCAGCACAAATTCCAAGCCACCATCCATACACATCAGCTGACTTTGGAATGATATTTGCTCTCTTAATTATATTTTGCTAAAAACCAATAGTAGAGGTAGTTTGCCAAGTAAAGACTAAGGACATGTTTTAGAATAAAGGAGATAAAGAGAAATAACACCTGAATACAGAAATAACACTGAATAGAGCATGATCTATGATTTTTGGGGGCCACAAAATCAGTATTGGGATACTTAGTACAATCTGAATAAAATCTACAGGCTAGATAATAGTATTGTGTTAATGTTGATTTTCTGGTTTTGTTAAATGTATATAGTTTTGTAGGAGGATGCCATTCCTTATTGGGCTTCCCAGGTAGCGCTACTGGTAAAGAACCTGCCTGCTAATACAGGAGACATAAGAGACAAAGGTTCCATCCCTGGGTAGGGAAGATCCCCTGGAGAAGGACACAGCAACTCACTCCAGTATTCTTGCCTGGAGAATCCCACGGACAGAGGAACCTGGTGGGCTACAGTCCATGGGGTCACAAAGAGTTGGACATGACTGAGTGACTAACTCAACACATGTCACATACTCCATATATGTACACAAAAGGCATATAGATACGTGTGTTTGTCTGCAAATGTGTCTCTATACAGTCATAACAGAGAGAAAGCAAATGTGGCAAAACGCTAATATCTGGGGAATATAGATGAAGCCTGTATATATTCTTGGAGCCATTCTTGCAACTCTTTTCTGTGAGTCTAACATTGCATGAGTGAATGTTACATTGCCTCAGTCATGTTCGAGGATATCCATTTATTTTCATGAGCACTGATACTTTTCAGATGTTTGTTTTATTAGCCTACCCAGGTTTCTTCTTTCTGGTAGTAAAACCATCGGATCTGGTTAATTTAAGAGCAAATAAAAATACATAGTGGATTCTTTATGGATGTGTTTCCTTGTTGTTAAATTGCTAATTTTTATGAAGTGTTAGTGGTAAAGAACTCGCCTGCTGACGCAGGAGATATAAGAGATGTGAGTTCGATCCCTGGGTCGGGAAGATCCCCTGGAGAGGAGCACTGTAACCCATTCCAGGATTCTTGCCTGGAGAATCCCATGGACAGAGGAGCCTGGCAGGCTATGGTCTATAGGGCTGCAAAGAGTTAGACACAACTGAAGCGACCTAACACAGCACATGAAATATTAAATAATGCGGAATGGTTCCACTTTATCATGTATTTTTGCCAAATCTTTCTTTCTAAATCTTTTCCATCTTTACCTTAGAACTTCTTACTCAATGTTTATTTTTCACAAGACAACACCTTCCTTGTCCATAGATTTGTGTGGTTCAGGGTAGGCAGTCTCATCTATGCTTTGTGAGGGTGGAGCTTTCCTAATCCCATCCTGGTGATCCCATTTCCCTTGCAAGTGACTGGTTTAGGAATCCATGTGTAGCTTGAAAGTGAAAGTGTTAGTTTCTCAGTCATGTCTGACTCTTTGGGAACCCATGGACCGTAGCCCATCAGGATCCTCTGTCCATGTAATTCTGTAGGCAAGAATACTGGGGTGGGTTGCCATTCCCTCCTAACCAACCAGGTTAGTGATCTTCCCAACCTAGGAATTGAACCTGTATCTCCTGCAGTAAAGGCAGATTCTTTACCATCTGAGCCATGAGGGAAGCCCATTTCTTTTTTAGCTTAAAAAAGAAAAATGCTGACAAATACTTAAGGAGCATTTAAATCAATCCTGAGGAAGACACCTTTCATCTCACCACTGTGGAGTCTGGATATGATCCCTGGAACTGTATAGCAAAGGCAAAGCTGGCGAGGGATGGGAGGGTGGAAAGATGGGAAGACTCTGCATCCTCAAGGACACTGATGAGCTGCTGAATCAACTAGCCCTGGAAGTGGAATTGCCCTTGAACTTTCAGGTATTATAGACTTATGACAGAGACTCTGTGTTACTTAAAGGCAAACACATTCTGATCAATTGCTGTATACTCTGGAATTTTTCTGCAAAAGTCTTGTAAAATTTCATGATTTATTATTAAAAAGTCAATAAAAAAGAAAAAACAAAAACATAAAAGCCAATTGTTCATCAAGCCAACCAGATAATACAGGCTTTTATATTTCATCCAAACAAATCAAAGAAATACAGATTTCTGAGTCATAGTTACAATTGCATTTATCTTTTAAGATATATAATAACATTTTAGAGAGACACGTTTTGATAAAGAAGATGAAAGAATTCTGGCTATAAGTGAAAGTGTTAATCACTCAGTCGTGTCGGACTCTTTGAGACCCCATGGGCTGTAGCCCACCAGGCTCCTCTGTCCATGGAATTCTCCAGGCAAGAATACTGGAGTTGGTAGCCATTCTCTTTCCCAGAAGATCTTCCAGACCCAGGGAAGGAACCCGGGTCTCCTGCATTGCAGGCAGATTCTTTACCATCTGAGCCACCAGGGAAGCCCTCTGGCTATAAAGTAGAAGTAATAATACTGACTTCATAAAAGTGATAGAATTAAACTAGTTGCCATCTTTAAAGCTCATGGAACAGTGGCTGGCAGCTGCTAGTGAGTTTACACTGATCATTACCCATAGCAATGATAATAAAAATTATTCCTCTTTATGGCTTTTCTTGCCACAAAACTTACCATCTCAGTGTTGAATTGTTTTTATCCTAGACTGAGAAGCAAATGAACACTACCAATGAGTTCAACTTGATAAGAGGGTAAGTATGATAACTCTTAATTCTTAGATGAAAATCTCGAAAACTTGGATCATATTGATGGAACTTTCTATACACTATCTGCAAGCACGTGTTTGGTCACGATACGCATACCAATTTCAATATTAAAAACTTCGAAGGGCAGGATGATGCAGTGCAACATTTGTCACATTGGAGGTCATGCTACCATACTAGACCGTAAGGCCAACAGAGCGGAGTTGCCACAGAATTTGCAAGAATTGAGCTATAATAGAATAGGATGAGTAAAACCAGAGTAAAGTATATGTATAAAGGTAAATGCTGTTTCGTGAAACTTTGTTTCAATAATGTATGTGTGTATCAGGTTATGTTACAGAATATATTCCTTATGTTAGTTTTTTGATCATTGGTACAGCAGAAAAAGCTGGGTTCTGTGACAAGAAAGTGTGGCTTCAAATATCCAACTCATTGTCTTGTTATATGGAAAAGAGGGTGGACCTATGCATATGACATAACAGACACAGAAAACAACGTCCCTTATTTCTACCTGTATCCACAGAACCCCCTCTACCCTTTTCCCCTGTGGACCTGATCTTATGAAACTGACATTAGCACTTGAAGGATCTCCCGGTTAATAGATAGGACTGTTTTCTATATTGTATGTTTATCCAAGCTTGACACCCTAGGAGCACATTGAGTGATCTGGGTCCTGAAGCAAAGAAAATCGATTTTATTTAAACTACAGCAAATAGTGTCTCCCATGTTTTTCACAGCTAAGAATCACTCTGCCCTTATACTTATTCTAACAAGTATTTGGTTAGAACTATTGATTGTTTTCTGTTTGGTTACCCCAGCACAGTGAGATGCTCCTTATCAGAAATGGGCGCAAGGACAACAGGTCATCCTAGTGCTCCAGCAGCTGGGCGGATGGAGCCGTCGGATGCCTCGGGGCCACGTGCCTGGAGGCCACTCCTGGATGCCCGGCCTCCGCCCATCAGAGGTGAGTGGCCGGGTTGAGAGAATCATGTATTATCACAAGGTGACCTCAACACCTTGTTCCACAGAGAGCCCACATTACCACAGGAAGACCTCCTTTGTTTTCCCTCCAAATTCCATGATTTTGTCCGCTATTATTCACCTTAACTCCTTATGTAGGATCCCAGCGAGAAGGAAAAAACACTATTATTTGGTTTCACTGACACAGTACTGAGCAAAAACAGAGACTGATTTCCCTCCTTACCCCGTCTTTTCTTTTTCTCTTCCTCCTTTTTCTCCTGTTCCTGCTTCACTCCTCTTTTCTTCTTCTTTAATAAAGCATCAGTTTTTTGAAACAGAACTTAGTGAAACTGCTGAGTTAGTCAAGGCAGTAAAATCAAACTGGTCCCGTTTACCTCGAGAAAATATGAATGCGTCCTTCTGCCACTGAGCTGGCACTCATGGAGGGATCAAGTGTTATTGTTAACAGGAAGGCAGGGAAGTACGTTATCACTTCAGGGCTGTCGTTACCAGAGGGTTTCACTGTGAGCGATAGCATTCAGGGAAAGCAGGCCGGAGAGAAAAGAAGGCAGGGAGAGGGGGGCAGATGGAAAGGGAGGGAGGAAAGAAAAAGAAGTTTTCCTTTTTTAAGAGGCTGACAGGAATGGTGGCGAGACTGAGTTTAAGAACTCATTTTGAATGTAGAACCTAAAACTGCTTTCATTTAAAAGGTGATTAAGATAGCCACGTTCTTCCATTATCCTGTGGGTGCATAGTTGGTAAAACATTCTATTGCTTCAGCTAATCAATTCATCTGCATCTTAGACCTGTCAAGACAAGATCTCCTAGTTAAAACCTAAAGATGCACATTTTGTATCAGTGAAATTCCAAAGAGATCAGCTCGCTTTATTTCTCCTGCTGCTTGTAGAAGAAACCTATTTTAAGACATTTTCTTCCCCTATACATTTTAAAGGAGCTTCCCAGGTAGCACAGTGGTAAAGAATCCACCTGCCAATGTAGGAGATACAAGAGACATGAGTTCGATCTCAGGATCGAAGATCCCCTGGAGGAGAAAGTAGCAACCTGCTCTAGCATTCTTGCCTGGAGAATCCCATGAACACAGGAGTCTGGTGGGCTATACAGTCCATGGGGTCACAATGAGTCTGACATGACTAGCACACATACACATACATTTTTAAATTTGTTAAGGTAAATAATGGCAACCCACTCCAGTATTCTTGCCTGGAGAATCCCATGGATAGAGGAGGTTAGTGGGCTAGTCCATGGGGTCACAAAGAGTTGGACATTACTGAGTGACTAACATTTTCACTTTCAAGGTAAATAACATACCTAATATCCTAAATTACAGCAATAAAATGGTTAAAGATATGAGCATGCTTTGGACTTTTTAACTTAGCTCACAACACAGTTGTCAAGTGCTGGATCCAAGTTATACTATCAGAATCTTATAAAGGAAGAATTTTGCTGTACGCAAAAGAGAATCTCTTCTGTAGGCAAAGTTCAGAATCTTGGGTTTTGCTTTCTTCATTTCCTTCTATCCAGGTTGCTCAGCACAGACACTGAGCTATTAACAAAGAGGAGTTATAATCATTTTTATCTGTTTCTTTGAAGTCTGTTTTCTGTTGGGATTCTATTGGACAGCATATTGAATAAGCAGATCCCTAATGAATTCCAAGTCAGCTAGTTAGTTCCTGGATGTGTAGCAGGCCCGGTTAAGCTGGTTATGCGTCACAGGTTCCTCATTTTCCCTGTCTCTACCCTCCACCCTGCCTACACTAAGATTTCTAATTTTATTGCAGAACATTCTACCTTTTAGCAACAGAGACTCCATTATAGTTATTTCTTAAATGCCAACAGTAGTGAGAGTAATTTTCAGAAAAGTGTTATAGAAAACGCAAACTGTACGGAATGGTGATTCTTCTGTTACCTATAGGACCATCTATTTTCCCAACACAAAAAATCTAGTACTTCCTTGATTTATTTTTTAAGGGTCTTAGCAATCATTCAGATAATCAGACTTCATGGTTGTGAAATTTCATCAAAGTGTACTCGATCCTTGAACTCATATCTGGGTCCATTTTATCAATCAGATAAAACTTCCTAAGCTTTTTTCCTAGAGGCATGAGGGTTCACTTGATCTTATTGCATTGCAAAAGATTTTGTGCTACAAACCATTTTTCATAAAAGCTATTTGTTGTGTTAGGAGAACTCCAGACAGGCTCCTTGTTAGAATAGATTTGGGGTATGTGTGGCAGGGGTGGTAGGTCAGCTTGCTCTCCTTTGTTACTTTGGATGAAGGGAAAATTCTTAGAAATTTTTTACAGATTGAAGAGGCAAAATGATACAGGGGAAGTTAGCATTAGCATCTTAGTAAATAAAAATGTTATTTCTCAGGAACAGATCAACACTGTTAAAGAAAAAGAAAAAAACAACAACCCCGAGGAAATCTCTGATTTGGAAGCACTGACTTCATTTGTCTTAGGATTATCGTTTGCTTTTTTTTACTACCTTCCCCCCCCCCCCCCCGTTTTTTTGGCCTAAGGGTTGAAGCCAACTGACTCCTCTCTTTTTTCCTTTGAAAAGGTCAGCCACCCAACACATGCCCACTCACGCCCACGCCAGCACAAACAGCCTTTGCATCAAAAAAGCACTAGGTGGTGCCCATTTTCTTTGCCAGTGAAAGTGCTGGATTTCCCCAAGGGAGTCACTCCAGGGAAGTTCACCAGCCCCCAGCCCTTTCTAGTGTCCTCCCCTCTTCTAACAGAGGACCAGGAGTGTGGTGTCATATTCTGTCATTTTCCTAAAGCATAGTGCTTTGGTTTTGGGGAGACACTGCTTTTAAATGTGAAGGTAGGAGTGGAGGGGTGGTGGTGGCAGAAAGCTTGGAATAGTCCCATTGAAAATGAAGATAAGAGGAATAAAGGCTGCAACCCTACCATCTGTGTCTCAAGAAAGTCCTGGTATAATACCTTTGCCAAGGCTTTCCTTCTGCCAGATCATCTGGGCAATGCTGTCTACGTGCTAGTTTAATTTTTCCCAATTTTAGCCCATAATCAAGCTATAAAAATAACAAAAGGAAATAGAGGATAATCTTAAATTTCAATTTGCATCCTCATGAAAATAATTCTTTGTCAAATGAAGTCTGATTGAACTGGAGATTTTGCATGCCGGCATTTACCACTATACCTACTGTTTGAAGAGGTGGCTTTAGACCACTGGGTTTATTCCTTTAAAAAAAAATCTTATTAGGCACGCTTAACAGATTGCTGCTTTGTGTGCAAGGAAAGCAAATAACTGGCTAAGAAGATGTTTTATTCAGGATAATTTTATCTAGCCGATATGGTCATCAGATTTGTTTTAGAATTTAGAAGCATTTAAAAAGTTTTTGTTCTTGTAAAGATCTACTAGTAGCTATTGGGCATGATCATACTCTTGCAGCAAAATGAAAAGAGATCTATTGAATTTTTCTAGCAGAAATAAGTAAAATGATTATTTATGACTATTTCTCTGAAATTTGGCTGAATGTGGTTCATTTGTTCAAATGCATTTATTCAGTCTTACAGAAGGCAAGAGAATAGTTTTTGAATGTCAAAAAGGAGAGTCTTGTAGGAAACCCTATTCCTGTTTACCGGTGGATGAACTATACTCCAAAATAAAGTGCAAAAAAAGGCGGTTAGTAGTTTTTAGAAGTTAAACTAAGAAAAAGGTTTATTATGAAACTACGAGAGTGATTTCTGTACTCTAGCTGCCCAGTCATATGTCATGACATGTGGCAGGTTGACTGCTCATTAATTCTATTTATATCAGTATGATAATCCACCCCACTGAGTACACATGTGTTAAAATATTCATAAATTATGTTTATTGCGAACAAATATACATTAAATGCCAAAAGAAGACCATTATTTAAAGACAAAACTGGTCAACAATCAAACAAGCATAGCCTTTTAACTATCAGCCCAGTACATTATGTTTTATCAAATTCACTTTAATTGCCTCTCCTTCCAGTGTCTCTTAAGGGATGTTTATCTTTTGTTTTAAAACTGTGAAAAAGAAATAGATCTCACTGAAAGGAATAGACTTGGAAAACAAAAGATGTTATGTTATCTCAGACCAATAATAACATCGACTAGAAATAAACTGTATAGAGAAATGCATTTCTTGACTCCAAAATTGTTAAAAATATGTCATTTGAACACTAATACAGACTTGAGCTGAATTTGAGGGTGTTTCATGAAATCACAGACCAAAATAAATAAATAATTTCTTGATAAAAGGCTGCAAATAACAATTTTATGATCATGCATATTTTGACAATAAACACATAAAAGGTGATTAAGAAAATATAGAACTTTGAGAATTGAAACCAATAATTAAAATATACTGCAGCACACTGTGTTTTAGAACTTATTGCTTCCAAATGAAAAAATCTTCAACTACTCTATTCTGAGGGATCTCAGGAAGTTGAAAAAGTTGAGGTGATTATTCTTTTTACAAGCTGCCTCTGCAGTTACAGACCGCAGTTGAAAAGTTTGAGTTCCTTGTCAGAATGCAAAGTGGTTTTAGTTAAAATATGTTGTCTAACTTACCCAATTCATCATACTCTGAGTTAATGCCATGAAAACATCTAGGATAATTAATTATTAGGACCACACTTCAGGGGTAACTAAAATCATGGTCATTTTAGAAAGTGAACTGGGTTCAATACTCTCTAGGAAACTATTATACATTTTTGAAACTTTAATGATACTTAATGGGGTACCTTTTTTATTCTTTTCTGGAGAGAAATGCCAAATGATGAGTGAAAAAAGAGGGAATCCTGATTTTATTTCACTGTTATGGTATGCTTTGTTTAAAGAGCTCAGGATAGGCCACAGTAGTGAAAACAAAATACTTTTCTCATGTTGCCAATATTTCCCTACAGGACTGAAGATATCACCCTTGGCTTGTGTGTTAATTTCAGGTAAGATTTTCCTTTATTCCTTTTCTTTTTTAATTTCAGATTTATAAAAGTATACTTGACAAATAAAATCGTAGGTTATTTAAATTAGACATTGTGGAGATTTGATATATGTACACATTGTGAAAAGATTCTTCCCAGCCAGTTAATTAACACATCTTTCCCTTCACATATTTGTCTTTGTGTGTGTGTAAGAACATTTAAGTTCTACATGCTTAGCAAATTTGAATTAAACATACGGTATTATCAATTACAGTCACCACGTTTTACATCAGATCCTCAGACTCTTTCATCTCATAGCACAAATTTTGTACCCTTTTACTAACCTCTCCCAGTTTTTTCCTTTTCCCACCTGTCCCCCAGCCCCACAACCACTTTTCAAGTCTCTGTTCCTATGAGTTTGACTTTTTAAAATATTCCACATAGAGGTCAGATTTTCTATATAGTGATGTCTCACAGAATGTTTTACTTTCCACTGGCCCTTGGAAGAAAATTTCTTTACTTATACATCATTTAAAGAAACTTATCTTAAAAGGACTCTATCTTAAGGAAATAATTCAAAATGTGGAAAAAACCATATGCATAAAAGTTGTCTGTATAATGTTTTTTATGATAACAAACATTGGAAGGTGTTTTAATATCTAACAGTGGACATGTGGCTAGACAAATGATAACATTCATTTGACAAAATATTATGCAATCAATAAACATTACGGGGACATAGCAGTAAGGGAAATGTGTATAAAACATTAAGTGAAAAAAGTTAGGTTATAAGCTTACGGTATAATATGATTATAATGATTTTCAGACATGCAAATAATAAAACACTAAAAGAGGATGCCCACTAATGTTAATCATCATGTTAAGGAGTGAAACTGATTTTTTTGCTTTCTTTTCAAAATTTTGTTATGCTCTATTACTAAGGATAATTATAAATGCATTTTAAAATTTCAAAGAAATTACTCTAAAGAAATCAGTAGTTGATTTGCATTTTTTTTTCTTGAGATGTCATAAATAATCACCACAGATTTTTGAGGAAAAAAATTAGACAACTCCCACTTCCAAAAATGCAAACTCTGAAACTGGTATCCCAATGTGCGGTTTTTTTAGCAGTCAAACTTAATTTGCTTTTTACTGAATCAGCGTGCACATATATTTTATTAGATAAGAATTCCCTCTTTTATTTATTTATTTTCTTATTTTCCTACTTATTAAATTCAGCTCCAGACCACAACATTTTCATCTATCAGTTCTCAAAAACCCCAAGCAGCCGTTTCAGAAAAAAAAACCCCAAAACACATATCCCAGCTCCACACAACCCTCATGATGCTCTCTGCAAAGTTTGGGATGTACTTTCATATGAATCTTGGCCTCCGTACAGCACTGCTGCACAATCATTTTCATCTGAGGTTTGAACATATTGGAAGAACTAGAGCCTTCCTTTCTTTTATCCTGTCATTTCCCCCCCTGAAAGTGACGGGCATATGGCAGGCACCCTCCCTGGATTCTCAAACAACAGGAGGGACCTGATTTCAATTCCTACATCCTGTCATCAGTGACTCTTGGGATATTTTGTTCTTGCAAGGCTAAAGATGTGATTCGAATCTGCCATACGGACAGAGCTTAATGCGATGCCATTTTTACCACTGGAGCCCTCAATCAGTTAATTAAACATGATCTAAATCACCGCGTGTATTTGTAAAGTAAGATTAATATGGCAAAGTCAAAATAAAGGAAGTGTCCTCCCCGTCCTAGGAGTGTGAATCACCGATACGAAGATTACACTTTAGGAAACTCGATACTTTGGAGCAGGCTTTGTTGGTTTAATCCCTCAGACTGCTTTGTGCAACTTGAAACCCGGAGCTGTCATCTTTAGCCAAAATTTCAGCCATAACTTCCTCAGCTTTCACCCCATTATAGAAATCAGCATTCACAATACTTAACAAAGATCAAACCTTTCAGCGGACCACAGGGCAGTCTCTTACCACCTGGGACACCAGAAACATGTTTAATAAATATTTCATTTTGTTTGAACATGAAGACTTTCCTCAGTTCCCCATTTTTTTCTTTCCTGGGCAACTAAGGGCTACCCCCGAGCTGCACATTCCATTACTGTGGTCAGTTAGGTTTATAGCCTTAATAAAAGGATTTTCCCCTTTCACGTGCTAGGGAGCCTTGTTAAACCGGGGCAATTATAGAAACACAAGATAGGTGCTCTGCAAAGATCAAAGCTCACCTAAAGACAGCTCCATAGGAATTTGGAGCTCTCTTTGAAAAGCGCTCAGTTTACAAAGTATAGAGGTATTAAACTCCAGGAATTAAAAAAAAAAAAAAAAGCCTAGTTTCAAATACTGTTAAAAGTCTGACAGTAGTTAATATGGGATCTCCTTCAACCACTCTTTGTGTATTATTCCTAATATCTATTCACGGCATATCTGTAATAGCTCCAAAGGAACCATTATGCCCAGAAGACATACGCATGCAATGGATCCTTAATACCAAATACATTACCTACTCAGTAGGTACATTTTAAGCTCAATATCCTAGCTCAGGGGGAAGGGTGAGAAATGGCCTGTAAATTTCTTTAGAGGGGAAAATGCAGTATGCTTAGCTTTTGCTCTTTGAGGCTCCCTTGGTGGGTTCCCTAGAAGCTATACTGGGTGACCAGAGCACCTGTGCTTTGAGGCCACCATACAACTCACTGAACTGCAGTGGGTGCCGATGTAGCCAGTCTTAGACGAGGTCATGTTTCCTCTGCTTCTCCAGATTGTATCGGTCTCTCCGAAAATACTTATGTTCACACACACATCATACTTGTAGATTCCATTTTGGATTAACATTGATAAACCCTGAGTGGCTTAAACTCTGTGGCTATAGGGGCTTTCAGGTGACAAAGGACTTGAGGATTCCCTTCTCCACTTAGCTATCTGTAAGCCAAATGATTTCTTTTGTGTGCAGATTCACACAAAACAGAACAATGTAAATGGGCTCAGCCTGGGATTTTGGATTTTGTGTTTCAGTTTTAGAAAATGAGTTATTTAAAAGACAGCTTTTACCAGGAACATTTTGATATTGATTTAGAGAATACCATTTGGGGGATTTGGTGTCCAGTAATCTTAGTTTTGAAAAATGCAGAGATCAATACAAATCCCTCATTTTATATTAGCATATCCATTTTTAAGAAAACATTTAAATGATAAAAATAAGGCTGCCTGTTATGTGCTAGGTTCTGTGCCAAACAGATTACATACAGTAGCTTATTTAGTCTTCATGATATCTGTATGAGGTGAGTACTATTATTATATTTATTTTATAGACAAGGAGACTATGGTACAGAGTTGTGTAGTTTGCCAGAATCACACAGTTTGTATGAGGCAAGGTTGTGATTCTAATCTGGGCTACATAACTACGGAAGTCAAGCTTTTTTAGCCTCTAACTATCTGAATTGAAGCATATTTTGTGTTGTGACCTAAAGTTTCTATTTTATAGTTTCTTTTTATTTAGCAATAACTTTTAGGAGTTGAAATTAAAGTTAACAGAGATTTTTCCCCAATTAACTTTCTGTCTTTAATTTTGGTGTTAAATGGATAATGCAACTTTATGTTTTTTGTCTCTCATAATTTATTTTGGGAAATGCCAGACACCGAAAATAAATGAGAGTTTCATGATAGTAAACAACATTTTTTTCTTTGCCTTGGAATCATCATTTCATAATTCACTTAAGGAAATGTCATCATTGAAAGTAAAAACATTCAATTATCTTTTTGCCTTCTCATTACATAAAGCTTTATCTTTGACCAACTCAAGATTCTGGTGTTTTATCTAATGGTGAAGGAGATGGTTTCAGATTTGGAAGCATTCTGTTGCAAGATTAGTCAGATATGTCTGAATTGGAATCTCAGATTCACCAATATTTGGTTCTGCAATCTTGGGTAACTACTTAAATCCTCTTAGAATCAGCAGATTATCATTGGTAAAATAAGAAAAAATGATGCAAATCATACACTGTTGCTATGAGAACTAAAATGAACAATGCTTATATGACATCTAGCAAAGGTTGTGACCTAAAGAAATATTACCCTCTAATATTAGAATATCCTAAAAATATTCTTTTGATTGTATTGATAATAAATATGGTTGAAAATGTGTCCCATTCTCCCTTAGAAAGGCTTTGGAAGCCCAGCTTTCAAAATTTGGCACTTTATTAGAAAATAATTCTAAAGTCCTGATCAAGCTCAAGTGTTAATATCATAGGAAACCCTTTAACCACTCCAGCTGAGCCCCAAACTCTGAACACAGGGAAACTTAACTGCTGTCAGAGATTTGCTTGATTGTTGGATATCAAGGGGACTCTTGAAATAAGAGGGAAAGGTACAGTTTCAGTTTTCAGATTATGAACACTTTGGATTTTAAGAATTTTCTAGCTCTCTTGTGGATTGTCAGATCTCATTTGAACAAATATCTCAACCCACTCCTCAGCAACAACATATGTCATTCTGCCCTTTGAGACCTTGTCACCCACTGCTCCAAGACAGGCCACTTCCTCTGAGGCTGTGGAAACCCAGCCTGTGTGTTCAAATAGCCTCTAGCTTCTTGCTGGTATGCAATAAATATTAATAATTATTCAATCAATCAATATGCCACCTTTCATAAGCACTAAATTTTTCACAGTGTAAAAATACAACTGACATTTTATTGAAATTTAAGACTTTTCCAGGGTTCATTTTTATCTTTGATCTGAGTATATGTCTATAGAAACATATATGCATGTCGATATCCTCTTAAAAAGGACTGTTAATGTCAAAAAATGTTTATTCTGCCTCTTGACATCTCCCAGATCTTTGCTTTCTTCACTTTTCATAGTAATTCTTTGTCTGTATGTAATATTCTCATTGTCTTTAGAAGCATTCAATATGCAGCGTGCCTGTAAGATTGAGCCTATTTAAAGATGTCATTTTAGTGAACTATAGGAAATTGTCTGCCACTGAATACTGCCTCAAGATAATTCTGCTATGACCTTGTACCCAAAGGTTCATCTCCTCTCCCAGAGTCTGCCCACTCAGAAACATAGTATTTAGTCAAAAACATTTGCTTTCCTTCTGAGGTTGTCAGAGTTAGCAAAGGAAAATACATGGCACCCAGTTAAATTAGAGTTTCTTCAAATAGACATGAATAATTTTTAGGATACGTATCTCATACAATATTTAGGACATACTTACATGACAAGATTATTCATGGTTTATCAAAATTCAACTTAATTGGGGTTCCTGTATTTTAAGTGGTAACTTTATTTCTTCCACCTCTTCCGTGAATAAAATAAACTCAGTGCTGCTTCTGTCAACTCTCATTGGACTCAATATTATGCCATTTGGTGGTGGTGGAAGGGGTGTTTGCTTTGGCATAAACACTGAGAGACCTTTGAACCAGAGACTGAGAACTAAGTCAGAAGAGATGGTTTTGATACTGTGGAAGGGCTAAGAATATCAGGCTATGAAGCCACAGATTGTAATTCAGTTTTCTGATTTGTTTTATTCATTTTGCATTAAAGGCAAAAGTGAAAATTACTTCATCAAAATGGTATAAGAAAGCAGACTACCTCTGGATATGTTATTCATTTATTCATTAATCTGTTTTTCATTCATTTGACAAATATTTATTGAAGGCCTACTATGTGTCAGAAACTGTGTGGCAGTTATAACAGTATTTCTATGCTTATACTTATGGTCAGGTTCAAGGGTATTGAGTGTACCTGGATATTAATGGTGATCATTTTGTATAGTAATGGCTGTAGATGCCTAAATCATGCTTCTTGCCTTTGAATCAAACATCAATAACAGGCATCAAGAGTACTCGTGATAATCCATGATGCATATTTTATTGGAGGTCTTTTCATTTCTCCTTTAAAGATAGCTATATACTTAGAAAATTATGTTATATCAATACCTGTATTTTTATAGCTATAGCTACATCTTCAAAAAGAATCTGTTTTCCCATAGCACTGAGTTAAATTATGATTCATCCTATATTCTTAGAAACCAGAAGGTCAAAATATTGTTCAGGTATATTGCTTCATCTGTCAGACATCAAAATGACTCCTATCAGCTGTCCTTCTTAATTTTTAAGTCATTTTTACCCATTTTGAGGTTATGGGGAATTTTACATGTATTTGATTGGATTCAGTCAAACAGGCTGTGCAGTTTTTACTATGCCTTGTAATTTTTTTCATTACAATAAAAAGCCTTTTAAATCACTGCTACTTAGAATTATATTGAAAATACTTGTGATACTTTTATATACAGTGAGTTTAATGCCAGGATGTGAAAGCAAATTGATTGTAGGCAATTCTGTGCTTGAGCACCCCAGAGTAAAAAGAATTACGCTAGTAACCCTGGGGACCTCCTGCTCTCAGAAAGCCTCTGTATACTCACACATCCACTGGCAGGTGAAAAAAGAAGGGATTGCTTCATTCTGATCTGAAATTGTATAAACACATTTTAATTCAGGGAAATAATTTTTGAGGGAGAAAAAAGCACCTCAAGAGACATTTGTGTTTAATGTTTTTAATTTAGTAAAATGAGCTGCAAGGAAAGTACATCGTCTCTGCAATAAGCATTCAAACATCTATTAACGGTGACTTAAAGGCAGACAACTTGCCATCTGGAGGGTGTGTTGGGTATGGAGGGCTTGGATGGATCAGCAGAAAAAACCCTCAAGGACTTTTTACCTCTGACACCCTTGTTGGAGTGAGAAGTACTTGGGGCTTTTAACCAGAGTCTCTAATGACACAGACCTCAATCAGCTTGAGGAGCAGCTGACATGGTTTAGGAGTGAATTTAGACTGTCATGCAAGCATTAGAGAGAATGAATTAATATTTGGGGGAGGAGCCCGTGGCAGAGATTATGATCCCTGATGAGTCATTCTTGATTCCTCTTTCCTGGATCTTCAAGGTGAAATGTTCAGGGCACAAAAGAGTTCTTGGCTTTTCAATGAAAGCAAAATCCATATGCATCAAGTTTGATTTTATTAGGCAGACTAGCTGCATATACTTATTCCCTTCCCTTCCCAAGCTGAGCTGTGCTGTGCTTAATCACGCAGTCATGTATGACTCTTTGTGATCCCATGGGCTGTAGCTCACCAGGCTCCTCTGTGGGGATTCTCCAGGCAAGAATGCTGGAATGTGTTGCCTTACCCGCCTCCAGGTGATCTTCCCAACCCAAGGACTGAGCCCAGGTCTCTCTCCTGCACTGTAGACAGATTCTTTACCATCTGAGTTGGGGCAGGTACTAATATTAAGAGAGGCAGTAAAGGTGGGAAAGAAGAGGTAGATACGTTCTGTTGATGTGAGCCATTCATACCTGGAGGGGCCAAGAGGGAAAATATGCAAAGACTAGTGGACCTGGAGATAACGTGGTTCTAAATGAACATCAGGCCTTTCATAGAAAAGCACATTTCTATCAAGCATATGGCCTTGAACAGTTTCTAGAAGGAACCTCACAACAGTGGCTATGGCCACCAATTGGGAACAAAGCCTCTTACCACACCAGTTCCCTTAAAGAAGATGGCTCATCCAAGACCTTCCTTCTGGGAGTTCTTGCTTGTCCAGACACAGCTCCATGATGTGTACCATACACATCAGGTGACAAGGACAGCCTTGTATTTGGAGAAGCAATCCATACAGAGGGCTGTAAGAGGGCAGACCCCAGAACCTACTGCCTACCTTTGAATCCCAGCTCTGTCATTAATTAGCTGTGCGTGCATACATGCTAAGTTGCTTCAGCTGTGTCTGACTCTTTGCGACTCTTATGGACTATAGCCCACCAGACTTCTCTGTCCATGGGGATTCTCCAGGCAAGAATCTGGAATGGTTGCCATGCTCTCCTTCAGGGGATCTTCCCAACCCAAGGATGGAACCTGTGTCCCTTATGTCTCCTGGATTGGCAGGTAGGTTCTTTACCACTAGTATCATCTGAGAGGCCCCAATTAGCTGTGCAACTTGAGGCAAATTATAGAAACTCTCTGTGTCTCTGCTTCTTCAACTATAAGATGGGAGGAACTAAATGAATATATATAAAGTCCTTGGTTGTGACCACCATATGCATCTAGTAGCCTGTGAGACTTCATGCTGAGACTGCTTGTTTATAGTCATATACAGTTTAAAAACAAAAGTGTATGAATGTAGAGAGGCAATGAAAGCATTTTTTATGTGGATGTTTATTGGAATACTTGCCCCTAACCACAGTGAGGACCTGACCAACAACAAACACACAAAATCATTTAAGTCCTTATAATAAAGTGTCATGTGGAAATATTCTTCAAAGGTGGAGTCTCAAGAATCATCTGGCCCAATATTTTCCTATTATAGACAATTGGACCCAGAGAAGTGAGTCCTGTAGCCAGGTATTGGTAGTGCCATCCCATCCTGTGCCATCCCATTCCATGACACAGTGCTAACTTTGAGTCCTTATTAAAAACAGATTCAATCCAATAGTTATTATGAGTCCCATCTTATGAGTTTCCATCTGGAACAGATCCTCTTTTATAAGTCTTCTGAACCATTCTCCAGATTATTCATCTGTATATCCTGAAAACTGTCTATCAAAATGGTAGGCTTTATTGCCAGCCTTTGGTCCCAATCATCCTACCACTGGTTAGTTACAACAGGCCTTGCTGGTCTTTCTCAAAGAGAATTGTTAAAATGTGTTACTCATGGGGCACACCTCACACGTTTATCATCCACCATTCTTAACCTCAATTCTATTCTTCCACCTGTCAAGGGCAGTCACTTGGCCTCAAACACACCTTGTTATTTCTACTGCAATAGCTTTGTTCCTGTTGTGTCTCTTACCTGGAATGGCCTTTCTGCTCCTACCCATCTTACTAGATCCTGCCCAGTTTTACCTCTCCCCTGGAGCCTTTGTTAAATATCTGAGCTCATAGCTGGTTAGTCAAAGCAGGTAAGGGTTAATGCTGCATTCTCTTTTGATAAATATCCATGGTATCTCAGCGTCTTTTTATGAATACTGCTGAACCGAGCCCTCTGGTCTTTTAGGCCAGAGCTGAGTATGTTTCTCCATGCAGTCTGACCATCTGCACTGTGGACTAATGCAACTTCTTGTTGTCTGGTCTTCCCGAGAATGCATTATATAGATTGCTGTTCATTTAGAATGCAGCTGCCGGGGTCGTGACTCACACAGAGATTAATCATTACGCCTGGGTTAGCTTCATTACTTTGACTACCCATTACATCTTACCGAGATTATAAAATGTTGCTTTTAACTTACAAGGCCTACACCAGCATCCACTTATCTCCAAGACACGCATTTATGCTGTTTTCTTTGGTATTATCAGGTCACTGAAAATTGCTAGTATTTCCCATAAGCTTTGACTTCAAAAATTAAGTCATGCTGAAGCTGGCTGACACCAGATTGAGTAACATGTCTAGAAAAGAAAGTATATCATGTGTTTTATTATAAATAATATAAAATTTTACAGGGTACATCTGAAGAGGTGGGATGAAAATTTTAATAAAAGAACTGAGATTTTTCTCAAATGTTCCTTTAAAATAATAACATCTTCACAAGAAAATGAAAGATTGTCTTGTAATTGGAGAGTTACTAATTAAAATACTACCACATTGGTACAAGCCATCTGTATTTTCTGTGGCATTTTTCCATTCTCTATATAATGTGAATTCAGTTCAACATTGAAAAAAGAACAATATTCTAAAGAAAAATATTGCTACTGTTTCCATTACACAGTGAGCATAAATGGAAAAATTAAAAAAGAAGATATTTCTTAACAAAAATTGCTGTATAAATTCAGCTAACAGAAATGAAAAAAGAATTGCTAATACAGATGGACTTGATTAATTCCCCCAAATCTATATCTGTGTAAGGTCTTCCCAGGAGCAAAAAGGAGGCAAATGTAAAAAAAAAATTAGGGAAGAATAATTGTGGAAGCATCATAGCCTGGCACACTTCTCCAGTTGGATTCCCAGATGATTATATTTTAAGGAACTTTAAATCTTATAATATGTGTGACAGATGTGTGGATCTGAGTGGGAAATAGAAAATCAGCAATATTATAAATAGTTGTATTTAAGAGCAAAGGTTGTATATTAGAGTTTCAATCCTTGCATGAAATTTGGAGTATCTTATTTCCTTAATGAGAACTTAAACTTACCTGTGGTTTTTGGTGCTGGTAACTAGAATGAACTTGTTACTGATTGATCTAAAAAATTTGATGGGGTCTCATAAAACACGACTGGCAAGTAAATGTAGAATTACCAATAATAACAAAAATATATCATGAATTTATTCTATTCTAGATATTGTTCTAAGCACTTTACATACAGTTGTTTAAACAACTGCATTAATGCTCACCATACTTCTCTGAGTTGGCTATTATTTCTATTTTCATCTTACATATAAAGAATCTGAGGCCAAGAGGTTAAGAAACTTGACCAATCATATAGCTGATAAATGCTGGTACCAGAATTCAGGCTCAACTGGTCTGGCTCCCTAATTCATGTTTATAAACATGATGGCTCCTCTGTCCATGAGTTTCTCCAGGCAAAGATACTGGAGTGGGTAGCCATTCCCTTCTCCAGGGGATCTTCCCAGCCTAGGAATTGAACCCAGTTCTCCTGCATTACAGGCAGATTCTTTACCATCTGAGCCACAAGGGAACTAGAACACAAGCAAAATTAGAGAGTATTTGTTTGTATGGGTAAAGTTTAAACCTTGACACTTTAAATGAGCAGAACTTGCACTAGTGAGCCAAGGATTAGTCACACCATAAAAGATGTAAGGATATAGAAAGAAAAAAAGCACGCAGATTCTTATTTTAGTTTTGGAATTAATGTGTCCCATGGATTCAATAATATCAGACCTTCTTTATTGTTTCTTGGGAACATTGACAAGAACTGTATGCACCAATGCCTTAAAGTCTACAGAAGAAGAATTCACCATTTTTAATTGTTATTAGGGAAATCAATACATTTATCTCCTAGTTCTGAGAAGTTTTCTCCTGTGTTATTCTTTTCTGTACCATTGGATTATAGTTTCCTTTGACTGAGGACATTTCCTTTTTTATTTTTTCACCATGTCTTGAACAGAACTTTACACTCAGGAGAACTTTAATTTTTGTTGACATGCTAAATGTAAAAACTGGGGTTTGCTCCAGTTTACCAAACACACATGGGTGCTTCCTAAGTAATAGGAGCTGCACTAGTCTCAGGTACATGGATGACTTAGCTGTGGGCCCCGCCCTTGAAGGGCTTAGTCTCATTGCGTATCTTCTGAAGCAGTTACCTATCACAATCATTGGTTTAGGGACTGCCAGTCATTTCACAGATTTCCTCTCCAGTGTCCTATGCCTTCTGGAATAAGCTTGTTTGTCTCATTGTTAGCCACCAAATCCTGTGAACTGGTGAAAACTTATCTGCCATTCATCATCTGGGGACTTGGGCAAGTGCCATTTTGAAAAAAACCCTCTTAAAAAATTATTTATTTATTCATTTACTTTTGGCTGCACTGGAGTTTTGTTGCTGCATGTGGGGGTTACTCTCTGTTGCAGGGCATGGGTTTTAGGTGTGTGGGTTTCATTATTTGTGGCTCATGGGCTTTTGTTGCTCCACAGCATGTGAGATCTTCCCAGACCAGGGATGGAACCTGTATCCCCTGCATTGGCAGGGAGATTCTTAACCATTAGAAGAAAAAAATTCCTCTTAAAAAACACAAAACAAAACCATAAAACATCATATCTCAGAATAATTTTTCATATCAATTTTATTTTGGCATTCATTTTTATTTCCAAAGATGGAAAGACCATAGTAAAGCAAGCTGCAACACTGCTGGCATACTGGCTGAAACATTTGCATTGTTTTGCCAAATGGAAACAGAACTTAAAGCTCTTATCCTGACTTTCTGTGTTCCTGGTTTATATCTCAAATGGAACACATTTGGTCTAATAAGCAACTTAAGCATTTTAATTTGCTCTTATGTTCTATAATGTCTCTGTTCTTTTATTTTTTTAATAAAAATAACTACTTGAAATTTGACTTTATTTTTTCCATGGCAAGATTTATAATTCTACTCTCATCACTCTACAGGGGGAAATAATGCATTAATAACACAGTTAGTGGAGAAGGAAATGGCAACTCACTCCAGTATTCTTGCCTGGGAAATCCCAAGGACAGAGGAGCCTGGCAGGCAGCAGTCGATGGAGTCACAAAAAGAGTGAGACATGACTTAGTGACTAAATAACAACAATACAATTATACAAAAGTCATAATTCAAGTAAGTAAACGTGCTGCAGAATAGTTCTTCAGGGTCTAACCTAGAGGCTGACAAACTACAGTCCCCAGTTTGGCCTATTGGCTGTTTTTGTAAACAAAGTTTTATTGAAACATAGCTACATTCATTCATGTGTTGTCTAGATCTACTTTTATACTACATTGACAGAGTTCAGTAAATACAAAAGTGATCATATAGACCACAAAGGCTAAAATATTTACTATCTGGCCCTTTATAGAAAATATTTGCCAATCTCTGGTATAAACTGTTTCCATATAGATATGTGCCGCATTAAAAAAAAAAAAAACAGCAAGTTTAAAATTATATTTAGCCAGTTTTCAAATAATTTTGAATATAATTTGCATAAAATAAAATGAAAGTTTAGACTTTTAACGGATTTATTTTCATCGATGTAATGTAGACTAAGATTCTATTCAGATTTGTGCAATACACACAAGTTGAAGAATTTTAACTTGTAACTAATGATCTAAGATATATGGGACTAAAGAGATGACTAAGAATAGTTTCAAAATTTGCTCTTAATCTGGTTGTAGCAATTGCACACACACCCAAGTAACTTATCACAGAGCTAATGCAATTAGCTGTATGTATTTGATGAATGAAAAAAATGTTGAGAGGGAGAGGAAATGGTGGAAGTATTTTATGAATACATATTAGAAATCTGAAGGATTCTGCCAGCAGAGCTGAGGAGACAAGTCATTTTAAATACAAAGAAGAGTGAGTAAATACATGGAAATAGGGTTTGAATATGTTGTTTGGGGTATGGAAAACCATATTTTAGAAAGAAGAGTTAATTTTGATGGAATGTATTTATCCTGGATTAAAAGAAGTCATTGTAAGAACTAGTGATTTCCCGTTGGGTTTAGAAGGGATATAAGACATGGTACTCACCTTGGATAAGCTTAATTTTGAATTACAGGTACAAAACTAAAGCCCATAGCACTTTTTAAAAAATAAGTAGAAGATGTGTATATTGAAAACTATGAAACATTGTTGAAAGAAATTAAAGAGGACCTGAATAAATGGAAAAGTGTACTTGTTCAGGGATTATAAGACTTATTATTCAGATGGCAATATTTCCCTTATTGATCTACAGATTCAATCTCTATTGAAATCCCAGTTGGCTTTTTTAAAAGAAATTGGTGGACTGATCTTAAAATTCATACAGAAATATAAGAAGTCCAGGATAACCAAAACAATCTTGAAACACTAAGTTGGAGGACTCACACTCACAATTGAAAAACAGTGCAAAGTTTAAAATAATAAAGACTGTACAGGTAAGAATAAACATATAGATCAGTCAAACATATAGAGCCAAAGATGACAAGACAACTTAATTGGAGAAAAATAGTCTTTTTAATGAATGGTTCTGGGACAACTGTATCCACAGGAAATAAATGAAGCTAGATCCCAATTTCACACCATATATAATAATCAGTTCAAAATAAACCGAGACCTAAATGTAATAGCTAAAAGTGCAAAACTCTTATAAAAATATAAGTATAAATATCTGTGACCCTGGATTAGGTCACTGTTTCTTAGACAAAACCCCATAAGCACAAGCAACCAAAGAAAAAACATAGATAAATTGCACTTCTCAATTAAAAATTTTTCAAAATACACTATCAAGAAATTGAAAATACAACCCTCAGAATGGGAGAAAATATTTGTAAATCATATATCTGATAAGTGCTTAGTATACAGGATAGAGGCTTTCCTGGTGGCTCAGATGGTAAAGCGTCTGCCTGCAATGCAGGAGACCCAGGTTCGATCCCTAGGTCAGGAACATTCCCTGGAGAAGGAAATGGCAACCCACTCCAGTACTCTTGCCTGGAAAATCCCATGGATGGAGGAGCCCATGGGGTTGCAGAGTTGGACACGACTGGGCAACTTCACTTTCACTTTTCTTTCACTTTCATACAGGATAGATAAAGAACACTTATAGCTTAATGATAAAAAAAAATTTAATCCAATTTAAAAATGGGTATCCCCATGGACAGAGGAGTCTGAGGGGCTACAGTCCATAGGGTCACACAGAGTTGGACACGACTGATATGACTGAGCATGCCCAAAGGATTTGAGTAGACATTTTCCAAAGATGTTATGCAAATGTCCAAGCAAATGTCCATATTGAAAGATGATCAAGAGGATTAACCACTAAGGAAATGATAAAATTTCCTTTGACAAACTATTTCACACCCTCTAAAACAGCTCTAAGCAGAAAGATAGACATGAATATGTATTGGCAGTATGTGAAGTAATTGGAAACTTCATACGTTACTGGTGGGAATATAATACGGTGCAACCTCCAGAAACAGTTTTGGTAGTTCCTAAGAAGCTTAAACAAGGACTTACCATAAAATCCATCAATCCCACTCCTAGGTAAATGCCAAAAATAATTATTGAAACATGTTCATGCAAAATCATGTACATGAATGTTCATAGCAGCTTTATTCATATTTGACAAAAAGTGGAATTAACCCATTGATGAATTTGATAAACAAAATATGGTATTTCTATACAATGGACAGTAGAATGAAATACTGATTTATGTTAAAGCAAAGATGAACCTTGAAACCATTCTGCCAAGTAAAAGAAACCAGACACAAGAGGGGACTATTCCTTTCATATGAAATGTCCCAAATAGGCAAATCCCTAGAGGCAGAAAGTAGTTTAGTGGTCTTCAAGGGCTAGAAGAAGGGAGGAATGGGGAGTGACTGATTGCAGGTATGAAGTTTCTTTTTAGAATGATGAAAGTGTTCTGAAATTAAATAGTGATGAGGATTGCAAAACTTTCTAATATAGTAAAAAGCACTAAATAGCACACTTTAAAAGGATGAATTGTGTGACTCAAAAAAAACAAAACAAAACAAAACACAAAGCAAAACATAGTAAGAAAATGAAAGCCTCTGAAACAATTAGCTAACTGAGTCTGAGTCTATTGAAAATGAGAGGTAAGACAAGAGAAAGCTCCTATGTCCTCAAGTGGCTGGAAGAATGAGAAAGATGGATAAGATAGGCTTGACTGCAGTGGGTGGTATGCTGGGAACAATGGAAAATCAGTTTGGAAATGAAGTTATATTAGGTTATTTAGAGATCTTAGAAGTCAATTAGAAAAAATGATATAAAGACTTGCACATGGAGAAACAGAGGATCATTGTAGGTTCAAGAGGTTGAAAGTAGAAGAAGAAAGAAAAGCTACAATAGAGATAGAGATAAAAATAGAATTAAAATATAAAAGAAATAAAAATCCTTCAACTTGGACAAGGTTGATTTAAATAACTCAAATATATTCTATAATTACATGTGTATATATTATAACTTGTAATATACATGATATTATATAATAATGTTGGAATGTACTAAATTCAGGCATCTCTTGATAATTAATTCTTTTGTTTGAATTAGAAACATAATTTCTACATTCTGTTCAAGAATATTCATTTTTTTAAAATTACAGATGTTGATGGTCACTGCAAAAAAAAGTGTACAGTTTGAAAAAGTTTAAAAGTTATATATACTTATAATTATAAATGTGTAGAAATAATCTTGGAACATTAAATTCCTAAAAACGAATGGGATGAGGTGATGCTGGGAACTGGGAGACCACCAGTTGAGGAGTAACTTTAACTTTTTACTTTCTTGTTCCAGTACTGGCTGTACTTTTACAACCCAAATGCGTTTATCTACTGCTTATACAGTTAAATGGCAAACCGCTCCAGCACTCTTGCCTGGAAAATCCCATGGACGGAGGAGCATGGTAGACTACAGTCCATGGGGTCGCAAAGAGTTGGACACAACTGAGCAACTTCACTTTCACTTTCTATACAGTTAAACAATTTAAAAACGCAAATAAAATTTGTACTAGCCTGTGCCATAGATCTTTAACTTACCAGGCAAATTGGCAGTTCTTTTTGGTAACCTAGGTTTTCCATATTTCTAGTAATAACTTAGAGTCATATACAGTTTCTTTTTGGCCACACCATGAGGCATGCAGGCATGCTGCGTCTTCCATGAAGCCTTTCTTGCTTTTCTCAGCCTGGATTTCTTCCTCCTGCTGTGCTACCATAGCCCCTCTTTGTCACTTCTGTTATTGTATATACACCACATTCTGTCTTTTAGAAGTTTCATGGCTATTCATGTCTTCCTCTTCCACTAGGGTTAGTGATGAAGAACCCATCTGCCAATGCAGCACACATAAGAGACGTGGGTTCGATCCCTGGGTCAGGAAGATCCCCTGGAGGAGGGCATGGCAACCCACTCCAGTATTCTTGCCTGGAGAATCCCATGGACAGAGGAGCCTGGTGGGCTACAGTCCATGGGGGTGCACAGAGTCAGACATGACGGAAGCGACTTAGCATGCATGCAGACTATAGGGTCTCTGAAGGCAAGGGTCAACTCCTGTTCATCCTTTACAGAGTATTGCTTTGGTGACATATTTTTTGATTTATTTGAGTTTGCAAAATTGTCAAAACATACTTAATATTTAGATCATTAGAGTCAGACTATTAACTTAAAATCTCTCTGAATAGAGTTTTATATGTGTGAATATAATAATTTAGAAGTCCCATTTTAGCTAATAAGTGCACTGAAAAGTCAGCAAAATTGAGTTTCATATGCTATATGTTTGAATAATAATAATAATAATAATAATAGTTTTAATAGATGACATTTATGTAGCGCTTATGATGTGCCAGTACTTTATTTTGTTTGACATTCAAACACATGTTTGAGGTTGGCATGATTAAATATTGTTTTTATAGGAAAACCTCAGGCTTCCATAGGCTAGAATATGTTGTCTAGGCTCACAGGGGTATTCAGGGTCCAAGTGAGGACCTGAAGTCCAGTTAGTCTGATTCCAGAGCCTCAGCTCCTGTTCTTCAAGCTAATTTTCAACACTAAGCAATGAAGCATGCAGGAGGCAGCATTTTGTGATGGGATTAATGCAGGGCTAGATCTTGGATAACAAGGTTTTCAGTCCTGGAAGTCCTGTAGGATTGTCCTTCAACATCTTCAAGTCTCATTTGTCCAATGTGTTGAGGGTCCGGTGGTGGATAAATAAATACTCAAGGTCTTCTCCTGTTTTAGTCAATGATTCTCAGAAGCAGCAAAGCCTCTTTGACGTTCACCAAGCATTACATATGGCATGTGTCAGGAGCTGTGAAAATTTTATTTAATCCACTATGTTTATTTTCTTCAACATAAAGGTGAAATATTTTTACATTTTCCCAATGCATTTCTCAGTAATAACATAGCCAGTAAAAATATTTTTGTTCGTGTAGAGCAGTGCTTTTATATCTTAGCCAGAGAAAAAGCACACTATTATATACTGGTGGAGGGGGAAAAAAGACTCATTTGTTATCAAGAAAGAGTGGAAATATAGCAATTATTATATTGGCCTTTCCCTAATTTGACTTAAATTAGTGACTTTAAGTTATCAGAGGTTATGAAATATACAGTATGTGCACATAGGAGACAAAAATATTGCTTGCTAGTACCTACGTTTATGACATTAATCTATCTCTCAATGATCTAATATAAAATAAACCATTTGAAAGCAATTTCACTGAAATACTTTCAGAAATGTTGAAATGAAAATATTAATCTTTTGGAAGTGTCATGTTGGATGGTTTTTTTTTTTTTAAATCCCAGGAAGATGGGTTAGGGAATGCTGAGAATAAAGAAACAGCCAAGAAGATACAAAACCAAGAGGTAAAAATGTCATCCGCAAACCAAAAGTACTGCTTTCATTTTACCTTCCTCATTTCTTCCCTCCCTTTCCTTTTCTCTGCCTTCTTCTTTTCTTCCTTACATCCCAACTTCTACAAATAACATGGTGCTCCTATGCTAAACTAGATATTGTGCAAGGTACCTACAGACAGGGGACAAAGCAAGACCAATCACATGGAATCTGGGCACCAGAGATTTTCCAGAGAGATGAGTCAGTTTCCTTGGAGGGTGGCAGAGTGTGATGCTAGGCTGAAGAGTCATACTTAGTCCACGTGTGGATACTTGCATATTTTAATTTTTCCTGCCTTTTGTGCACATCACTCCTTCATATTGTAGCATACTTTCTTAGTATACTTTCTCCTTAACCATAAATAAATAAATAAGTAAGCTAGTTTTGATCTTTTGAGATAATTGAAATGCTTTATATGTACATAATTAAAGCCAGTATAGAAAAAGGTGTATTTGGAGCTGGGACTCAGATACATTTTTCCCTCTCTGATACACAGGTGTATTCCATACCTACCTATGCAAATCCTTTTCAATAGGAACGAAGGACAGTTCTACCTCAGAGATGTTGAAAATTCAATATCTTGTCACTTAACCTAAAATATAAACTAGTTTACTCTCTATGGTCCACAATGATCTGGCCTTTCTCCACCTCTGCTTCATGTGTTTCCTTTCTGTACTTTTAATACATCATGGTCTTTTCCAATTCACCTTCTCAAACCACAGTATTGATTTCCCATATTACCATTCTATTCCCGTCTCTATCTTGTATTTTTTGCCTTCTTGTTTATTGTCTGTCTTCTGCACAAAAGTGAGTTCCATGAGGGACTTTGTCTCTTTTGTCTGCTACTACATCCACAAGACCCAGTATTGGTGCCTGGGACATATCTCCTGAGTATATGAATGAATGAACAAATGGATAGGCATTCTCATTTGAAACAGAGGAACAAAGACTAGGATGGATAATGTGTTAAGGGCATGAATTTGACATGACACATCTTGGGTTCAAATCCCAGGTTTATCACTTACAAACTGAGTGGACCTTGAGGAAAAGTACTTGACTTCTCTGTGTTTTACTTTCTAGAGAATGAAAGTTATACTGGTACCTACCATGAGGTATTTTGTGATTATCAAACAGAGTGACACATCTAACGTACTTTGAGCAGAAAATGCCAAAGAATGGCAAAGGAAGTCTCATGCTCAAGAATTTGGGAAATAGCATCAATCATAAGGATTCACATGCCAGTGAAAGTCTGGAGGTAGGGTGTCCCATTACTCTTTGCTTGATCCAGTGGGTGAACCTGAGAACTAGCAGCCACAGATGGAGCCGCGAGGGCCACGTGGCAGGCCAGCACATCTGAAATGCACAGGGCCCTCTTCTAGCTTTACTGATGGAAAGGATGGGAGGCCATTCACACACAGGTGCAGTGTGGAGTTGGCTGTCACCGACAGTATTTCACTAATAGTTCAGGGGAAAACAATGGTGAGATAAATCAGCCAATGCCTATTGCTTGACTGCCAGCCCCCACAGCATTAGGGTTTGCTAGGCAGAAATGACAGACGTTGACATTTTTTTCGACTCTACACTGGAATTTGACTCAGAATCAAGGTTTTTAACAGGTTGAGAGTGATTCATCAGTTCATCTTTGCAGACAGAGGAGCAGTCTCTTGTTTCCTTGGAAACTTGGACCTGAGCATATGTGGCTCTGAGTGTACACCCTCTTGTTTTCCATTGAGCAGATACAGGGTGAGTTTCTCACGAGAGATTCAGTATGCTGTCTCAAGCAGAAGAATCAAGATGAGGAGAGAATTGCCATATTAAAACCATTATCAGATTATTTATATCATATTAAAATAATTTAAAATCATTAAAATCAGATACCACAGACATGGCTGGATCTCACAAGATGCAATGATTCAAAGTAAGAGAGACAAGAACTCTCATAATTTGACCCTTTTGGGGTTAGCAATTTCTTTCACTTGCATCATTTATTTTTCTTAATTGAAAAGTTGAATATGCTTCTTCAAATATCCCTTTGAATACATTTCGAATGTTTGATGTTTACACCACTTACTCTTTGGGGATCTTCACCAGCTAAAGTCAAGCACTAAGCTACTATTTCTGCATAGCAGCATGTGAAGAACTAGGTAAATTAGCAATTGTCCAGCAATATTTATGACGTGCATGAGGTAATGCTAGCCTTTTTAGAGGAATTCTTAAAGGTAGGATGATCCTTTGTTCCTGAAATATTCCTAGTGCTTCTTCCAGCTTGGGGCTTCAGAATGCCCCGAACTTGACATTTGTCCTTAGCACGTTTAAGAGTGTGTTAGTCGTTCAGTTGTGTCTGACTTTTTGCAACCCCATGGTCTGTAACCTGTCAGGTTCCTCTGTCCATGAAATTTTCCAGGCAAGAATACTGGAGTGGGTTGCCATTTCCTTCTCCAATTGCATGTTTAAAATGCTTACTATTTCCTGCTACTACTAATCACCCCTTTTGGGTCATACTGGATCTTCTCTGTACCTCCTTTCAAATTTTCATGTTTTCTCCATTGTAAATGAGGAAATGGATGATCTGAGAAGTTAATTTGCCTGCAGCCACACCATTTTTAAATGGTGAGAAGTAGAACACAGGTCTATCTGAGTTCAAAACCTGTACCTGTTTCTGTACACCTACTTTATCTACTATGATATAGCTGAGTAGAAAGATAGAGTGCTCTGTTTAATAAGTTTTTTTTTCATTAATAAAACAGTACAGATATATCATTCATAATTTACAAACAGTTCAAATATTAGAAGGGGGCAAGTGAGTGGCAAGGAAGTAGGTATCAACTCAGAGTGGGGAAAAAACTAATTTTACAAGAGTAAGAGTCAGGACCATCACAAATTGTATGGATATCATGTGAAGTTGTGTGCCCCTTTCATGGGGTCTATAATTACAGACCCACGTGAACCGTGCACTTCCATATGTTCAAGCTGGTTTTAGAAAAGGCAGAGGAGCCAGAGATCAAATTGCCAACATCCGCTGGATCATCGATAAAGCAAGAGAGTTCCAGAAAAACATCTGTTTCTGCTTTATTGACTATGCCAAAGCCTTTGACTGTGTGGATCACAATAAACTGTGGAAAATTCTGAAAGAGATGGGAATACCAGACCACCTGACCTGCCTGTTGAGAAACCTATATGCAGGTCAAGAAGCAACAGTTAGAACTGGACATGCAACAACAGACTGGTTCCAAATAGGAAAAGGAGTAAGTCAAGGCTGTATATTGTCACCCTGCTTATTTAACTTATATGCAGAGTACATCATGAGAAACGCTGGGCTGGAAGAAGCACAAGCTGGAATCAAGATTGCCGGGAGAAATATCAATAACCTCAGATATGCACATGACACCACCCTTAAGTCAGAGAGTGAAGAGGAACTAAAGAGCCTCTTGATGAAAGTGAAAGAGGAGAGTGAAAAAGTTGGCTTAAAGCTCAACATTCAGAAAACTAAGATCATGGCATCTGGTCCCATCACTTCATGGCAAATAGACGGGGAAACAGTGGAAACAGTGTCAGACTTTATTTTTTTGGGCTCCAAAATCACTGCAGATGGTAATTGCAGCCATGATATTAAAACACACTTACTCCTTGGAAGGAAAGCTGTGACCAACCTAGATAGCATATTAAAAAGCAGAGACATTACTTTGCCAATAAAGGTTCTTCTAGTCAAGGCTATGGTTTTTCTAGTGGTCATATATGGATGTGAGAGTTGGACGGTGAAGAAAGCTGAGCGCCGAAGAATTGATGCTTTTGAACTGTGGTGTTGGAGAAGACTCTTGAGAGTCCCTTGGACTGCAAGGAGACCCAACCAGTCCATCCTAAAGGAGATCATTCCTGGGTGTTCATTGGAAGGACTGATGCTGAAGCTGAAACTCCAATACTTTGGCCACGTCATGCGAAGAGTTGACTCATTGGAAAAGACCTGATGCTGGGAGGGATTGGGGGCAGGAGGAGAAGGGGACAACAGAGAATGAGATGGCTGGATGGCATCACCAACTCGATGGACATGAGTTTGGGTAAACTCCTGGAGTTGGTAATGGACAGGGAGGCCTGATGTGCTGTGATTCATGGGGTTGCAAAGAGCTGGACACAACTGAGTGAACTGAACTAAACTGAAGGACCATGTGTCCTTAGGACCACAGCATAGAGCTGAAGAGGTTCTGCTTTTTTGTGAAAGATGATTTTGAAGCTCCCTAGCAGTTTTGAGACTGAATTTGAACAGAGACCCAAAGTGAGTAAGATTTACTGTTTGTTGATTCAAAAGGTACTTCAAGTACCATCAAGTACACTTTTCAGGGTCTCATGAACATCACTGTGACCATCAATCATGAATGCTGAGATGAGAGGAAATATTGGATTTCTGGCGAAAGGAAAAAAATCAGATAAATTTTTTTATCCTCAATTTTTTAAAGCTAGGACCCAAAGTTCCTTCTAGATCAGAAGTCTGCAAACTTTCTCATAAAGGGCCAGTTAGTAAATATATAAGCTCTGTAAACCATATGGTCTCTGTCTCAACTACTTGACTCTGCCATTATAGGGTGAAAGTGGTCATAGGTAGTATGTAATGAGCATACTGAGAATAGTTTTATTTATAAAACCATTTAGTAATCCAGATTTGTAATTTTCCAACCCCTGCCCTAGATTAAACATCCCCAAATTATCCTACATGTTTTCTTTACTAATGGCTATACAAAAGTCAGATCATGAAACCTAGTCACAATGGTTTAAGATCACCTAAGAATCTTTCTCTCTTGATTTACATCAGAGATATTATGATCAAAGATAATGCAATGTCAGTTGGTTTCTTAGAAAAGACAGCCAATAGAATAAGTGTATTTGAAAGTGATTTCCAACATTAAAAAGAAATACTTGGGAAAAAGAAACAAAGTTCTCAGAATAGCCTTTGGGAAATTAACTAGGGCCATCAATTATGCTAAAATAATCTCCAAGGATTTAGCTGACACATAGCCAATGTTCAATATGATAGCTGTGGCCAAAAATTATTTGTGAAAGTAACTACAAATGAATTTAGAGGAAATTGTAATTTTTCCCTTTAGTTATTTAAGTGGTAAGAAACCTATCAAAATAATGACAAATGGTACAATCTGTCTTTGTTCCATGGAAATGATGTTCAAATAATACACTGCTTGAGCACCACTATCTAATTACCTAGGCACTATAGTGGCAGATAGTTTAGAAATGTTGAAGTAACTATTGATAAAGCACATGGAAAATGTGAATATTATTCAAATTTCTGACAGCACAGATAGACACTAGACTCTGGTTTAAATGGACAGCATGTGGCTTCTTTCGATTGCTTGAAGCTTCCTCTGAACTCTGCACATTTTTAGATTTATCGAATGAGCATGAGAATCATTTGGGGGTCTTTCTGTGAAACATCATTCTTCTCCTGGATCTAGAATATTGTAAGCTGGTTTTGTTTTGCTTTTTTTTTTCCCTTTTTAAAGAAAGAAAACCTGCTATTGACTCATTTGTAATGAAAAACACTGAAGGTATGAAGAAAGCATGCTTATCTCACTCAGGCATTTCTACAGAGAGAAGATTTTGGGGTGGGGACATCTCTGGAGCTGCTACTTATGAATCGTAGAAACCTAGGTTTGTTGTGTGACTTCTCAGCCTTGATTTCTTCAAGTATAAAATGAGGTTAATATGTAGCTCAAAGTCTATCGTGAGGATGAAAAGATACAACATATGGAGAAGTATTATGCTATCCGGCTAAGTTGCTCAGTTGTGTCTGACTCTTTATGACCCCAGGAACTGTATCCTGCCAGGTTCCTCTGTCCATGGAATCCTCCAGGCAAGACTACTGGAGTGGGTTACCACTTCCTCCTCCAGCAGATCTTGCTGAACCAAGGACTGAAACAGTGTCTCGTGTCTCCTGCATTGGCAGGCAGTTTCTTTGCCATTAAGTTACCTGGGAATCCCATGGAATATTCTAGTCTACAAAATAGATAAACTATGATTGTTATTAATATTGTTAAATAATTTTAAGTGATATGTCTGTATCACATATTTTATATACTATAGATAGATTATATGTGTCTATATCAAGAATACTTAGGCAACACAAAAATTATGAATTCAATAAATAATCAACTCTTTTCTCTAAAGAAAAGATCTGTTTTAGCAGATTTTTTTTTTTTTTTTTTGAGTCAAAATACTTAATGAAGTAGCCAAGTGCCAAGGTAGCCACAATTGTCACATTAATAAGGATTCCACTGCATGGAAATTCTCTGACTGTGGCTCTATTTGGAAATCTTACAAGGAAATACGTGATTACTTTCTGGGCTGAGCACATGGGTGCTTTACCCCCTGACATCCTGTCCAGAGGGATTTACTGGTTTAATCTTGGACTATTCCTTTCTGTGATTACTTTGAAAAACGTTTCCCACAAAAGTAGTTAAATTTGTGATTCTGTTTGTGCAAAATACCTTGTGTCTATTTCCTAATGAGAGAAAAGTCAAGTTGACAGATCCGGGTGGGTGAGGCTCTGAATAATCCTTTTATTTTTTTCTGTTAATCTTTCAAGTGCAACAAATCTGGAGTTATTCAAATACAATGTTTACCTGAAAGCTTGTATTTAGTTAACTAAGACTAGCAAAGTTAATCTTATTTAGTCAACAAAGTAGCAAAAATATATATTACTCTATGTACGAATAATATGTGATATACTATAATATATACACATATTACATAAGAATTAGGTGGCTTAACTCAGTTTGAAAGAAAAATTCCAAAATCTTCTTGTTTAAATATGAATTTCTCCACAGACATTTTTTCCTTTTGCAGTCTGTCTCTGAACTACCCACAGATTTTTGTTTCATCTTCCTGCTTACATTCAAGTCTTCAGTAACTAAAAATCCACAAACCATACAGTTTATTATTAATAAATTATGATTCCTTCTGTTGTTAGTTTTACATTACAAAGAGAACTAATGCATGTGATATACTGTTAAAGCGTTTGCTTGAATTTTCTTTTATCTTTCTTAAAGCACTTTGGGGAGTAAATATTATTGTTGTTTTAAAGATGAGGAAGCTAAATCTTAGGGAGTAAAACTGATTAAGGGTGTACATTTAATGAATGATATAACTACTATTCCAACATAAGGTATATTGATATGAAAACTCAAATTTTAATGTGTCTCTCACAAGCTATTGCTGGAATTGAGAAATTTAAAAATTATAGATGAGAATTAGGAGCCTGGTAGGCTATAGTCCATGGGGGTCACAAAGAGTTGGACATGACTGAGCGACTGAGTGAGTGAGCGAGATGAGAATTATATCTTTATATTAATATACGTTATATATAATATTAGATATACATTATATATGTACTATACCATATATAATATGTTATGCATCCATGTAATATTTTATATGTGTAGATGTATCTATAACTATGTATTATATGCATACACATATACATATATATTTCATTTGCATATAAATAAAATTTTCCAATTCATTGCAAATTCAGCATTGAACTTAAATGGTCACTTACTTGTGCATTTCTACAAAGGAATCTTCAATGAAAGCCATTAAATAGGATGCAATTTGTAAGCCTTTCATTAAATAATGATTCTCAGCTGGATTTCTGAAAAGGGGATATTAATGTCACCATATGTAACTATCATTGTAAGAAATTAGTGTTGCTGATTTACTCTTGAATCAATCATTTTAAGCTATGAATTAGACTCTGCTGATACATCTCTATTCTAGACAACTTAGCACAAATTGCAGGCTGAAAGCATCCATGTTCAGAGTATAATTTTTGTGAAATACCTAGTAGTTCAAATTTCTCAGATTTGGTAGGAAATGAGCAAATCCATATGTGTAAAGTCAAAATGCTTCCATTCAAAGTCCAGTGGCTAATTACTGATTTCTAATGTGGATGATCTTAGGTATGGTTAGGCAGCATGTCAAGCTTCTGATGCCAACTCCAAGCTTGGTTTCTGGATATGGGAGCTGGAATGAGTTGGGATATGAATGCAGTTGCTGTGATTAAAATCTCTGAAGTCCTAATCTAGTAGCCAAGTTTAAAAAATGCTTCGAGGCATTTTGGTTTATCTTGGAGACAATATCATCAGGCAAGTTCTACAGCATTTTCTCCAAGTTTGAATTTGCTGTTGCCCATGCTTATTTTATTAGTCACAAGAAGCTGTTTTAATAACAAAGATTAAGTCATCATCCAATGACAATCAGAGTTTAAGCTATAAGAGATAAGGAGAAAACAAACAGAAGAATTCTAAATAGAACTAGATAAGACATGTCTGCTGGTGGAGACAATGTGCTAAGAAGCTTTGCTTGGGAAGTCATACCGATTTGTGGCCCCTGCAATTTCTGAAATGTTCACTGTAGGCAGAACTCTATGGAACCTACATCATGATTGCAGTTGATTATTAATTCTCTTAACTTTCTTTTATTCTGTAATATCTCCCCTCCCCCACTTTTAATTTGAGTAACCAATATTTTTTTTATTCTGAGGAATGGATTGGTTGATTGTTTCCTTGTGGTGTCATTGAACTGATTTCACTATCACCTATATTTCCTGAACATTAATGAGATCTAGACATTACACAGGATTATGATTCAAATTTGTGGTCAAACAAATTCATAAGCATTGTTATGTCATTCCTATTGCATCATATCCATAAGCACATAGTACCTGGCTAATAGTCAGTGCTTCCCATGTAGCATCAGCCTGACCCATCCATTATAACATTTCCCATTAACCTTTTACCTAATGGTTTTGGCAGCAATGGATGAAGGCTACCTTGATCAATTATTTCCTTGGGGGGTACAAAAGTCTTTTTGAATGAAGAGTTTTCCAAATAAAAGGAGGAAGTGAGGTGGGTCGCGACCCCAGGGAATAACCAAAGGCACCAGATAGGGAGGGTACAACAGAACAGAACAACTGAATAGTAAAATTCAAATGAACAAGCTTATAAGATATTTTCAACATTCTAGTGCATTTTATAAACATATTTCCCAATGCTAAACATTAAGAAATCTCCCTGTCTGGTGGAGCAGCCAAAGCCTCAACACAAAATAACTCAATTGAAATAAAAGCTCAAGAATAGAATAGCCTCCATTTTTGTGCTTTTTGCTGTATCTTCTGGTGATAACTTGGTATTTCAGTCTCACTCAAGACTCAAGTAAACTCCAAGGAAGGTAACAAGGTGACTGCTATATTTCTTTTTATGAATGTTGTACACATAATTCTTCCAGGGTAAATATTTAGTCAAAACCAAACAAATTATAGAGGCCAAATTATCTTGCTGTTTCTTAGTATATTTTTCCCATAATAGCAGCCACCAATATAGGCGGTTTGAATGTCTGCAAAAGTAAACAACTACCACAAAAAATAAAACAAAGCCAGATAGGTTTAGGATCTGTTTTTCATCCATACCTCTCTCTGCCTTTCTCAACTGGGGTTCCTCATCTCTACCACAGAAAACAGAGTGATGTGTGTGTCTATTTTCTCAATTATCCCAAGGATGGTTCGTAACTAATAACACCCTGGATGCATAAGGGAGAGGGTAATTCATTACTTAAAATGGATGCCTAAAGGCATTAGGCCTTAATTCTCCTGTGGGAACACGATTATGAAAGGCTGTTTTGTTAGCCTGAAAGATTCCTTGAAAACATTTCTTGTTCATTTTTGTCTTCACCCTGTTTCCTAGCTCAGCACCTTGCCCATAGCAAGTAATCCAATAACACTGGACATTCATGAAATACATGTTTGATAGGCCTAGATACATGGTCTGGGTGGTCTTATACCCCAAAACTTGCTCTTTTGTAAGAAACATGAAAACAGTGTTGACATTTCCTATTGCTCTACTTTCCAGACATTTATCTTTCCCCTTTATTTAAAATTTTCTTTATAGAACTTATTTTTGTTCAACAGACTTTATAGCTTTATTATTTTTCCTTATCCTATTCCAGTAAAATATAATTAATTTTTCTGTTTTATTCACTGCCTTCCCTTGTTTTTCCTCCATTGTGTCTAGATCAGTGCCTAGCACATACTGGATTTCTAACAAATATTTGGGGAACACATGAATATTTAGGGTCTTCCCTGAAGTGTATGAATAGCATGTTTTCTACATGTTTCTTTGCCTCCATATTTGGGTACTGTTGTTGCTGTCTAGCTTCTAAGACATGTTAGACTCTTTGCGACCCTATGGACTGACCCCACGGAGCCCGCCAGGCTCCACTGTCTGTGGGATTTCCCAGGCAAGAATACTGGAGTGGGTTGCCCTTACCTTCTCCAGGGGATCTTCCCCAACCAGGGACTGAACCCGAGTTTCCTTCATTGCAGGCAGATTCTTTACTCTCTGAGCCGCCAGGGACACCCCAATACTTGTGTACAATGCCCAAACATTTCCAAGTTCTTCTGTTTTTTTTTTTTTTAATCTTGAATAACTAAATAAAACAACTCAGACTACTTATTTTCCATGTAACTGTAAGAAAACCTGCCCCTGGATTAATTTTCTGATTCTTGGTAGGTGCTCAGGTGCCCCATTCATTGTCTGTCAGTCCCCATCTTGGGCTGCTACTCAAAACTGCTGCTATTGCCACTTGTTCTCCATTCAGCACCTGAGGAGGCCACAAAACAGTAGAATCAAGCAGATAATAAGCATCCAAATTGGAGTCACTATTATTATAATGTATAAACTTTATTTTAAGTATTGGTTGTTGAGGGATCACCCAAACTGAATTCCAGCAATATTGATAGCTATTTCTGTGGTGGTAGGAAAACACATTTCCTTGGGAGGGGAGGCTGCTTCTCACTGTGGGAGGCAGGTTCATATGTATGCATTTTTTTTTTTCATCCAGAGAATTGAGTGTAGCTGCTCTGTTGCCTTGAAAGCATGGGGGCAAACATGCTGCAAACAGGGCAGCATCCTGAGGCATCCCTGACATGAGTAACCTTCTGCAGCATTGATGCCATAGTCAGCAGGCACACTTTGGGCTGTAAAGGAAGGGAGCTGGAGTGGTAATGTAGTAATGACCCTTCCTGGGCTTCCCAGGTGCCGCTAGCGGTAAGAAAAACCCACCTGCCAATGCAGGAGAGCTAAGAATCTACAGGTTTGATTCCTGGATTGGGAAGATCCTCTGGAGGAGGGCATGGCAACCCACTCCAGTATTCTTGCCTAGAGAATCCCATGGACAGAGGAAGGAGCCTGGTGAGCTAACAGGCTCACCGGGGTAGCAAAGCAACTTAGCACGCACACAATGATCCTTCTTAAAGGTGAAAACCTACCCAGAAAAGCCAACAACCACCCAAGGCTGGAGGCTTTTTCATTTCAGAGCAATGTGGTTGCCACACTCTCTCATGAATACTTGTGAACATTATAGCAATGGAAGAAAGGGATTTGGCTGAAGTTTCAAACTGAATTTTGAAAAGATAATTGGTAACAAATGTGATGAAACCATCACTGGAGGAATGTAACAAATGTGATGAAACCATTCCTGAAGTTTGTCTAGACATGTCCAGAAAAAATGCCCATGTAGAGACATCTGGGCAAATTCAGATTTGTTCCTCAAAATGTTATCATGAGGCATAAACGGAGCTGTCACATCAAGGTGAGGCATATCGCCAAATGCTGCAAACAGTTTTCTCTTGTCAGAAATTCCAGGAAAAAAACAAAATGATAAAAAAAAGTACCAATTTAAAAGAGGAAGAAAGAAAAAAAAATAGTTTCTAAGAATTATTGTGTATTAAAAACACTGGAAATTATTTTTGCTGCAGTAACTAAGAACACCAGTAATGCAGACTCCTATTGCCTATGAATGAGGGACAAAATAAAACAAACAAACAAACATCAAGAATAAGTGTTTGTCAATGTGCTTAGGTTTGACTGAAATTACACCCTTTACCAAATAGGACAGTTGGTATTTTTGTCAATGATTGGTCACAGCAAGATGCCTGTGGCCATTTCTGTCACTAGGTAAAAACACCATGTTAAAAGCTCTGTGGATGATTCTGGAGCCAATTGAGTTATTTGGGATTTGCCTGGGCTGGTTTATGTCATTACGTAATTCTTTATTTTTTATGTGATTCTCTATTAAATTTATTTAAGGAGCTCTGTGTCCACTGAGTCGACACACACTGACACCATATATTTACAAAATATTTGTAAACTAAAGATTCCTTAATATTTGTCAATCTTCTGTTGATATGCTTTGATATTTCGATTTGAGGTGTGTGGGTGTACATTTGAGCTTATGTGTACATCTCTGGTTGAACATACAAGCAGAAAAATACCAGGAGGTCATCTCATCTACGAGATATTATTTCAGTGGAATCTGAAGTCAGGCATCTCCTTTTCTGCTCTTAATGCTCTTCCTCAGCCACTAACACTCAGAATTCCATTTGTAGTGATTCATCTGGCTTGTGTTAGTCCTCTTTAATTCCCCTAAGAGAGGTGATGCCTGAAGTCACATCAGACATTGTGAATTAGTTTGTTAGAATGTTTAGTTTGAGGGAGGTGAGTAGCTTGTGAGTGTACTGGGCACCTGGAGAATGGGGTAGAGTTACCACTGAAGGATGGTAGGCAGTAGAGGACACAAAAAGGAGAGACCAGAGGATGTAGGACCTGGTGTCCCCACAGTGAGCCCTCTATCTGACTCTAATGGGATGCAAATCAGAAACTATGAGATTAATGAAGTGTTCAAGTTTCCTCACATAAAGTATGTCCTACCCTCAATAGCTGGGCTTCCCAGGCCGCTCAGTGGTAAAGAATCCGCCTGCCGATGCAGGAGACTCGGGTTCAATCCCTGGGCTGGGAAGATCTCCAGGAGAAGAAAATGGCAACCCCCTCCAATATTCTTGCCTGGGAAATCCCATGGACATAGGAGCCTGGTGGTCTATAGTCCCTGGGGTCATAAAGAGTTGGACATGCCTTAGCGACTAAACAACAACAAATCTCAACAGCTTCTGTGTTCTCATAGCCATAGAGAAAAGGGGAAGGCAAATACCATCCTTGGAAGGATGATGAGATGGGAGCAGGAGGAAATCCTGTATGGCCTGACTGAAAGCGGAAATAAAGGAAGGCCCTTCTGGTTCTCGGAGACTGTGGAGAGAAGGACAGAGGTAGGTAGGAGCTAGTCTGAGCTTCCTCAGAAGGCAGAAGGCTAGGTGAGGCACCACCAGGTGTCTTGCCAGCATGAGAGGCTGGGTATCCTTAGAACACTGAATATGAAATATATTAAAATGAGCCAGCTCCCACCAAGCATAGAACTAGACCTTGCAGCAGATGACAGCCCAAGGGCCAGATGGAGATCCACCATGAGGCACTGTACCCCGACACCAATCAGGGAAGGACATGAGCGGGCGAAGAAAGAGCCGTCACAGGAGGTTGAACTGCTGACATCAGAAGAGACAGGGTGGAGCAGTGGTCACTGTTTGATAGCAGGAGCAGGGTGGAGAGTTTAGGTCAGTTGTAGAAAAAAAGATGCTACAATTTTCCAGCATACCTGGATAATTTTATAATGGTTACAACAACTTTTAAAGAAAGTATGTATTTGAGGGGATCTTGTCCAAGCAATACCAAAATCAGATTGATTATATTCTTTGCAGCCAAAGATGAAGCTCTATACAGTCAGCAAAACCAAGACCGGGAGCTGACTGTGGCTCAGATCATGAACTGCTTATTGCCAAATTCAGACTTAAAGAAACTAGGGAAAACCACTAGACCATTCAGGTATGACCTAAATCAAATCCTTTACGATTAAGGATTTGGAAGTGACAAATAGATTCAAGAGATTAGATCTGATAGACAGAGTACCTGAAGAATTATGGATGGAGGTTTGTGACATTGTACAGGAGACAGTGATCAAGACCATCCCCAAGAAAAAGAAATGAAAAAGGCAAAATGGTAGTCTGAGGAGACCTTACAAATAGCTGAGAAATGAAGTAAAGCTAAAGGCAAAGGAGAAAAGGAAAGATTCACTGTTTGAATGCAGAGTTCTAAAAAAATAACAAGGAGAGATAAGAAAGCCTTCCTCAGTGATCAGTGCAAATAGAGGAAAACAATAGAATGGGAAAGAGTAGAGATCTCTTCAAGAAAATTAGAGATACCAAGGGAACATTTCATGCAAAGATGGGCTCAATAAAGGACAGAAATGGTAGGGGCCTAACAGAAGCAGAAGATATTAAGAAGAGGTGGCAAGAATACACAGAAGAACTGTACAAAAAACATCTTCATAACCCAGATAAACACGATAGTGTGATCACTCACCTAGAGTCAGACATCGTGGAACCCAAAGTCAAGTGGGCCTTAGGAAGCATCACCATGAACAAAGCCAGTGGAGGTGATGGAATTTCAGTTGGGCTATTTCAAATCCTAAAAGATTTGTGAAAGTGCTGCACTCAATATGCCTGCAAATTTGGAAAACTCAGCAGTGGCCACAGGACTGGAAAAGGTCAGTTTTCATTCCAACCCCCAAAGACAGGCAATGCCAAAGAATGCTCAAACTACGGCACAATTGCACTCATCTCACATGCTAGCAAAGTAGTGCCCAAAATTCTCCAAGTCAGGCTTCAACAGTATGTGAACCGTGAGCTTCCAGATGTTCAAGCTGCATTTAGAAAAGGTAGGGGAACCAGAGATCAAATTGCCAACATCTGTTGGATCATCGAAAAAGCAAGAGAGTTCCAGAAAAACATCTATTTCTGCTTTATTGATTACACCAAAGCCTTTGACTGTGTGGATCAAAACAAACTGTGGAAAATTCTTCAAGAGATGGAATACCAGACTACTTGACCTTCCTTCTGAGAAATCTGTTTGCAGGTCAAGAAGCAACAGTTAGAACTGGACATGGAACAACAGACTGGTTCCAAATCAGGAAAGAAAGGCTATATATTGTAACCCTGCAAGACTGTATATTGTAACCCTGCTTATTTAACTTATTATGCAAAATGCCAGGCTGGATGAAGCACAAGCTGGAATCAAAATTGCCGGGAAAAATATCAATAACCTCAGATATGCAGATGACACCAGCCTTATGGCAGAAAGTGAAGAAGAACTAAAGAGCCTCTTGATAAAAGTGAAAGAGGAGAGTGAAAAAGTTGGCTTAAAGCTCAACATTCAGGAAACTAAGATCCAGCCCCATCCCTTCCCATCATATCCAGTCCCATCACTTCATGGCAAATAGATGGGGAAACAACGGAAACAGTGAGATTCTTTATTTTGGGGGGCTCCAAAATCACTGCAGATGGTGATTGCAGCCATGAAATTAAAGACATTTGCTCTTTGGAAGAAAAGTTATGATCAACCTAGAAAGCATATTAAAAAGCAGAGACATTACTTTTCCAACAAAGGTCCATCTAGTCAAGCTATTGTTTTTCCAGTGGTCATGTATGGATATGAGAGTCGGGCTATAAAGAATGCTGAGGGCCGAAGAATTGATGCTTTTGAATTGTGGTGTTGGAGAAGACTCTTGAGAGTCCCTTGGACTGCAAGGAGATCCAACCAGTCCATCCTATGGGAAATCATTCCTGACTATTCATTGGAAGAACTGATTTTGAAGATGAAATTCTAATAATTTGGCCACCTGATGTGAAGAACTGATTTATTTAAAAAGACCCAGATGCTGGGAAAGATTGAAGGTGGGAGGAGAAGGATATGACAGAGAATGAGATGGTTGAATGGCATCACCAGCTCAATAGACATGAGTTTGAGCAGGCTCCAGGAGTTGGTGATGGACAGGGAAGCCTGGTCTGCTGTAGTCCACGGGGTCGCAAAGAGTCAGACACGACTGAACGACTGAACTGAACTGAACTGATCTGTCCATGCTATGGTCTATGGTTTCTAATGGGTAGGTTTGTTCCATCTCTTTAGTCTAGGAGGAAATTATTATGCTTTTTTTCTTATTGTTATTGAAATTATTTCTTTCAGTAATAGAAATAATAAGTCAGCTTAACGTGATCAGTTTCTCTCCTCAGCAGGACTTGAAATTTTGTGAGATTGATGAGAAGCTCTTGTTCTTGATGAGTATGCAGGATCTTTGGTGGCTAAGTCTCAGTAGCAGATCCAAATTGTTAGATTTTACTTAAAATGATGAATATCTATCAAGAAAATACTGCCGGAAACTTGAGATACCTATGGCTTTGGTACTGGCAATTCTGATGATGAAGCCAGTCCTCTAACGTAGTGTTTTGGTGTCATTGCCTAGTTTGTAGGTGAAAGCAAGATGACAGCGATCTTCTGAATAGGTCCTTTGATGGGCAACTCAGGCTGCCTGTCTTTAATGGCTGTGACTTGGGTGTTTGGTAGTGGGTGGCAAGAAAAGTTATTTGAGATGTCACATTATACAAAATAATAATGACTTTTTAAAAAGGTGTGAATTGAAACGAAAGGGCTGCAACTCTGAAGTTTCGAGACAAGCTCCGCAATATAAATAATCAAAATATCATTTGGCTTCAGTGTGAGTCCTAATTCTAAACAGCTTACACATTTTCAAGTCAGAGTTACAGGAAAAACATTGATAGCTAAATAAACAGAGTGAGTACATGATTAATGTTTAAAATAGTAAACACTTCACATTTGTAGCATTCCTTTAACAGATTGGGTTGGGAGACCTTGTTTTCATTCCTGCTTTGCAATCTGTGTTTTATTTATTTATTCTCTTTATGTTGAATTCCCTCTCTTTTAATTTACCTTTCATCTTAATTTACTCTAGGGGGCCAAGTGAAAATGTCTAAAATAAGTGAAAAATCTTAAACAATTAGAAAATTTAAGATGGAGCAATAATCAACTCTGAGAAAGTAACTGCCTTTTTCAGCAGGATGAATTGTGGGCAATAAAAAGATACCATTAGTAGCTATTTTCTTTAGACTTTTAAAGACTCGTAAAGCCACATTTTATATTTCTAACAAAGACATAAAGTTATCCAGGAAAGTTTGGAGGCCACGAAGAAGGGTTTTTTTTTTTTTTTCACCTATTAAGAGTTATTTGTAAATATAAAGACAGTGAAGAACTCTGAAGAGGATTTCACTTCACAGACTGCAACAGACCTGGTCAAGATGTGTGCATTATGGTGTGACAGTGAGAATGAGTCAAAATTCAATCACTGACCCAGTAGAAAAAAAATGGGATGTGATCCCTGTGGTTTTTTAAACAGTTTTTTTTTTTTTTTTTTTAAGATTCTCTAGAAACTATTCAAAGTTAATGCTTGAATCAGAGTGAACCTTAGATTTGCTCCAGCTGGAGATGCTAATCTGCTTTGTGAATGGAAAGAGTAAAAGATCCCGTGTAAGAAGACTTAGTGGCCATGACCGGGTCAATAAACTCAAATGCTGAGCATGGAGGTGCATTTTTTGAAATGTTAGTCACTGCCACCCAATGGAAGAAGATGATCCTGCCAATGTATTTGTGATATGATTCACATCTTGGTTACTCAAAATAATTTCCCTGGGTGGAAATTTGGATCCCTTCCAGAGATGAGATGGGCTTACAACACAAATACAGGCAACTGTCATTCATGGGAGAATTACCATGGGATGGTGCAGGTATACTTATTCTGTGTATCTTGCTGTTTCTTCCTTTGTTCAGAGAGAAGCTTTTCTGGGATACAACCAAAGGTACTGCTGTATTGCACATCATCTTTTCTAGTCAAAGATTTGCTTTGGAGGGGTCATTTAGAAAATATATGTTCATGATCTAGCATTTCATCATTTTCCTATAGAAATGATAAAGTCAATTTTAACTCTTAGAAATCTATAGCCCATTAAAAAAATAAGCTCACTTGTCCACAGACAGAGCTATTTTGAGTGTATCACTTTCTAGCTAGGGCAGTACTCACAGAGGATCATTTGGACTTGGGGTTAATCTCCTCCCTGGTGTGTCTTTGGGATGCATCCAGAGGGTGCTTCGGAAATGATTTGCATGGAAAATTATCAAGAAGATAAACGGATCTGATATGAATGACTTCAGTCCTCTCAGGTAGTGGCTGTCCTTTCATGCTGCCACATTTTAAAAAAAAATCCCAACTATTTGGCATGAAGCAGATCATGTAATGAAGAGTAACAAATTTTTACATGCACCATCTGAAGGATATTGTGCTCATATTGTGTTTAGACAACTTGAAAAGTCCCTGGGCTGCAGCCTGCAGACTCCTCTGTCCATGGGATTTTCCAGGCAAGGATACTGGAATGGGTTGCTATCCAGGGGATCTTTCTGACCCATGTCTCTTGCTTCTCCTGCATTGGCAGGCAGATTCTTTACCACTGAGCCACCAGGGAAGCCCTTGGAAAGCTACTTATGCATGAATTCTAAAATATAGCACTCAAGATGGGTATTTCATAGAATTGGTCTGAAAGGCATACCATACCTTTCCCTTTTCTTACCATCTTATGAGTATTTATTGAGTACCTAATTTAGGCAAGCATAAATAACTTCTTAGAGACTTTACAGTCTAGGATGAGTCCAGACAAGTAAAGACCAAACTATAAAGAACAAGGCAGAATGGAATGATATGAAGGCTACTGAATAAGGAATGAACACGCTGCTGTAGAACTAATCTTCTAGGAGAAATTCTTCTAGGAAGATAAATTTTACCTTTTACCTTCTCGATAATTTTCCATGCAAATTATTTCTGAAGCACCCTCTGAATGCATCCCAAAGACTCACCACAGGGGAGAGTAACCCAAGCCCAAATGATCCTCTATGGCTACTGCCCTAGCTGGAAAGTGACAGACTCAGAGTAGCTCTGTCTGTGGACAAGCGGGCTTATTTTTTTAATGGGCTGTTGATTTCTAAGAATTAAAATTGACTTTATCATTTATATAGGAAAATGATGAAATGCTAGGTCATGAACAGATATTTTCCAAATGACCCCTCCAAAGCAAATTTTTGACTAGAAAGGATGATGTGCAATACAGCAGTACCTTTGGTTGTATCCCAGAAAAGCATGTCTCTGAACAAAGGAAGAAACAGCAAAATGCACAGAATAATATGACTTTTATATATACAAAGAGAGGAAACGTTATGTAAGACAAGTTGGGAGAATATAGCACATTTGAAATGTAGAGAGGAGAAGGAGGCATGAGGAGAAGGAGGCATCATGGAAGATCGACTTGCAATGTGATTAGGGACTAAATCATTGAGGAATACAAATATTCACTTAACAAACACTTTCTTCATGCTGATGATGTGCCATGCATGCAAAACAACTTAATGTCAGTGGTAATATGTTCCTCATTTTACAGATGAGAAACCTGAGGCTCAGAGAGGTTAACTAATGATGCATGGTCCACAGCCAGCAAGTGCCAGAGTCAGGATTCACTCTCAGGCTTTCCAGCTCCAGCATCTGCTCACATTGGCAAGAGCTGAGTATTGGGACTTTGTGTGTGTTGTGTGTATGTGTTAGTCCTTCAGCTGTGTCTGACTCTGTGACCCCGTGGACCATAGCCTGCGAGCCTCCTCTGTCCACAGAATTCTCCAGGCAAGAATAATGGAATGGGTTGCCATTCCTTCTCCAGGAGATCTTGACCCAGGGATTGAAATTGGGTCTCCTGCATTGCAGGCAGATTTTTTACCATCTGAGTCACTACCAGGGTCTTTATTCAATGAAGAGTCTTTGGCAGCTTTTGAAGAGGTTAATGATATAAAATAGGCAGTAGGAAGGTCATTCTAGCAACAGAATGACAGTTATATTAGAAATTACTAACACCAACACAGAGATCTTAAGCAGACAGTAATTTTACATTTATTGAAGCCTTTTGTGTTCAAGGTGATGTGCTGGGTATTTTCTATTTAAACACCAAATCTCCTCACCTTTTGCTTAGGTAAAAAGAGATCATGTTCAAGAGAATAACTCCTATGTTTCCAACTCTTATCCCTAATTGCTGTTTCAAGACCTCATCCCTTCCCTTTCCCCACTGCCTCAATCTTCAAGTCCTTCCAAGGTCTCTAGGGAAACTTTCACATGTGCTTTGGAAAAATCTGTCATCTGCTATTCAAGGATTGTCCAACAGAACTTTCTGCAATGATGTATCTGTTACTAAAACTGAGGACCTGAGTTTGCAATTTTTATTCATTCCAACTTAGACAGCTGCATGTGGCTATTGGTACCATAAATTGGACAGTGCAGTGCAAGTTGATGTTTTCTGGGCATTTTTCTGGTTCCTGCTTCTCCCACTAGGTACTTTTTGGGGAATTCTCTTTCTCTGAGGATGGTAGCTGCCTCCACTGGGGACATCCCATCCTCCTATACCACTGTTTGTTCCAGAACCACTGCCAACTCTCACCATAACCTACTGCTTCCACCAGGCAAGGCCACTGCTCCTGACACTTCCTCACAGTGCTGCTCTGGAACTGAGGACAACAGATCTCCAAAGAGTACAAATCATGCCCCAGCATGTGGTAGAAATTTTAGAGAAACAACCCTTTGATTTTAACTTTTAGTTATTTACCACAGTCACTTAAGATAAGAGAACAGCAAACACCAATGTGTTAACATTACTCCTCTCACCTCATTGCTTTAACCTAGGTTTGGCTAACTGTGGCCTTCCAAATCCAGCTTGTATAGCCAGTTTTTGTACGGCCAACTTACTAAGATGATTTGTACATCTTACATGGTTGAAAAAAGTCAAAAGAAGAATCACACATTATGCCCTTTGAAAACTATATAAAATTCATATTTCACTGTCTATAAACAAAGTTTTATTTGAACACAGCCACATAATTTATTTATATGTGTTGTCCATGGCTGTGTTTCATGCTGGAATGACAAAATTGAGCAGTGGTAGCAAGAGATCAAATGCCTCTTAAAGGTTAACATATCTTCTGGCCTTCTACTGAAAAGGAAAAAAAAGTGGGGGCCGGAGGGCTTCCCTGGGGAGCCAGTAGTAAAGAATTCACTTGCCCATGCAGGATACCCGGGTTCAGTCCCTGGGTCAGGAAGATCCCCTGGAGAAGGAAATGGCAACCAGCTCCAGTATTCTTGCCTGGAGAATTCCATGGCAGAGGAACCTGGAGGGCTCCAGTCCATGGGCTTGGTGCCAAAAGAGTCGGACACAACCTAGCAACTAAACAACAACAACAACAAACTCTTCTCAATCCAAGACAAGGTTTGTTTTCAAAGCTTGTCTTCTTGCCTGACCTCCTCTTCTTTTGGGATGAGAGTTTCCTTTTGAAGAGTTCTATGGTAGGTAAGGTATCTAAATTTGAACAAGTTCAAAATTTGGCAAATCAGAATTCCAGTTTAGGTGCAGATTACAAAAGCTACCTCATTTAACTTGTACAACAAAGATAGCAACCCTAGTATACAGCAGAGAAAATCGAGACCTAGAGAGTTTAAATAATTTTCCCAAGGCCACCCAGTTTATAGATGGTTGAAACCAGATTAATATATAGATCTGATTCAAATCAAGTCCTGCCTGTCTATTTATAACAAGCTGCTCTTCTGTTGTGATACTATGGCAAAGGGGAGAAGAACATTTATAATTACATGAAGGGTTCATATGTGTAACATACTGGTTTGAAATTTAAGTGCATTGAAATTTTTTTTTTAAATGTGTAAGAATAATTAGCAAATGTTGAAGAGTAGGTTGGTGCATAATTACAAATCACTGTTTTCAAATGAGCTGCTCTTTGAATTGGGATTTCATGTTTCAAGGCAGTTTGGCATGTACATGTCATACAGTGCTACATCAGATATCAGAACCACACACTGAGTGATATTTGGAATGGCCATAAGCAAGTCACTCCTTAGAACCAGTTAGAAGTCACCAAGGAATTATTTCCTGGATTGCACACGTTGCTTCTACAGCATACACATATCTTGTTAGTCGCTCAGTCGTGTCCAACTCTTTGTGACCCCATGGACTGTAGCCCTCCAGGTGCCTCTGTCCATGATAATTCTCCAGGCAGGAATATTGGAGTGGGTTGCCATTTCCTTTTCCAGGGGATCTTCCCAACCCAGGGATTGGGACTTCTGCATTTCAGGCAGCTTCTTTGTGGTCTGAGCCACCAGGGAAGCCCGCATATCTTAAGATGCTAAGTTTTTTGTCTGCCATGCTATTGTTGCAGAAATTTGCATGGGGTCAGCATTGGGTCTACAACTAAATCAGGAACACAATTGCTTTTATAAAGCAATGGCTAAGACTGGAAGATAATAGTCAGCAAAACCAAAGTACTACTCCCTCTTCCCACCAGGGACCTGTGTCTTAAATATTTAAAACAACAGCACCTAATACTTTGCAAACTTAGCTTTAAGTTTGCTTTTCCATTGGAGTTAAGATCAGGGGAAATAACAGAGGATCTCATAACCAGTATTTTTGACACGGGGTTGAAATTCCTTTCCTGGAAAGGAAAAGAAATCTTTCTTTTTCTCAAAAAAAAGTCCTTCTTCCACTTCTATTCTCTATTAAGCAATTCTTAGTTATTTTACACTATAATGAGTTTGTGAAGTTTGAAATTCAACTGGGAAGATATGGCTTACAGAAGGCAGATAATTTGTTGTATCCCTTCCACCAAGGTGTATTACATCTTGTTCTCTTTGTTTTCGTCACATATTCCAAATATACTACTTTTGTTAAGTAACAACTTTCTGATGCTTTAAAAAATAATGCAACACTCTACATGTGATTTCTCAGCATGATATTTGTATATTTTTCTATATGCACTTTAAATGATAAGTCATGGAGCATCGCACTGTTATCTGACCTGGGTTCTGCAGTGCTAGAGGGCAGACGCAAACTCTTTCTGCTTAATCAAACCTTATTTAATTAGTGAGAGCACCTTAGGGCACCCCTTTGGTGGGAGGGTTTTTTATTTGACAGGAGAACAAAAGAGCCTCTTAGTGTCACCTCTGGCATATTTACTCATCCCTTCTGAGCCTAGCAGGGCTGGGGCTTCTGCCCTGGCATGTGAGGTCTAAAACTGAATTTCCAGAAATCAGATAGCAGTTCCACTGTTTCTTGTCCTCCCAGGTGAGCTCCTAGCTTCACGCTCACACTTCTAAAGCAAGCAAACTTTAAGCTAATTACGTGCTAGCGTATTCTCCCTTGCTGAATTTTGGCAGGTTGCTTCTGTAAATTATGAAAAATAAATGTGAAATATGCAGATGTCCTTTGTTTGAAGCAGATGTTTGGTCCTTCTTGCCAGAATCCAATCAGCTGTTCCCTTGGGGGCCTCCCCTCGCCAACATTATCCCAGAGCATCTTGGAAACATGAAGGGGTGATCAGAATAGCCCCTCACAGGCATTTCAGGAAGCTTTTGGACTTAGAGGTCTTTGTTAAGGAGAGTTAAAAATAGAAAATATCCTAGTCCAAAGGAATCAGATTGTCTCTGGTATAAGACTCTGGATGCAGAACACTTTTCTCCGGCAGTTCTTGATAGAATTGGGAAGTGGGTGGGCTCAGTCCTGCCATGGTATTCTCTGGGGCCTTTCATTCACCATCTTGATGATTTCCAGCAATCCCCTGGACTGTTACAGTCACAAAATTGCTGTCAGTACTGCTCATACCACAGCCCAGTGTCTCCTCACACCAAAATCCCATCTGAGACAATAGACAGGTGAGATGAAGGGGTGGGAGGGAGGCTCCAACACAACAGTCTAAAGCAATTGCTTGCCGCCGCCGCTGCTGCTAAGTCGCTTCAGTCATGTCCAACTCTGTGCGACCCCGTAGACGGCAGCTCACCAGGCTCCTCTGTCCCTGGGATTCTCCAGGCAAGAATACTGGAGTGGATTGCCATTTCCTTCTTTAATGCATGCATGCATGCTGAGTTACTTCAGTCATGTCTGACTCTGTGTGATCCCATGGATAGCAGCCCACCAAGCTCCTCCATCCACAGGATTCTCTAGGCAAGAAGAATACTGGAGTGGATTGCCATTCCCTTCTCCAGCAATTGCTTGCATGTGTGCTAAGTCGCTCCAGTCATGTCCAATTCTGTGAGACCCTATGGACTGTAGCCCACCAGGCTCTTTTGTCCATGATATTCTCCAGGTAAGAATACTGGAGTAGGTTGCCATGTCCTCCTCTAGGAGATCTTCCTGACCCAGGGATCAAACCTGTGTCTCTTATGTCTCCTGCATTGGGAGTTAGGTTCTTTACCACTAGCACCACCTGGGAAGCCCTGTAAAGCAATTATCCTCCAATGAAAAAGAAAGTAAGTGGATGTTTGATGACTGTGCAGCTAACTGATTGAGTTTACACAACAGTCTGGAATAATTCATTGAAAAGACCCTTTTACTGGTGTATACTTAGGTGACAGGAAAATGTTTAGGACCATGGATTCTCTTTTGAGAGTGAAATCTATTTGCTATTCAGTGATCCTATCCTAATGGGACCTAATTTTACTGTGAAATCTGGAAAAGGAAGATTTAGTAAGATATTGGCATAGGTATTATATCTTTTTTTAAAAAACTAAGTCAGTAGGCAGCATTAATATAGGTTTTACATAATCACAACTAGCAATTAGATTTTACTGTCATGTTGTAGTCTATTAAGTAAACATAGAGACCACTTGTATGATTATCTAGGCTCCGTGGAAGAAATGCTTTGGAGCTGGTCATGTTGAGATCGAATGTGGTGGGTGTCTCAAATGACCACCTTGGTTGGTCCAGAGGTCCAGACATGCACTAATTCCAGGCTTTGCTGACAACTAGCATGTGACTTTAGACCAGTCATTTAATTACTCCTAGCCTTCACTTCCTCATCTATAATAATATTGACCACCGAGAACTTGTTTAATGAGACAATGGAAGTCCAGTACCTAGACACACAGCATATGTGCCTGACCCAGCACAACTCAACTCAATTTTCCTATTCACTTTCTACCACTTAGTGAAGAATTAGTTTATGTGTATCCATATATATGCATTTGGATTTTTATTTACCTTTACTAATGCACACCTTTTGTACCACAGAAAAAAATATTTCCCCGGCTTCTATTCACAGCAGAGGTAAGGAGCCCCTTGCCAACATGTTCTATTACATTATAGGTATATGACACTTAAAATCTCCACTTTCCTTTCTCTTTTTGAATAAGAGAAACTTTTTTTTTAAATTGAAGCATAGTTGATTTACAATGTTGAGTTAGTTTCAGATGTGCAGCAAAGTGAACTGTGGTGTTGGAGAAGACTCTTGAGAGTCCCTTGGACTGCAAGGAGACCCAACCAGTCCTTCCTAAAGGAGATCAGTCCTGGGTGTTCATTGGAAGGACTGATGCTGAAGCTGAAACTCCAGTACTTTGGCCACCTCATGCAAAGAGTTGATTCATTGGAAAACACCCTGATGCTGGGAGGGACTGGGGGCAGGAGGAGAAGGGGACGACAGACGATGAGATGGCTGGATGGCATCACCGACTCGATGGACATGGGTTTGAGTAAACTCCAGGAATTGGTGATGGACAGGGAGGCCTGGCGTGCTGCGATTCATGGGGTCGCCAAGAGTCGGACACGACTGAACGACTGAACTGAACAGAACTGACTGGGAGACTTTATACTTAGCTAGTATTCAATGTGCACCAACTATGAACCAGGCACCCAAAATACTGAGTGTGAATAAGACAGGCAAGGGCCTATTTTGGATGGAGTTTGCCCTCTAGTAGGGTAAGTAATTACAAAGCTGCTCGCAGCCTCTGTACCTGAGCCACTGTTTATGCTTTCCAGAATCATGTACTGAGTCTTTTGCTTGATCAACAGCATTATAGAGAAGATGTGTGTTTTATTTCTGTACTTCCAAAATTGCTGTGCTCTCTGAGCACATTTTACTATGTGCACAAGAGCAATACAAATGATTAAAAAGTAAAAATATTGATCAAATGGTAGATTACTATTTTCTTCCTGGCATCAAGTAAAATTAATCCGTTACTCTGGCAACATGCAGACACAATCTTACTGAGCATTTATTTGGCAAAGCATTTTGTTATCTGTACTTGAAAAATCTGTCTTCTGAATCTATTCGTCAAATCACTTAAAAGAAACGAATATGAGGGAAGAATAAAATAAAAAAGAAATAAAAGATAGATATGACCTAGATCCTAGGGATGTTAATATTAAATTGATGATATAAAATCAGCAGACTAAAAATAATAATACCTTATGGTGTTAAAAACAGTATTTTCAAGTAATTCACATAAAATGAATGGGTAATAGTCCTCATCTTATACTGTTGTTTGGGGATTAAACAAGATACATATGCAAGAATTTTATAAACCTGAGGTAGTGTGCAATTATTAGGTGACATATTGCCAACTCCATCAAGTACATGGGTAGGTTTTCCTATTCTTTGACATAAAGAAACTGAGTTTCAAACAAATAGACCTAAATCCACTCAGATAATAAACCACAGAGCTTAAATGTGAGCCTAGGTCTTCTACCTTCAAATTGAACCTTTTCCCACTATATCTTGCTAACTTGCAAATGATTTATGAATAATTAAAAAGCTACATAACAACAAGATCATATTAGTGAAATGTAGACTTGATACACAAGCATTTGAGAAAAATAAAGAAAACAAGCATAATCAGAAAGGCTTCTTGAGAGAGGCAATAGATTTTGCAGGAAAAGGAACTAGGTTAATTTGTATATTGTATATATTGTATGCATTGTAGCTTTTCTAAACCCCTTTTTGGCTTCCAGCTTCCTTTCTAATTTAGGCTTAATAATTCAAGAAAAATTTTCCAACTTTTAAGGTATTTTATACCTACCTTCTATTTTCTTTTTTTCCCACAAGGACCAATTTTCACGCCCTGAGGAAATGTAGTCCTGGCCACAGGGCAGCCTCAAGTGTAACCCAGGTGGGTACAGAGAACAGATGTCAACAGTTTTCCTCATCCACCATTCAGAGGGGCATTCCAAATAATGACCCTGAGCTAAAAGGTAATCAGGAACCATGACCAACCCCTTGAGAGAGTCAAAGTTCAATTTTCTGGCCATTTTGATTTGTAATTTTTCTTGGAAAAGTAGAAAGTTCTTAAAAAGACTGATAATATCAATAATAATAATAATAAAATAATTCTTTGTAGATCTAATCCAGAGTTAAAGAGAATATATTTTAAAGACATCACTGAAGCATTTATCTAACTTTAAAAGCCTCATCAAAGAATATTATTTTTTAAAAAGAAGCCTCATAAAGATGTATGAATATATAGACCTATGATTATTCAAAAAAATTGTACAAATCAAAATAAATTTGCTGGAGCAATTTAAAATAATTAACCTTTGACAAACCTCCCTCGCTGGTAATGGAATAGTAACTATATGAATAAAAGATAAGTCGTGACATTCAATGAATTACAATATTCATCCCATAAATTACTTGATATAATAGCTCTATAGTCTACATTTTTGTAACACTAAAATGTCCCAAACACTAAAGAACTCATTCATTTTCAGTGTGTGGTTTGCAAATAGGTTGGGTAGTTTCTTTTGGCTTCTTTAGAATATCTCTTAATTAAGTCTTTGTCTTATTTTCCACCCCAAATATACCCTGTGTCAGACTGTCAACCATGTCTGCAATTCAGACACCTGCAAGAATTGAGGCTTGTGCTCATGCCTGGAGCAGTTCTAGAAGATGAGTGAGTGTGAACCTGATCTGTCTGGAATTTGAATCTGATTTGTATTTATTTGCTGGGTGGAATAGTTGAGGCACCAGCATGACCATGTAGCTGATCTTCATATTTAAGCCTCTACTCACCCAGTGACTTGTGTTGACTGTGGGCCTGTTGAACAAACTGCTACTTCTCTCTGTGTTTCTGTCTTCACTTAGATAAAAGAATGGCAGTAATCCCCGCCAAGGTGAATGGAAGCTGTCTTTGGCCACATACAGATGATGAGAGACCACAGTGTGAAATCTCTGTGCTTAATAATGATAACTAAGAGTACTTGTTGGCAAATGCAAGCCTCAGGATAGCAGAAGGGCTGCAAAATATAGAGTTGTGTCCAAAGTGTGCTGCAGTTTTAAACAAAGAATGGAAACGTATGTCATGATTCTCTCACTGCCCATTTTACTCACTAAATATAATATTTGCTAATCATCTAAGGGTGACCAATTGGTTTTCTCCAACTCTTCCAAGCCATCTGCTGCAGTAAAATGTACAAAGTGGACCATGAAAGCAGTAGAAGTTTCCATTTCAATGTGTATTCATCGCCAATGTCCTTTTCAAGCATTTTACTTTCCAGAAAACTACATCTATTAATGTACTGGTATATCATTTAAAATTTCCAAATTCTTGATCTCTTAATCATGATCTGGATTTAGCTATTAATATATCATAACAAAAATGGATATCATTTACTGAGTACTTATTATAAATATTGGGTCAAATCCTTACAAATATATTTCTTATTTAATTCTATAGGCAACTCATGAGACAAGTTCCAGTTTTATTCCCATTTTGCATAAGGAACAGATAGAGTTCTCAGTGATTTGTTCCTTTAACATTACATGTTTAACTATCATGCTATACTTCCCCAAATAAACTGTGCTCTCTGGCTACCCACATTTCCATTTCTTTACAGATAGGGTTATCAGGTTAGTTTTGTTTCCTGACTCTTGTGCTGCAGACCTGAGTTGCAGACCAGAGTTTTTTGTTTTTTTGCAGACCAGAGTTTTTTTGTTTTTTGCAGACCAGAGTTTTTTGTTGCAGACCAGCGTCTTTGTTTCCCGACTCTTGTGTTGCAGACAGTGGCAGCTGTAGGTGATGGCAGATACAACTCCAGAAATGGCACTCATCTGGCTCCCTTTTTATCCCCAAATCACAGAAGCAGTGAGTGGGGCTTGTGCTAATTTTCAGCCTATAAGTAGATGCTGATTCTACAGAACCACTCCTGAAGGAAGGGTGCACAGTGCCCGCTGCTGTGCTGTCTATGGGTCAAGATATTGATTTGAATAAAAAATGCCTTCTGTTTCTCTCTCCTTTTTGTGAAAGATCAAATGTGTGAAAATAAAGGCTGTATGAAAGTAAAAGAGAGGTCACTAAATTCATAGCCCAAATTATTTTACTTTAGTTGGAGGGACTTAATAGATTCTGATCTATGTAGCTGGCTATACATTTTCTTTTCTATTAAAGAAATATGAAGTGATTACTTTTTGGTCTTTGAATTTTTTTTCTTTATTTCTTTTTTTTTAAAGAACCATTGACAGATTTTTTTTTAATTTTATTTATTTATTTATTTTATTTTTTTAAGAACCATTGACTGATTTTTTTCCAATTTAAATTGGAGCGTGGTTGCTTTACACTGTTGTGTTAGTATTTCTTGTACAACAAGTCAGCCATACATACACATATATCCCCTCTTCTTTGGATTTCCTTCCCGTTTAGGTCACCAAAGAGCACTGATTAGAGTTCCTGTGCTACCTGGTCGGTTCTCACTAGCTATCTAACTTATATGTAGTAGTGTATATATGTCAGTCCCGACCTCCCAGTTCACCCCACTCCTGCCTTCCCCCTTGGCATCCATACATCTATTCTCTATGTCTATTTCTGCTTTAGAAGCCATTGTTTCTGAGTCAAGTCTCATTGTCAAGATTCATTGGATGATCGTGACTACATAGATGAGGATGGAGGAACACAGAAATCTAGTGAAGGGACCACCTGTTGACCTGGTGGATGGTCAACAGTTATGGATGATTTTCATGTGCTATCTATTAACATTCCATGGAAAGACACATATTATTAAACATTTACTCTGTGCCAGAAACTGAGTACATTAAATTTGCTATCTACTTCAAGCTTTGATTTCAGGGAAAAAATAATATATCTTGAAACCATGAATGGATGTTCTACTCCTTTTTCATCTGTAATGTATTTGTTCTTTTCCCTAGTTTCTTTTGTCTAATTTTTCCTTATTGGTAATCTACAGAACATAGTACTCAGCCTAGAGTAGAAAGTGTATTTTAGGTTACAGTGATTTTAAAAAGTAACTATTTAATGTAAAGTTCCCCAAATTTTTATGAGAAAGTGTTATTTTATATTTCAGGGTGTTTTTTGTTTTAAAGTAGTTGAGGGGGGCCTACAGTGAAATTCTCACTGACATGAATTTCCATCCTTTTAGTATGACCCACAGTAAAAAACAACATCATAACCTAGCATATGCGTAGGTGTATATATATATGTATATTAGTTCATGAAACTTTTCATGTTTTAAGTATGTTATTGTATATATGAATATATATTTATATAAATATGTTATTATATATGTTATATATATAAAACATGAAAAGTGTCATGAAATATTCTTGTATGACATAATAAAAACAACAAATTTTACATCAAATGTGAATTTATTAATATTTAAACACCACAAGATGTGTCATACAGCCTATTCTCCTTTATTTCTTTTTCTTGCTTTTAATTTTGTTTTTAAATGTTAAATAAAGCTCAGTAAATTAACCAAAGCAATTTGGGCAAATGTTTCAATTACCAGTTTAATTCTGCCTGTAAAAATATGGAAAGGTCAGGTGGCCAGTGAATTTTGTCTGGCTCAGCCCTTGATCTCAGAAGGAATCATTTGCCATTCAAATGCTAAGGGTACAATGGAAAATCTGCCCCCAATTTCTCTTTAGCTTTTAGAATTCCTGAAATCTAATCCTGTGAACAACCTTGAACCTTGCCTCAACCTCTCTGAACTCTCATCACATATGTTAAATGAGAGAGTAGGTCTATGTGACTCTCCTGATCCCTTCCAGCTTCAAAGGTTTGTAATTCCATGATATTTTTTATTTGAAATCGGGGTACCATAGAAAACAAAGTCACCTCAAATGTATTCTAGGCATAAAGTAAGAATTTCTAGAACCACAAGTGCTTTCCAGTAGAAGTTTCTCTAAAATGTTGACAGATGTGTAGAGAGCATTATCAAAGGCTTAATTTTACATTTGCATTCAGATCTGCTGTTTCAATGGGGGCATTTTTGTAAAATAAAAATGTGTTACTGCTGTTCTTGGGATTCTCCTGGTTCTGCAGTGGATTTAATTAGTGAAAGCATTGGATACTTATGTGTACTCTGGTTCTTGGGAGGCTTAGCCGTTGCAGGGTTTAGGGTATCCCATGGAGAGAGAGGTCCGGTTTTGCATTGTCATGTTATGACTACTATGTTTCTAGTTGTGTGAGGGGATGATGGTGGCAGCTATGCCAACCTTGATGCATATTCTGAGCATTCTTCAGAGGCCTGGCAAATGGCATTTCAGCTAACTTTAGTAAAAATAATCTGAATAATGGCCTGAAGTGAGCCTGCCTCTCTTGGTGATGAAGCTTACTTGCCAAAAAGGTGATTTGTTTTTACATTTTCTTCATATACGGCTCTGTGAATGTGTGAGTGCTCAGATTAGTAAAATAAGTGAATTGACAGAAAGAAAGCATTTAGGGAGCTCCTATGGATTTGGTATAGAGAGTTCAGCAATCAGCAAGGGCTTGGAAAACTTTATCCTCTTAGTCCAAAAGCAACTGAAGTTTTTCTTTGTCAAATTGATTTTATAGAGAACATAGCCAATGTGTTCATTTATAGTGCGAAATTCGACCAACATGTGGTCTGGAATATTTATGCGAACATGACCTGTGTGTACTCTCACCATTGGCAGCCTGCAGTAGAAGTCAGATGATTACTAGCAAGTTGCTGGGTGACGCTGGAATTCCGACAAGGAGCATGATTTACATGAGTGAAATACTTAAGGCCATAGGGCCTAAACAGTCTATTTGTCCATCTCAAAAAGACAAATTGAAATGCTCCTAGCCTGTTGGCTAAGCCTTTTTTCCCCCTCTGAACAGCAATTGGGTACTGGGAAGAAGATCATCTATCCTTGAACGTTGCTGCGAAGGATAGAGATTATACATATCTAGCACAGCGTCTGGTGCATTATAAAATGATAGTTGTTTTAACCTTTCTGACAGGATTTTGCATCTAAGTACTCTTTTTCCCCTTTGAAAAATATTTTCTTTCTTTTTTCTACAACACAGGTGACAATAATAATTGTCAAAAACGGACAGAAATTATAGAAATTTGGAAAATTCAGTAATGCAACAGAAAAGATAAAAGAGTAAGTATAATCTACACAGACAAAAACCTTTTGTTGATATTCTGGTGTATCACCTTCCTTAAAATGTGGCTCCATTCTAAGTATAATTCTTTAAGATGGAAGGGCAGGACTTACTTGATGCCATAAAAATGACTGTATATTCACCTTTTGTGTGGACCCTGGCCTAGTTCATCTACCCCACAGAAAAGTTTTTCATAATTCAATTCTGCCTTCTTCATCTCAGGCTAGTGAAAAGAAATAATGGGAAATAGAATTTCTGGATCAGGGCTTCAAATCCCACTAAGCCAGATAAGTCAGTAACAGGCCAGAAGTGACCAGTGGGGAAAAAAAATGCTGGTATTGTTATTTTCAATGTGATTCTTGGTAGCTTGAATCTCAGATCTGTTGAATGAGGATGGAGGTGGGGAAGGAATCGGGGGAGGGTAGAAAGATGTGGGGAAGGGAAAAGAGGACAAGAGAGGTGTTTAGCTTTCATTTGCCGGTGTGGTACCCGCTGCTTTGTTTATGGATTTGATGCTATTCATACAGTCTTTGCAATATTAATTTTTAATTTATGATGCTCATTAGGAGACACTTAAAACAGAACAATTATCATTTATCTTGATATATTATTTACTAGGACTGACTGTCATGGTTAGGGGCCCATGATTAGTGAGAGGGGGCTCCGGAAGAGCTTCTCAAATGTGCCGGAGGTAAAAGGATAGGAGCTTAGGAAGCAGTCCTCAAAACCCAAGACCCAAAGTTCTGATGTCAAAGCAAAAGCCACACCATCCTAATCAAGACACAGGAGGCCCCCTCCTAGATAAGCCTGGAACAGTACTTAATGAACCTGCAGGATCATATTAATGAGATGCTCTGTTAGGCCACCAGCTCATCAATTATTCATCCAGCTGCATTCCTGGTACTTTGCTATCTTCCTCCTCTTTTTGCACTGGTGTGATTACTTTTATTAACCCTCCATTTCCTTACCTAGAATGTACACAAAGCTTTCTGTTCTGTAGTTTCCTATTCTTGTGCCTAAGCACCATCTCTTCTGAATACTCAACTGCAATCTCACACATGGTGGTGGAAATCTGCTGTAGGGGAGTCTTACTTCAGTGTTTCAGAGAATTAGGGCACCCTGGATATTCTGCTTCCCTAATACTCAGAGCCTGGCTTTGACAGTGTTCTCATTACACTGTGTTATAATTATCTATTTATGTGTGACCTTTCCACTACTAGACTATGAACTTCTAGAGAACTAAGCTTCATTTTTATTTATTTTTGTATTTTCATTCCCAACATAATGCCTGACACATGGCATACATTTATTAAATGAGTGAGTGAGTGAATAAATGAATGAATGGATGGATAATTAGGAGTACTCAGTCATGCTAATATTCAGCCTAATGTTCAGGTTAATAGCCTATTTATAGTCAAGCAGACTATGAGATGGAGGCCTGAGTGCAGCCTGCAAGTTTCACAGGAAAATAAACAAAACAAAACAGAGCTTTGTATGTACAATATGGATCAAGCAGATGAAGATGTGTTTGCAGGCTTGAAGCAAAGTACTGAAATTTATCTGATACTTAGTTCTATACATGCTTATTTTTTTACTTATTTATGAAATAAGATTAAATTTGGACGTGACTTTAGGAATAGATTGCATTTCACTAGGACTGAGTGTCAAGGTCAAGATGACTAGACAGTTGGTAGGAGGATATCAGTGAGCTCTAACAAGAGAGACCAACGAGGTTGGAATGAGAGGTGTGGAGGAGAACAGAGGCCAAGGACTGGGACTCAGAGTGTTTGATTCACTCTCTCGAAGTCAACAGGAAAACCAAGGAAGCCAGTTTCCATTCCTCAGGAAGTAGAATACTGGTGGGCTGTGATGCCAACCAAAGTCATTACCTCATGTAGTGAGAAGAATGGGAGAGGACTAGAAATACTTCCCTTTTGTCCTGGATGGGTAGGGTGATATTAGAAGGGGTGGTACTACCCTAGAGCCAAATTTAAAAGGTGAGGGAAAGGCAGAAATGAATATGAGGAAATATTTTGACATTCCACTCCCGAGAAATAGCCTCTACCAGTTAGAACTATTCAAATACCCAGGCCAGCTTGCAGCCAAGATCATGCCTCCCTACCTCAGCCACACTCTCTACCACGTGTTTGCACTCTGACACCAAACGAACCTTCCCAAACACCAACTTTATTGTGTCACAGCTCCCTGGAGAATCTGCAATGGCTTTCTGCTATGAAACCAAACCAAACCACATACACAAAAACAAATTCTCTGAAAGTATGAAAATGAATGAGAAGACATTTCTTGCCTCAACTTTGGCTGCAAAGCCAAAGGCAAGTAGTGACTTTGGTCAAATGGATTTTAATTTGTGACATCTCAACTAGTCATAATACTTCAGAGTCATATTTAGAGAAATATTATCAAGAAATTCTCTCCCTACTCTTTCAAGTTGGCTCTTATCAGAGTGCCAGGCAGAAAATAGATTGTGCTCAAGGTTTGTTCTTCTTCTTGGGAAACTGGGTGGGTTGGCACTGCTATGACCCTCAGACTGGTTACTCTGGTCCAAGAGAAGCCTTATCCATTTATCCTTAATTCATAGATATAATAAGGTACGTTTTCCCTTCTCATCTGACATTATCTTGATGCTGGGAAAGATTGAAGGCAGGAGGAGAAGGGGGTGACAGAGGATGAGATGGCTAGATGGCATCACTGACTTAATGGACTTGAATTTGAGCAAACTTCGGAAGTTAGTGAAGGACAGGGAAGTCTGGTGTGCTGCCATTCATGGGGTCTCAAAGAGTCAGACACAACTGAGTGACTGAACAATAACAACAAAAAATAAGGTACATTTTCCCATTTCATTTAACATTGCTGAAATCTGAATGTGTTACCCCATCAATATTTTACAAATGCTTTTGGCCTGGTGGCAGTGATGAGGTGGTTGTCATCTTCTGCATTTGAACTTGATGAGATCATTGTCATGGTCTGACTAAACTTGGTTACAGCTGTTCATAGTCTCCTATCTTCCACTGAGCAGTGTACATTGTTGTACCGCTTGCTTTGGGTTGACTTTCCCTCAAAGGGTCTTCAATAAAATGCATTGATTCAGCACTGGAGTCAAAAAGTTATTGTGTGCATAGAAAGGCATGGATATAGAAAAGTGGATGTAAACATTGACGAAGCAAAATATGTCATGGAGAAATAAACCATCAGATGGTTTCTGAGCCTGAGGGAAGGAAGATGCCCAATGCTTGTCAGGAGATGATGCCCATCAGAAACCAACCTCAACAATTACAGGTGAGAAATTATTTTTTCTCTCTTAGTGGTATCTAAAATGACCTCTTTAAGTGGCTAGATTTTCAGCTTCTAATCCTTTTCTGTGTGTGCCATGGTATGAACCAGATGGGAAACATGATTTTAAGTTCTTAGGTTTTTGTTCACTCAAGCTTTCTTGTTAAACAAATAATTTCAGTTCAACTGAAAAACTTTAACATTATTGGAATGGAGATATTGCTTATATTCAAAAAGAGCAAACCTAGGATTCATTTACTATTTGTTGTAGATTAACTTTCATATAATTTCAGTTTAGCCTTGCATGCTAAAGGTAGGCTTGAACTGTGGGTCCTTGAAACAGGTCAAGTTCAGGCACTTATATAAGCAATAGGCACTGGATCCAGCATCATCATTCCACTGGGGGCAGTGGGAAGAACTTGGAAGGAATGGGATATTTCTGCATCATCTGTGGTATTTATATGATACGCTCCACACTAACTGCATTGCATTGAAAAGGATACAATCATCCTTATTTGGGGAGGCAAAATTGGAGCCTGTTCTCCAGCTATTATTGGCCCGTTCCTCAAAACAAAGTGGTCCTTTCTGAAAATACAACTTTAGGATGCAGATTAGAAAATCAAATAATAGTATGTAGGAAGGACCTTGAGATTACTTAGCTCAATTCATTCATTTTACAAGTGGGTCATCTAAATTCCAGATGAAAAGGGCACATAGGATCTCACAGCTGGTTTGCGGCAGTGATTAGGCCACCTGGCCCTGGAGGGATGTTCTGCAGCTGTCACATACATGTGTCTTTAAAGGCAAATGTTCACATAAACGACATGAAGAACTTTTTGTGTGTGTTGGTTATGTGTAAGATTTTATTAGATTCAATTCTTGTAAATCTTTGCCTTCTCAGCTTCGATGAACATTTGTCTCTGGTTAAGAACTTCATTGGGCTTCCCAGGTGTCGCCAGAGGTAAAGAACCCATTTGCCAATGAAGGAGACGTTAAGAGACACAGGGCATGGCAACCTACTCCAGTATTCTTGCCCGGAGAATCCCACGTACAGAGAGGAGCCTGGTGGACTATAGTCCAAAGGGTCGCAAAGAGTCGGACACAACTGAAGTGACTTAGCATGCATGCAGGGATTTCACTGTGGGTTTAACAGAAGACACTTCTGTCCCAGAAGTTTTTGCTTCTCTGTGATTATAAACTTGATGATTTTCAACCTTCACCCTCTAAGCTTGGTTCTATTTTTCCAGTGAAAGATGTCAGCCTGGAAAAATGTTCTTGGAATTAAAAATGCATTAACATGATTCTAACCATGAGGACTACAGAGGTGGGAGGGGAAGTAGCAAAAGTCTTTTTCTCTCCTCCCTACTCCACTCTCTCCAGTGGAATTGACAATGTATTTTACAGATGCCTAGTAACCCATTAAATACAGTCTGGAGAGAATGACCCACACTACTGATTTCAAGATATGACATTTAAGGGCTTATGAAAAAAGAGCAGAAAGGGTTTGTCAATACATCATAGAATGCAACAAAATGAGGTCAATCCTGCTTTTTTTTTTTTAATGTTTTGCTACACATGAGTCTTCAAAAAGCAAAATTGAAAGGAATTTACTTATAGTATGTGGCCTGTGTCTGTATATTTGTGAGTATTTGTGGTGTAACATGCGTATATACACACAGAAATACACATCTGTGAATTTAACATGGCATAGATTTTTATTCCTCCAGAAGATGTCTTAAAGTCTAAAAAGAAGACCATTGACTGGTAGCCCCACAAGAGACTAGGTTAAACATTTCTCTTCTCTAGGTAGAACCTTACATTTCCTTGAATAGTTATTCCTAAAAATACTTTCATCTTTGTTGTGTAGCTTATCTAGGGCAAGTGTTAAGTCTTTTTTTTTTTTTTTTTCAGATAAAAATGAAAGTAAAAAAGAATTTGAGAAGGAAAACACAAAGAAGGAGGCGGGGGAGGGGGGAGGAAAGAAACCTTCTTTACTGGAACCAAATAGAGGGAGTATGATATAGTGGCCTTTCCAAACCAGCCCTGAATGCCTGGTGCTTGGACACGTGACACATGATGGATATGGCACTGAAACCCAGAGCCTGAATCATTATAATATAATCACTGTAATCAGCATCTATTTGTCTATCCAACTATCACAAATCTTCCTCTGAACAATCTGTGTGTGTGTGTGTGTGTGTGTGCCTTCTCAGTTGTGTCTGACTCTTTGTGACCCCATTGACTTTAGCCCTCCAAGTTCCTCTGTCCATGGGATTTCCCAGGCAAGAATATTGGAGCAGGTTGCCATTCCCTTCTCCAGGGGATCTTCCTGACCCAGGGATTGAACTTGCATCTCCTCTGTCTCCTGCATTGGCAGGTGATTCTTCACCATTGAGCCACTGAGAAAGGTTATTAGAAAGTATAATCAATCAGTTCTGTAAAAATGATTACATGCAAACTTCCATTCAAAAGAGAAATATCTTATTTTACTCAACTCTATAACGTCTCAACTTCTATATGAGAAGCTTTGTCATTTTTTCCTTAAAAATATTTGGAAAAATAACTTAAAGCATATGGGAAGTAGTGCTGAACAGTGGGATGAACAGGGGAGTAGAAGTGAGGGGTGATTTTCAGTCCCTAACATGGATTTATAGGGTAACTTACAGAATCATTGCCCATGGTGGGCAGTCCTGGGTTTGTGGGCTCTGAACTGTGTTGTGTGTGTGGAAGAGGGGCTGAGCTCATTGCTATCATTTCTTCCAGCTTTAACATTCTGTGGTTCATTTGCTTATCTTGCATAATAGAACCTTTCTGGAATATTTATTATGAATGAAGTTAGGAAAGAACCATTAGATCATCAGAACAAGTGTGAGTTAAAAAAAAAAAAAGAATATGAAATTTATTTCCATTGAAATGCTTATCCTGGTCTCCATTACCAGCACATATACTTGCTAAGAAATCAAATTTGTCAACTTTTATTTCCAACTGCTAGCAGGGCATCATATTTTCAAAATGCCATTTGTAATTCTTCCCCCTCAATATGGTGAAGCATCAAGTTGAATGTCTGCCCAGGCTTTCTTCTCTTAGCCCTCACATCTTAGTCATTTAAAGAACAATTTTGAGTAACAGAGTTACTCTTTCCTCTTGATTTTTTTTTCTTACAAAATTCAGTTTCCTGGGAAGTTCCTAGAGGGAGAATTAAATCACGAGATGTACCATAGAAAAGGGACCGCACTACTTTTAATATTAGCCCTTTTAATCTGGGGGTCATCGAACTTTTCTGATTTTTGCCTGGGGAAAACTTTCCCCTAATTTTTTTTTAACATATCCTTTGGTCTGGTTGGCCAGTAATTGACTTTGTCCCTTTTTTCATTTATTTTCCTGTCTCCTGGTTGTAGCATCTTCTCCCTGGAGTCTCAGGTTAGAAGTTTTCCCTTTTGTGAAACCATGACAGGTGCCTAATTGAATGATGAATGTCCCTTTATTACTCTGTAATTGAACTGCCAGCTTTTTGATTGGTTTGTAGAGATGCTCCCCCCCATCATCAGGCACTGCAGGGGGTTTGGTAGTTGGCAGTCTGGTTCTACACTCCATCTGTCTTATCCCATCTAGTCCCCAATTGCTTTTTTGGGGGGTGGTGATAGAGGTAGGGAGCGAGGGGGAGGGGAGTCATAACAAATTATGCTAATTCAATGTGGCTCCGACAATGAGAAGATCGTATTGTTCTGTGCATCTTTGGGGTAAATGCTCCACGACATTTTGTCATCATGGGTGCCTAGCCTGACAGGCCCAGGATGAAGATTAATGGGCCTCACCTGAGTGACAGAACAGGGGATTGTGGGGAAGAGAGGGTCATTCATCATACTCTGACAGGTGTCATTCAATCAGACAGCAGCTCCACCGGCACTCGGCTAGCAGTTCCATTTTTCTGCCAGTTAAGCAAGGAGTTTAATAACATCCCCAGAATTAAAACTCATTCTTTGTAGCAGATCTGACAGCTGAAAATAAGAAAATCAATTCTTCACATGTTATAGAACAGTTAACTGACTGGGGCTTTGACTCTAATTTAGTCTTTGGGCTGCATTTCAAGCAAAGAGCTTTTTGTAAGACATCATCTATTAAAATGTATCCATAGTGCTAAATTTGGTGGTGTTGTTATTGTGGGCTCTTTAGAGATGCAGGCTTTCCTACCCAGTGTCCTTTTACTCACTGCATGCTGAAGCACATCCCCACGATAGCTGGGTCTTTCCTGCTTCAGCATCATTAATGATGTTTACTGCTTCTCTCTTCATTAATATTGATCCCCTCCCCAACTACTAGCAACAACCAGACAAACACTAATTTGAACCATTTGGTATCATTAAACTGTTTGGATTTCAGGTTTCAGGGATCTTGGAAGACAGAGAGGATGGTTCAGACTTAAGAAGGGGGCATTAAACTTGGTGCTATAGGGTTGTACTGATGAATGATGACACTCTAGGTTGGTGACTATGGCTGACCGCAAAACATGGCTCTGGATTCCTTTCATCCCTCTTCCAATCTGGAGGAGGAGTCTACTTCTCCACCTTCGTGAATCTGGGTTGCCGAAGCCCATCACTGGTTTTGACCAATAGAATGTAGCCGAAGTGACATTGTGTAACTTCAGAGGCTGGGGCTAAGAGATCCACATGTTTCATTTTCACTCTGTGTGAAAGCTAGCTACCATGTAAGATGTCAGTCCTCCATGCTCTGGAGAAGTACAAACCAGCTAGCTACATGGAGAAGAAATTGCACAGAAATGCACTCAGGCACCAGGAATATGAATGAAAAGTTCTTGGGTTCTTCAGCCCATCTCAGCAACCAGTTGGATGTAGCCATGTGGTAGGCATCCTATATATTCTAACCCTAGCTATAAGGATGCCATATAGAACAGAGCTGCCCTACTGAGAACCACTCATATTTCTGACCCACAGAATTGTGAGCAAATAAAATGACTGTAGTTTGCAGTCATTAAATTTGGGGGTAGCTTGTATACATGAATAACTAAAACAGTGAAGGTGAGACATGAAAATTTCAGCCATTTGGATTTCTGAATAATAACTTTGGATAGAATTGTGACAAATGTGTGATATGAGGCAATAGCTGTTTGCTTAAAGAGAAGTTCTATAAAGGTACATGTTACAAACACACAGGGGCATGCCATAACTGGGATTTTCCAAAGCCACAAATCATGGGTAATTTATTTCAGCAGAAGGACATCTGAAGCTTGGGAAAAAGAGTAGAATTATAAGGGACAATCACATTTTGAGAAAGGTCTTGAGCCCATGATTAATTCTAGGGAAAGAAACAAAGTAAAGATCATGCTGGTATTTTTTATTATAATAATTTACACAACAGAACTTTTCCCTTCCTTGAGAATAACCTTCAAAGAAAGCTTTTAAAATTTTAGACTTTGGGCTCATGATACAGTATCTTTGAAATCAGTAATAATTGCTTGCCTGAAGAGTCTTAAAAAGAGGCTACTATAGCTGAATACTGTTGCTGTGATCTTGATTGAATGGTCTGCATTGACATTATCTTCTTAAGAATTCCTGCTGTCCTTAATTTCAAATTGTCCTGCAAATTCACATGCCTGCTCAGAGTCAGTATCTCCTGATGCCCATATTCCTATACTCTATCTTGTGATCTGAAGCCATCTCCTTAGCATCTGCCATGTTTTTTGTTTTTTGTTTTTTTCCCTTCTGATTCAGGTTTTGCTACCCCATAACAATGGATATCATAAAAGAGCCCTTGTCTGAATACCCCACTCCTCACATAAATACTGGTACCTCTAAAGGTTCATTATGTCCTTCCACTGAGCCTGAAAACCAAGAATTAATTACAAAAATAAGCTTTTGGCAGGTAGATGATCAGTTCATTTTAAAGCATCTAGGTGATGCTCCAATATAAAGTATGCAATATTATCTAATAGCTCTTAAGCTAGCAGAGGGCCTGGCACTTAGCAAGTGCTCAAGAAATAATTGCAAATAAATATTAGCAAACCGGTTCATAATTATCCACTGTTTACTGCCTATTGCAGGTAGGGGATTTTACATAATATGGAAAAAACATATTTATCAACTTCTAAAGATGTAGTTGAGATAAGAAAGGCAGTTTCATATATAGTTCAGTCATAGCTGAGAGGCAGAAAGATAAATTGACTTTAATCCATGGCCCTGAATCCACGAATTTCTTTCCTTGCAACTCAGTTACCAAACCCTACTATTCAAATGACATTTTGGAGATGGAACTTTGGATTAAGAATCAGAAGGCTTGAATTCTAGTCATTTAAACTCTGTTGCTTAGGAGGTATTAATAACTGGGCAAGTCACTTACATCTCTAAACATCCATTTTCTTACTTATAGAATTGAATTATTCTCTAGCCCTCCTGCTTAACTTTGGTTTATGAAGAGCAATTTGTGTGACATATATTAAAGGAGTTAGCTAAAGCTTAGCTTAACCCTATGTGCACCAGACCCACCAGGCTGCTGTCCTCAAATCAGCTGAAACATATTAATATTTTTATATTGTGATCATAACTCCAGACATTATATCTTTAAAACCTTTAAAATACTCATCTGGAGACTTCTGAAGTGTATTAAGTGATTATATGAAATTTTGTTTCTTTTCTAGTTCTGACAAACCTTCAATGACACTTAATCTGTGTCATCTTTACAGATGGCCCAAATGTTTCTCAATGATAGAAAATAAAAATGTTTTCTTGGGTTTGGTAAATGATATAGTAAGAAGCCTGCGGAAGCGGAATCTGTATCAGGGGAGTCATCATTTCTTGGGCATAGAAGATGTAGAGGGAGGCAGTTGAAGAAGAATTTTAAAAAAGGAGAAAAGAAAAAAGAACAGGTACCTCATCTTCAGAAGTGGAAGTCTTAGAGGGTAGGACTCAAGAAATCACAGTTTTGAACCAAACTCAAAAGCCAGGTGTAACAAACATGGATTCTAAACCCACAAGTGCGCTGATGGCCTTCCTTTTGCTGGGGGGAAGAAGTGTAAATAACCAACCTGCCATAAAGATCCAAAAAAGCCAACAGCCCTGGCCCAACAGCGCCTGCTTTGTAATATGACATGGAGTTTCCACTTGGGGAAGCTCCAGGCCGAGAAGCAGCATTTCAGTGGGTGGGTCTGATGTCAGGGAGGTGGATTCCATCCGACTTACAGCTGCACCAAAGGCTGACTTTGGCAGCAATTCTCGGGCTATAATTTTATAAACAGTCTTTTCTTTCCAGGCTTCCAATGTGAATTTAGACCTCAGCACAGATCCCATCTCACATCTTTATTCTGTGTCATCACATTCTAATCCGATGACAAACAGTTGGTCTGAGATTTCAGTGTATTACTATATTAGTGCAATTTATGTCCTGTGTGGAAGTTGATGATGTGTAAAGACTATATTGTGGACTCGCCTGGATTCTAATCCAGCACCTAAAAGGATAGGGTTGCTTTGGTGGATCACAATGGTACTTTATTATGAAATCCAATGGTTGGCTTGTGGTGCTGGCTTGCCAGTAGAAATGTAATATTAATCTCATTTCCCTAAAAGTGGGCCAGAACTCTAATTCACCTTTGAACAATTGTCATTGAGATTTAGCATCTAATTGTGCCATTTCTGCTTAATATTGTTTACAGAAATATTAAAAAATTTATACCCTATCTTAAACAGGCAAGAAATTTGGAGTGGAGTGGATCCAGCTCAGCCAAGGGGATAATGGCTTGATTCTCCCTACTTAGTTAGAGATGTGGAGCCGGTTGGGAATCCAATCAGCCAAGCACATTCTCATTCCAAGTCTCCTTCATTTGTTTTATTAAAAGATATTTCCACAACCTGAAAGCAGTGTGGTGCCCTAGCACATCCCAGAAGAATCAGACCTGAAATAGATGAGCTCAAGAAGAATAGAAAGTAAATCAATTTCCATTTTCACAAGCCTGAGTCTGCTCATTTTCAGAGAAGACGAATCATGCAGAAAATAGTGCCAAATTACTCATGGTTTAATGGCAATTTCACAGACAAGACAACTGGTCTCCCAAGTTGTTATGCTCAGGACGAGATCTGGATAGAGGTGCTTTGGACCTAGATCAGAGCATCAGTAGGAGGACTTCATGCCTCAGGGACCATTCTCACTCCTTTTGGTGTGTTGATATGAATGAAATGCTCTTCCCTGGGCTGCGGCTGGCTTCCTCTGCCATGCTCCATGGTTTTGTCATGTCTCCTTTGACTGATCTTTTCATCCTTGCTGAGATAAAAGAGATCAAATTATGTCATGTGGTATTACTTGAAGTGAATTCTTGGTGAACTCAACTATTTGCAAGGTAGTCTCGATATTTTTGCTAGATCAACAGATATTTTTAAAGTCATGTTCCCTTTGGAGATGTGAGTATATGAGGTCAGGGAGGGACTCTGCTAACTTTGTTGGATTATTTTAAAAGGAAGAGGAGTGAATGTTTAGTCCTAAAGTTTAATAAGCAGATGCTGACTTATTGGGCTATCCTTTCTTTGGTACTTAGGGTATGACATCAGTGGAATGTCATCAGAAGTGTGGGATAATGGTACACTTTCTATAAGTTTACAACAATTTTCTTATCTGATTGTGCTTCCTTTCAGAAATTTTTAAAAAATTTTCTTCACTAGGATGGAGTTGACTGCAAAGCTCCAGACCAACATTGTCCAAGCAAAATGTTATATGAGCCATATAGATATTTAAAAATTTTCTAGTAGCCACATTAAAAAAGTGAGAAGGCAGTGAAAATAATTTCAATAATACATTTGATTTCATCTGATATATCCAGAATACAACTTCAACATGTAATCATACAATTACTGAAATATTTTACATTCTTTTTTTCCTGTTATTTCTTTGAAATCCAGTGTGTACAATACATCTCAATTTAGACTAGCTAGTGACTATCATACTAGTCAGCACAGATCTAAACCAAACATGATTAACCCAGTTGTTTTCAAAGTGTATTTACAATACTAATATACATCTCTAAGATTTTGGAGTATTCAGAAACAACCTAGCCTGCAGACACTTTATATTTTATCTCAACATATTTAGTTTGTCAAGGTGCAAACAAATGTGTATAAAGCTGGTTGCCAGCAGGACCTCTTTTTAGTCAAAATTTTAAAACAGGATGTCAGTAACCCATAGTTAAGCTATAAATCTTTGACCATTATTCCTCCCTTCAATGACATGAGAGAAATGTGTACAAAAGAAGAAGAAAAAAATTACAATTGTGAAACATACTTTTTATTATTTCAGTTAAAAGCATATCATTTAAAAAATTTTTATTGAAATATAGTTGACTTACAATGTTTTTGTTCATTTCAGGTGTAAAGTGGTTCAGTTCTATATATATGTGTGTGTGTGTGTGCCCTCTTTTTTTATGTTCTCTTCCATTGTAAGCTATTACAAGATATTGGGTATAGTTTCCTATGCTATATTACCATATAGCATGTTGTGAGCTATCTATTTTATATATAGTAGTATATATGTTTTAACCTCAAACTTCACTTCTATTTATTTCATTGGCCCCTTCCCTTTGGTAACCATGTGTGTGTGTTAGTTACTCAGTTGTGTCCAACTCTGCAACCCCATGGACTATATCCCACCACACTCCTCTGTCCATGGAATTTTCCAGTCAAGGATACTGGAGTGGGTTGCCATTTCCTTCTCCAGGGGATCCTCCTGACCCAGGGATCAAACCTGGGTCTTCTGCACTGCAGGCAGATGCTTTACCATCTGAGATACTACTAACCATAAGTTTACTGTCTGAGCTATGGTAACCATAAGTTTGTTTTATATTCCTTTTTTTTTTGGGCAATATCTAACATTTTATTTTTTTATTAGTTGGAGGCTAATTACTTTACAATATTGTAGTGGTTTTTGCCATACATTGACATGAATCATCCATGGATTTACATGTGTTCCCCATCCCGATCCCCCCTCCCACCTCCCTCTCCATCCCATCCCTCTGGGTCTTCCCAGTGCACCAGCCCTGAGCACCCCTCTCATGCATCCAACCTGTGCTGGTGATCTGTTTCACCCTTGATAGTATACTTGTTTCAATGCTGTTCTCTCTGTACATCCCACCCTCGCCTTCTCTCACAGAGTCTAAAACTCTGTTCTGTACATCTGTGTCTCTTTTTCTGTTTTGCATATAGAGTTATCATTACCATCTTTTTAAATTCCATATATATGCATTAGTATACTGTATTGGTCTTTATATTCCTGAGTCTATTTCTGTTTTGTAAATAAGTTCATTTGTATCCCTTTTTTTTTAGATTCCACATAAAACTGATATCATGTGATATTTGTCTTTCTCTGACTTACTTCACTTTGTTTAATAATCTCTAGGTCCATCTATGTTGCTGCAAATGACATTATTCCATTCCTTTTTAAAGACTGAGTAATATTCCATTGTATATACCACATCTTTATTCATTCATCTGTCTATGGACACTTAAGTTGTTTCCAAGCCTTGGTTATTATAAATAGTGCTGCAGTGAACATTGGAGTGCATGTATCTTTTCAAATTATGGTTTTCTCTGGATGGATGCCCAGGAGTGGGATTGTAGGATCATATAAAAGCGTAGTTGTAGTAGCTTAGTCGCTAAGTCATGTCTGACTCTTGTGACCCCATACACAGTAGCCTGCCAGGCTCCTTTGTCCATATTTACCAGGCAAGAATGCTGGAGTGGGTTGCCATTTCCTCCTCCAGAGGATCTTCCTGGCCCAAGGATTGAACCAACGTCTTCTGTGTCTGCCTGTATTGCAGGCAGGTTCTTTACCTCAGGTTCCTCCCTGAGCTATCAGGGAAGCCATATCATTTAAAAGCATGCCATTTTTAGAAATAAACAAAGCAGCTTGATAAGTAAACTCTGCATCAAAATTCAGATTGATGGAGGTACCTCGACTTAGAAAAACTTCTAGAGGCAGAAAAGTAAGAGGATTCTGATGGAGACTTGAGGTAGAACACTGCCCATGTGCATGGAGGCAAGGGCTCATCACAGCTGCAGCTGAAACCAGAGGTGAGTTGATCCCGCTCAGGGACAGTTCTACCACGTAAGTCCACTCTGTCCCTGATGTTCTAGAAAACTTTAGACGATAGTCCCCTCTGTTGCAGCTGATCTCAGGTCATGAATGATACTCATTATCCCCCTCCTCCCCTGCTCACTCTAGGTTTTCTCTGCTCTCAGTCAGGAGGTTAGTTAGCTTGTTGTAGGTGTCCTGTCTTCCTCTTTGAGGGGTCTAGTCTTTGGTCACTTTATCTTTGTCAGGTTATGGTTGCTACAATTGCCCTTTCATTCCTGTCCCGGTCATGATGGCAGCTAGAGGTGCCCTGGGTATCTTTCAAACTCCATACACACTCCTTACTGCCCACTTATGGAGCAGCCACTCCAGCTCCTCACAAGGAATCTGATCAATGACCTTTGCCCTTTTGTTGCTCTCTGGATCACTGGTCCGAGGAGCCCAACATGACCAAGCAGTAATCCAAGATTTAAGTTTGAAAAACTCCTTACTGTGTCCCCACATGAAAACATTCCTCAAATTACCACTTCACCCCTGCTGAGACCCAGTGCCTCTAATTCAACAGAACCTTAGGTGATTGCAATGGAACATACAAATTCAACAGATGAGTCCCTGGGAGATTATGGGCCTGTTTATTCCAGCTATTGGACCACAGCACTATTTATCACATGCAGTTTTTTGTACTTCATCCTGGAGAAGAGCACCCTGACCCTGCAGCTTGTGAACCCTGACCCAGCACTTTAGTAGAAACTTTAATAGGACATTCTGATGTTGTATCAGTTCAGCTGCTTCTGCTGGCAGCCTCAGTGGACCCTATGCTTCGAGGTTCCATGTGCCCATTGTCACATCTCTTTTACTGGATAAGGACAAGCACTGATCAGATGTTCATCCAATAAATGCAAAAATCCTGGTTTTCTGTTAGTGGATGAAGATGCATACTATTTGGAAAGATTATAGTATGAGACTTTGACCTTGTTCAGGTGACTCAGAAGATTTCCTTGAGGAGGTGATAAATAAGTTACCAGTTGAAGAATCTTAAGAAGTTAACTAGATGGAGAAGAATGAGAACAATGGTCCAGGCAGAGGTAAAAGCATAAGTGAGCATTGTAGGCTCAAGGAAATGAAAGACGGGTCCTGTTTTTGAGTAGAATTTGAAGGTGTGTGGTGTGAGAAAAGGATGGAGAGAGGGGAAGCAGGCCATGCAAGGACTCTGTGGGTCAAATGAAGGAGTTTTTATTTCATCCCAAGTGCAATGGGAAGCCACTGAAACACAGTACATGAAGGCTTGCATATGTGAAGTTGGGGGATGGGGATAGAGAGAGAATCAACTTTGTAAATCAATTTTACAAAGGTCACCCCAGCTGCTGTATGGAGAAAACATCAAAGTGGGTCAGAGAGAGAAGACAGATAGTTCTGTTAGGAGGTCACTGAATGGTCCAGGTGGGAGCTGATGGTGTCCTGGCCCAGAGGAAGCCTTTAGTTATCGTATTTGCTAGAGCTGTTTTATTGCTGTTCCACCTGGTCGAGAACAAGCTTGTGTTGGTTGGAAAGCATAAACTTCTTTTGGATTTATGTAGCTTCTTTGCTCTTTCATGAGAAAATGTGCCCCCTGTGAAGGCAAAGACTTGGAAAAGGAAGTAGAGCCATATCAAACCTGATCAACTGGCACCTCAGCTCCATTTGAAAGTTTGGAACTTGGACCCCAAAGCATTGCTTCCTTAATCCAGTGCTGCTCACAGCTGAGTGGCCATATCCACAGTGGAGAATGGATGGACTTAATCCAATTCCAAGTGTGGAAGGGAAGGTTAGCGTGACACTTCTCCCATTTAATCTCTAACCTCTTTATTTTCTCGGTTTCGGCAGGGGGGTTAAAATAACTACTTCATGTTGGTCCTTTTACTTAGACTACATATGATTAATCACTAGACATACACATACCTCTAGGCACAAGAGCTATTTCTAGATCTTGAGATCCACTCTGCCCCCAACTCAGTCTTCCCACTTACCTCCTTTCCTCCGCTAAGGCAGAACTCAAATCAACTCATGAACCACTTGCTCCAGGTCACCAACCCATCCACCCACCCAGGCTGGGTTGCTGCCTTTCCTCCAGGTTCCCAGTGTCCTCTCTGCTTCGTTCTTTCCCCATTGCTCCCTACAATGGACTCTCTCTCGTCATCTATCACTCTCCCTGGGCTGAGAAGTCTCTGACAACTGGGATCATCATCTCATTCACTTTTGTATCTTTCACACCTAGCATGGTGCTAGAAACTCAATTATGGACACAAATGAGTGATTGAAAGAGGAATGGATGAAGGTGAATGTTATCTGCATTCAGATAAGGTACAGATAAGAAGAGTAAGGTAAGAGGAGAAAGCTCATTTTGGGAAAGGCAGCAAGGTTTGTCCTGGGTGCTGGAGGTGGGATAGTTATGTAGATGTTAGGCACCTTGTCTACTTTTTCACAGTATCGTCACCCTCTTTTTCTGCTGGGTCCACTCCACCTCAGCATCTAACACCCCAGGCCACACCCATGACATCTTTGGTCTGGTTCCAGGGGGAGGCAAGTGGAGCTAGAGCTGAGAGGCAAGGTCTAGAGGAGGAGGGGAGAGGCATGTCATACCCTATTATTGGGGTTGGCTTTTCTGATCATGGGTAAGGATACACTTTTTGTCAGCAGGGTTAAAACTAGGTACATAACCCACTGCTAGCCAATTGTTTGAAAAATAACTTTAAAAAATAAACTCAATTTATTTTCTTCCTCAATTTGGTATATATGGATAGGGTACTAGTCGATATGCAAAGAGAAGGCAGTGAGAAAATATGGAGTTTTCAACTTCCAGCCCTGCTTCTTCCTACCTTAGGGATCTTGAACAAACACTGAACTTCAGGGAACCTCAGTTTCTTTGTAACTGGAGATGATGCTAGCTCTTTCCTGATAAGGATGTTGTGAAGATGAAATGAGATAATGCCCACTTCACACAAGGCTGAGCATATGGTAATCCTGGAAAGATGTTAGCCAAAGCTATTATGATATCCACTCCACTATTCTTGCCTGGGAAATCTCACGGACAGAGCAGTATGGTGGGCTACAGTCCATAGGATCGAAGAAAGTTGAACAAGAGTTAGTGACTAAACTGGCACCACCACCATTTTGTATTACATGCAAATTACCAAACATTATGTGCATTATGTGTATGCTTTAAATAGTTCCATTTGCTTAGGTGTCTTACCTGTGGATCTTGCCAGGACAAGGATTGTTCAAATGCTTGTTGTTGTTTAGTCACTCAGTTGTGTCCAACTCTTTGTGACCCCGTGGACTGCAGCATGCCAGGCTTCCCTGTCCTTCACCATCTCCCAGAACTGGCTCAAAGTCATGTCCATTGAGTCAGTGATGCCATTCAACCATCTTATCTTCTGTCATCCCCTTCTCCTACCTTTAATCTTTCCCAGCCTCAGGGTCTTTTCTAATGAGTCGGCTCTTTGCATCAGGTGGCCAAAGTATTGGAGCTTCAGCATCAGTCCTTCCAATGAATATTCAGGGTTGATTTCCTTTAGGATTGACTGGTTTGATCTCCTTACAGTCCAAGGGACTCTCAAGAGCCTTCTCCAACATCACAGTTCAAAAGTGTCAATTCTTTGGCACTCAGCTATCTTTGTAGTCCAACTCTCACATCCATACATTACTACCGGAAAAACCATAGCTTTGACTAGATGGACCTTTGTTGGCAAAGTAATGTTTCTGATTTTTAATATGCTGTCTAGATTAGTCAAAACTTTTCTTCCAAGGAGCAAGCATCTTTTAATTTCATGGCTGCACATGCTTAGATCTCTCACATTATTTTGTGTATTGAATATTAAAATTCAGCAGATAAATATCAAGCTGAGCACATCTTAGAATAGGATCTTTATTTTGCTCCATTTGATTTTATCTTTTTGATTAAGAAAATAAATATACAGTTTTATTCTTTGAAATTAATTGAAACTGTGCTTGTTCAATTTGTTCAACTCCTCAAGTGGTTTTCAGTAACATCTCAACTGGGAGATGTAAAATCAGTGTAATTCTGCCTTCCTCCACTTTCTCCAATATGTCTGAACTTAGCAACTCAGGGGAGTGATGTTAACTGCTAGGTGGGTAGCAAGACAACTGTTTCAGCTCCTGGCAACTACAGACATCTCTTTTAGGAAGGATAGAAATTGGGTGACATAAATCACTTACTCATAATGACATTTACAGATATTATTAGCTTTTTAAAATGTAGTCCTTTTAAGGTTCAGACAAAAGATAGTGCTGTGCCCGAGAAAGCACAAGACTAGGAATCTGGAGTACCAGTTCCAATCTTTACTAGCCATGTGACCTTGTATAAGTCTCCTTCTCACATTTTATTCTTCTACGAAATGAGGCTAAAATAATTCTCCATCTGCAGTGACGACTAATGGAGATTTTATTATTATTGTGAGGAAATTATGTAGACTACTCAATCCTCTCCATGAAGGACAAGTTTTCTCAAGTGTTCTAAGATTCACATGTGTGTAAATATCAAAAGGCACTGAATTGATGATGTCAACAATGATGTGACCCACTTATCTCATACAAGCTGTAAAGTCAGTGGTGAGATTTTGTGTATATATATATATATATATATACATAAAATATTTCTGTTATCCAACCAAGAATATATGAGTAATTAAAAATGGAAATAGTTTATCAAAGGACAAATACTTTCCAAAGTACTAAATTCTTCAACACCAAGAGTGTATTAAAATGAAACAGGCTTCTCTTTCATGAAGGTTATAAATAATTCCCCTTCAGAATGAGTTTGCTGAACATTAGGAATCTTACCTCTTACTTTGGGGGAAAAGAATCCTTTTTTAATACAATAATATTTTCACCTTTTTAAAATTCTTTCAAAATAGTTCAAATTTTCGTTTCACTTTGAGATTCATCTTGAGAAGCAATGACCATATTACTCAGGGGAGCCTTTCATCAGTAAGTTATCTCAAAGTCTCCGTCTCTCCTGGGAGATGTGCCTCTGTTATTCTCAGAAGCTCTGTCTCTTAGCTTTCTTCTCTTGGCTGAGGGTATAAATCAAGGAGCCAGTTCAATTTGGAATGTAGGCCTTAGCTTTAGTTGCTATAAGAAACAGACTGGATTATTTACAACCCTGGGTGTCCAGGTTTTCATCACCACGGACGGTTAGGTGTTTGAGAGCATTCACCTTTCAGATATCCAGAATACAAGCTGTTGATCCTCTGTGGATTGTAAATTTCTAGAGTTGGGCTTCATGGTTCTTGTCGGCGAGGCAAGTTTTATGATCACCATTACATTAGCTCCTGTGAAATGCTGGGAAGCTGGGAGCCTCCTTCCTATTAGGAAGCCTTGCCTTGACTTTCATACCAATAAAGTTGTTCTTAGACTAGAGTTCATCCTAATAAGCATCTTGAGAATTGCACCTGAACTAAGAAATATTTTCCCCTCTGTCTTTCCTAAGCCTCAGAATCTCAAGCAGCCTACATGCTTTGAATCTAAGACAAGGCTTCCAGCCTAACAGCTTTTTTATCACCTTCCATCAAGCGGAAAAGCCTCCAGGTGGATTAGGCTGAGTGTGTAAGAAGCTTACAAGGTAGCAGATGTCAAGCCTCAGTAAAGGTCATTCTATTAGGACTATTCTCTTTCTGGGCACAGATTTCTTCCTGGACTAGTGAAGAGCTGGGAAAGAGGACTTGATATTCTGCCACAAACCTTTGGAATGCTTAGGGGGAAGGGTTATGCATGACAAATGTGCACACAGTTTAAGGATCTAAGCTTCATAGGGGCAGCATGTAAAAGGACAATGGAATACAAATGGGAAAATGTTACTTGAGAAATCTTTCCAAGTCAGACACACCAAGTATTACTGGAATGTGATGGTGTTGTGGTTTCTGGATAAAGAATCTTTCTCTTATACAGAAACACACATTTCTTCATCTGAAAAGGGAACTTAGAAATCTGCATGTGGTTCTGTCTGATGAAAAAAGATTTAGAAAAGTTCTCCAACATTTCACCAGGATTAAAGTATTAAGCGCTTACCTAGTTGAATGCACAATAAGTTGCCAGAGTGACGCAAAGCAAATGTGCTAAAGTGAGGGAAAAAAATTGGCTTTAATAAACTCTTCCTAAGAGCCAAGCTTCATGTTGTGTTGGTAGCCACACACTAGTAGAATTGTCTTAGGGATGTAAAAACTCCACATAGGGTGTTGGCTTAATGCTTTGACTCAGCTGGGTTAAGTGAGTTTGGCCAAGTTGTGGCTGTTGATGTGTCATTCACTCTCCAGTAGACTCTCGGAGTAATGTGATTAATCCTGCCACTTATCAGTCAAAATGACTTTCCTGTCGCAAGTACAAGTGCCAGCATCACATCAATGGATAGAGGTGAAGTAGGGTGCATTTCTCAAATTGCTTTAGTCAATCGGTATCCAGTTGCATAGCACTCTGTACTTCTGGTCCCAACTTTTCCAAGAAGTCTAGCCTTCCAGCAGACAACCCCAATTAATATCAAGTACAAATGGGTTCTCTATAAAAGCATTTGACTATGTCATTGCCTAGATCCTGACACTTGTGGCCAAATTTCCAGTCTTCCTGTTGAATAGCTTCTTGTTGGAAAATATCAAAAGAAAGCGGGGGGCAGGGGGCGGGCAGGGAGACATAGACTTCAGAGTCAGACTATTTCCTCCCACACACCTGAGTCATGGGTCAAGGGTTTTACCAATTTCCTTTCTGGGCTTTTTCCTAGGCTCCCGTCTAAGAGTTTAGTGGCAGACGGGCTGGAAAGTAGAGATGTGGTTCGGAACTCATTTGTATTTTTTTAATGTTGGAGGTAATCTTATTGCCAGGCATTTCCATTCACTATCCCCGAATAGAAGCAGTAATTTCTGATGAAGCAGTAGTGGTGGGGAATGTCTTTACATGGCAATACAAAACCTGTTGCAATCTTATGAGCCTTTGGAGTGTCTTGCTTAAAAGGGTTCTTGTCATTGGGAGTACTCACTGGAGCCAAGCCAGTTCCCGGGGGAAAGCTGGTGTCTGCTACTTGTAGAGCTGGCTGTCAGGTTGGTCCTGTGTGTTTGTAATTAACTACGATGTCTGGATGTTGATGGAGTGAGTCTGGCCAATGGTTTCCTCTCTTTGGAGGGGTTTTCTGGCTAGCTCGCCTGAGTCAGAAATGCCAAGTTGGGAGTTGCCTGGAGACTCCGGAGATGCAGATTTGTTTGGCTGAGCTCCGATTGTGAAGCTAAGCACCGAGAAAGCAGATCAGACTTAACCTGAATTGTAATCAGTGGGCTTCTCCAACCATTTGGCTCCTCTGCTTTCCAATGTTATGTTTAATGTTTTAAAGCATATTTAGTAAACATGTCACTAGCAATTGTCAGTCCTTAGTCTCTCTCTGCTCTTTGCTTAATGATTTTTCCTTTTCCTTTGGGTTAGTGTGGTAGGCTGCTTTGGTGATGTGTCTGTGTGTGAACAAGTATGCATGTGTGTTTCAGGCTAAACAGATTGGAAGATTGTTTTTACTAGCTCAGTAGCTTGTTTATAGCATCCACTCCATATGAACCAGATAAATAATCTGAATTCCTCACTTTTCTCACCAAATTTGGCTAGCTCTTCTCTCCTGAGAAAGCTAAGCTTAGGGTGCACATAAATTACTGCAACCAATTTTGAATTTATAGACTTATGCAAGGTCTATTTTTTTTTTCCCTGAATTAAGTTCAAAGAACAATATTCCTCTTTCAAATTCATTTAGAAAACAACCATACCTTGCCAAATGGGATGTGGTTTCTTAAGTCTTGTTAATTCTTTGAACATCAATATGGGATGAAGTTGGGGTCCTTGGTCTCCACAGTCTCTGCCTTCCTCTTTCTCTTTCTCTATGACTCCTCCCTACATATGCCTTTTCCTGCAGTTATTTTCTAGCTTCTTATAGATTTCTGAATATCTTCTGTTGCTTCATGCCTCTTTGCCTTCACACATGTATTCATTTACTATAGATGTTGTAACAAATGACCACAAACTTGGTGGCTTAGCAAGAAATGTATTCTCTCACAAGTCAGACATCTGAAATCAAGGGTCAGCAGGTTCACACTCTTTCTTGAGGCTCTAGGGGAGAATCTGTTCCAGGCCTCCTCCAAGTTTTGGTGACTGCCAGTATTCCTTGGCTTGTGACAACATTCCTCCAATCTCTGCCTCTGTGGTCACATTGCCTTCTCCTCTTCCTCTGGTTCCCTTTTAAAAGGACATTTGTGATTTAGTACATTTAGCATTTAGGACCCACCCAGATAATCCAGAGTAATCATCCCATCTCAAGATCCTTAACTTAATTACACCAGCAACAGCCCTTTTTCTAGGTAACACTGACAGGTTGTCGGGTTTAGGACCTAGCTCTCTTTTGTGGGGGCAATATTCAGTCTACCATACATACTCCTGGGACAATCTTCCACTCTTTTTTCCCCTTCTTAGACTGTCTCAGATAAAGTGTCTTCTTTTATTTTATTTCAAAAATAAATCCTAATTTGTTGAATACTGTTATATTTTCAAAATCACATATTTGGACTTCACAGCAATATTCAGTCAGTTCAGTTCAGTTCAGTCGCTCAGTTGTGTCTGACTCTTTGCAACCCCATGAATCACTGCACGCCAGGCCTCCCTGTCCATCACCAGCTGCCGGAGTTTACTCAAACTCATGCCCATTGAGTCGGTGATGCCATCCAGCCATCTCATCCTCTGTCGTCCCCTTCTCCTCCTGCCCCCAATCCCTCCCAGCATCAGGGTCTTTTCCAATGAGTCAACTCTTCGCATGAGGACTATTAAGTTACCATAAAAATTCCCAAACTCTTATTCTTATCTCAAATCTTACCTCTTATATCTTATCATACTCTTATATCTTTTTTCATGTCCTAAGCAGTTTGAAGTTTGAAGACTGCCACTAGTCCACAGGCCATAGTTTGAGTAGCACTGATGTAAAAAGGCTATTGCTCATTCAGGAACCCCTTTACCCAGGAATCTTTTCTAGCTCACCATTCAGGACTTGAGTTTAATGACTCTGCCTCCTGCTCCTGGGGTTCCTAAGATATGGTATTCTGTTCTTCACTACCTAAGTTCTTCATTATTTGCTTGATCCTCTACCTTTAAGCTCCTTAAAGGCAAGAACCATACTTTGGTGAACCCTGAGCCTAGCATAGATCTTGATGTGTAGTAGATGCTCAATACGTATATATTTTAAACATATTGAATGAATGAATGAGAGAATAAGTAAGAGGCACATGGACTGTGGAGACTGGCTCCAAGATAAACAGAAAAAGGACTTATTTTGAGAAAAAATGAGGCTAAAGAAACAAATGAGTCTAGAATGGTTTAGTAGATTGCATAAGTGGTTAAATCACCTCCCGTCAAGAAGGGAAATCTATTTCCTTACTCTTTACATCTGGGCTGGCCTGATGACTTGCTTTGACCAATAGGATGTGGAGAAATGTATACGAGTTCTGAACCAACTTCAGAGGCTTCACGGCTCCTGTTTTCCTCTGCTACCATATGTACAAGGCTAGCTTAGCCTCCCTGGAGAAGGCAATGGCAACCCACTCCAGTACTCTTGCCTGGAAAATCCCATGGACGGAGGAGGCTGGTAGGCTGCAGTCCATGGGGTCGCGAAGAGTCGGACATGACTGAGTGACTTCACTTTCCACTCTCATGCATTGGAGAAGGAAATGGCAACCCACTCCAGTGTTCTTGCCAGGAGAATCTTAGGGACAGAGGAGCCTGGTGGACTGCTGTCTATGGTGTCGCACAGAGTCGGACGTGACTGAAGCGACTTAGCAGCAGCAGCAGCAGCAGCTTAGCCTTCCAAAGAATGAGAGACTTTGCAAAGAGAGATACTGGACATCCGAGTTCCCCAGATATGTACACAAGCCCAGTCAAGAACAGGTAAGCCCAGATCAGTCCAGAAGAACCACCTAGCTGAGCTCAGCCTAAACTGATAATACACAGAATCATGAGAATCACCTATTTAGAATGATTGGTTTTTAAGCCATCATGAGAATCATCTATTTAGAATGATTTTTTTTTTTAAGCCAAGAAGGATGGTGGTTTGTTATTATATAGCAAATGCTAACTGACTCTTCAGAGAGAAATGAAGAATGGGGTATGAAAGTTATTGGACAGTTGTCTTCTAAATGCATGCAGGGCAGAATAGAGGTGGATTCAAATTGTGACAGGGATGTTTAAGATTGGGTAGTAAAAAGTGCTTTTCCTTTGCAGACTGTGAGACATTGGCTTACCAGTTATAATTTGGGTCTCTGGCCATAGAGCAGAAGGGTGATAACTGATCCATATGGAACTTAAGCCCAAGTCTTAACTGTCTTCAGAAACACAGTCAACAAGCAACAGTTGATAATGGTGCAGTTCAGCTCAGCTGTATGAAAACTGGCACTGAGTTTAACAAATTTGCAAATAAGACTAAAAAGGAAGGAGGAAAGCAGTTGAAAAATAAGATTTTGACTTAGATAATTCCAATTGAACTTGTTCTTCTCCCTCTTCAGGACTCATTTGTTCATCCTTTTATTAATCTCTCCACAAATATGTATTATGTACCTTCCATCTGCTGGGCACAGGGCTGGTACCAGAGAGTCAGTGGTGAGTAGAGCAGACACAGACCTCATAGATCTTACGGTTTGGCAAGAAAGACCACCCAATAGGCAACTATTAAACTCTGACACTGAGACTTTCTGCTTTTACTAGACACATCAAGCATACCTTTTTGTCTTTACGATGCATGCCATAGTGTATAATCAGCCTCCATCAAGCCCTGGGCATATGTATCTTTCAGCATGATGCTTAGATTGCTTCATGACCAGTCTGAAATCAGTCATTTGAAATTATGCATCACAGTTATCGATGTGGATCATGACTGAATCAGGGAGAGTGGAGTCAGAAGGTGTGAGAAAAGAAGTAACATATCAGGTGGAGGCTTTTATAGGCTTACAGGTGAGCCTATTTGTTCCAGGCTACGGTGCACATTTTTAGCTTCTGCTATAAAACATCTGCGGCCTGGAGATCACAAATCAGATATATTGCATCCAACGTTAAAAACATCTCATAATTTACCACAGTAAATCAATCAATGTTTTCTTAGAAATATTGGAACTGAAACAAGAGTTGAGTGAAAACAGAAAAATCTCTAGAGGTTTAGTTGACTTTAAGGTATTTCTTGAAATATTGAATCCCAGGGGCTAAAGCACTGTATTAGAGAGATCCTTGAAAGATGTTTTTCCAAGTGATGGAAAAATGATTTCCAGAAAGTAGTTTATTGCTCAGTAGAAGGAACTCATTAGTCAGATCACAAGACAGCCAGTTTTCAATTGTCTGGGGGCCAATTATTGCAGATCTGTGCTTCTTTGGTGCTTGTGTCCATTTCACCACACCACAGTTCTTTAGTACCATCTAGAGAATTGCTGAGAAAGGAAGAAGACATGTAACTCAAATTAGCTAAAAATTACAGCATATTAACTAAGCTGCTTTTTAAAATTGCTTTCTGAGAGAGTGCCTTCTAGCTTTCTAACATGGTGATCTTGTGGACTGTATTTTCCCCACTATCCTTGTCCATATTTACAGTGATAGATAATCAAGAATAGGTAACCACAATACAGATTTTCATTTCTCCATTAGTTTTGCTTGTATCTTTTAATTTTTAACATAACGCTCCCCTCTCGTCAAAGTGTTTTCCCTCCAAAAAAATTCTCAGGTAGGCAAAGTAGAAAGACTATAGGACTGGTTACCAGGAACCAGACTTCTACTCTTGGCTCCAAGATAATCTAACTTCTACATTCTTAGTTTGCTTCTCTAAAAATATAGACAAAAAATATTTCATCATAGTCTTTGTGGTGGAGAGAAGTGTGTTATGCTAATCAACCAGAAGGGATATACTTTAGAGAAGTTAAAAGCACTATGTAAATGTAACATCATTTTACCCTTGAAACTCTTAATGTTGTACTCTTTAGAAACTACTCCTGAAGCAGCTCTCCATTATGCCTGAGGGATGAGGTCAGGTTGCAGAGGGCTGTCTGTGGGCTCTTTGGGTTCATTGTTTGAAGATGCATCCCCATCACCACTGAAGTATTTCTTCTTGTTTGGCCTCACAGCTCTCCTTTCCCAGGCTGGCGGTTGTCTACTTGGCTTTGCAGAAAATCCAATTGTTCTAACTTCTTAATTCACAGGCGTGACATTAAACTTGAGAATTAAGAGATTATTTCTTCAAAGTGACAATATTCAGTGTGCACACAGCATATTTCAGGATTTGCAACCTCAAAAACATTTCATTAAATATCATTGTTGTATGAATTCCAAAACATTAGAAGCATTTTCTTTAACAAGAGAGTACCCTTGAGAAATAGAATCCTTGAATTCCTTTAAAATCATTCTCCTTTGACGAATAAAGACCCCTAGACATGACCTCTTACTCTGTTCTTTGAACTAAAAGGAAAATACACACACACACATGGAAATCCATGCATATACACATTGGAAACAGGAAATGCTTTGTTATTAACTAAAACTGATTAGGTCAAACTAGTACATTAGATAGCTAAATAAGTATATCACATATTTCTTGGCTATAAATGAAATACACTCTGCCTTTTAAAAACATAGAGAATGTTGACACGAGGCCAGAAGCACTTCACAGAAAGGACATGCAGTATAATGGAAAGGCTTTTGAACTGAAGGCCTGGAGACCTTTGCTACAAACTTGTGTGCGACCATGGTAAACCAGTTAGTACTCTGAACGTCAGTAAAGGAGGGCTGAGCTCAGTAATATTTATGAGATTCCTTCCAACTTGAGTGTTGAAAGTTGATACCAAGAGCAATTCTAGAGAGCTACATTGGTTAGGCTTCTCCACATTGCTTAGGACGCTTAGGACATCCTCCACATGTCTAGGATGACTTTTTCTCTCTTCACTCCTTTCTACCCTTCTTCTTTCCCACACTTCTTCCTTGTAACAATAATCTCCTGAGTGGTTATGATGTGCTTGCACGTTGCTAGGAGTGGTAATATGGCGGTGACAAAGACGGACAAGCTCCCTACCCTCATGCAGCTTGCATCAGGGAACTCAGAGAATAAATGATGAGCCCAGTAAAGTCTGTGAAGATTCTGTGAATCTCTGCCAGGATGGCACCTGCCACCTTGGAAAGCTGAAGGTGATAGACTGTCTTAGTGAAAGCCAAGATAGGTCCCTGCTGGGTCATTTATGAAGGAGTTTAACTTCTAATTTGTTTCCTCTAACAGGAGAAAAGTTTATGATTCTAAACTGGAGCCTGGAAGGCAGAGGATAGGGCATGCTCTAACAGGTAGCTGTCACTCAATTCTCCAATCCCATGATCTCTTTTTTGTAGCTGTCACTCAATTCTCCAGTCCCATGATCTCTTTTTTAATCTTTACCAGAGGCACAGATTGAGTGATCAGGTGTCCTTCTGACTGGATCATGTAGCACTAAGAGATGTATTTCCTGTTTGTTAGGGGAAGGCACTGAACACCTCCCCCAACTCTCCCCAACCACAGGCTTCTCCATGGTAATGGTTGATGAGCTGGAGAGATGACTTTTAAACAACCTGAGTATGAAAAATTCCTCATGAAAAGAGCCTTTGTCTCCTTTGTTGATATTCAGAAGAGGGTGAGGATGAAATGGTTCTAGACACGGTTTGGAGAAATCTCCTGATGTGAAACTCATGGAAATCTTCTGCCAACTGAAACTGGCCCTGATTCTTTCATTCAGATGCCAGGCAGCACCTTCAGGAGTTATTGCAACTCTGCTTATCCTCGTGAGAAGAGTCAGCAGGCTACGGTTTCACTTGTCACACAAACAAAGGGATCATCATAAATATTAAATGGATATTTGATAGGGATATTCATGTCCCTCATTTCATAATTCAGTCAGACATGCTAGTGAAGCAAAGTCTTCTGTGAGGATTAAATAAGTGATCAGTGTACAAGCTTAGCACAATTCTTGGCACATAATGAGTGTGAATTGTAGGAACTGATAGATACATAGGTTGTAGATATACTCCTGTATCATCTGATACTACAAAAAAAATGTTCAAGTGATGTAATGTGCTGGAAATAAAGAGGCTTTATTTTTCACTTGAAACTACATATTTCTATTATTTTATGATACTAGTCAGGTACTCTTATTTCAAAATACTGTTGCTTCCTCCACTTGTTATGAAGCCAGAAATTCAGCATTAGAGTTTTGATTGTTAGAGAATGGAAATTTTCCTGTTTCCAATTTTTTTTTTTTTTTTTGGTGGAGGGATTTTTTGCAGAGGGAAAACTTCTAAACTTTCTTCAGACAAATGCCTAATGAAATATTTGCAAAGAACAAACTGAATAATTACTGAAAACAGACTTTAAATACAACTGTGATCCCAAGAAGGAAAATGGAAACTGTCTTCTACTGAGAGACTGCCATATGTGAAAGCCACACTAGGCATTCTCACCTGATCTTGCATTTAAGTCATATAACATCCCTGCAAATAAATATAATTATGTCCACTTTAATAAATGAAGATATTATAACTCAGAGATCTCAAGTCTTAATCTTTAGTGTCTCTATGGTTAGGGGCTAGAATTTAGAATCAGGTTTGCATAATTTCAAAGTTCAATTTCTTTTCTAAACTGTCACAGGTAGGGGAAAGATTAGAGAGTAACAAAAGGGGTTAGGTGGGAGTAGGAAGGCTCAAAAGGCAAAATTGGCATTTGCTTAGAACAAGTTTTGGCATAAAACATAAATAAACAAAAGAATATGCTTATCTTAGTCTGCTTTGTCTGCCATAACAAAATACCAAGACTGGTGACTTCAACAACAGATATTTGTTTCCTTACAGTTCTGGAGGCTGGAAATCGAAGATCAGGGTGATGGCAAGATTGGTTTCTGGTGTGGCTTCTCTTGCTGTGGATAAGGGATGCTTGCAGATGGCTGCCTTCTGTCTGTGTGCTCATCTGAATTGTGTGTAGTGTGGAGAGAGGGACAGTGGCAATGAGAGAAAGAGCAAGCTCCCTCGTGTCTCTTCTTATAAGGACACTTATCCTATAGGATCAGGATCCCATCCTTATAACCTCATTTAACCTTGGGGCTTCAACATATGAATTTGAAGAGGGCACAATTCAGTCCATAGCGATATTTTTATCTGACTTAATGTGGTCTCTGTCTACCTTATTTTCATTCCCAGTATTTAATATGGTCCCCATAATAAAATGCAATTACTTATTTTGGATTAAATAGAAGATGAATGAATGAATAAAAGCAATTGGAGGGCCTTTCTTTCCAAGAAGCTTTAAGTATAATAGGGCTTTAAAAAACTTTCAGCAGTTTAAATTTATTTAAAAATCTCCCAAGAGTTTCCACTAAATAACTTACTAGATATTTAGTTTTAATCTAGAACAGAGCTTCTCAACAGAGATACTATGAACATCATGGACCAGACACTTCTTTACTGTGGGGACTACACAGTATTTTGTTAAATTTTTAGCAGCATCCTTGCCCTCTACCCACGAGTTGCCATTACTACCCTCTTGTCCCAATCATGACAATAAAAAGTCTCCAGGCATTGCCAGTTACCCCCAGGTGGGGGTGGCAAGTTCACTTGAGAACGATTGATCTAGATTCTAGACTGTAGAGTGCTCAGAATTTTAGAAAAGCCTCCCAGTTCTAAAGCAGAGGAATCTACTTTAATCTCATTGGGATGCATGATTCCTTGAGCCTTTCCTGTTTTTTCAATCTGTGGCCTTTTTCTTGACTTTACTTCTTTTACCTTTGTCTATGACTCATGTTCACTCACACAGTTTCCTACACCATCCCACTTCCCTTGACCACTTGCCCTTCTTTTATTTCTCTCTTGATAATTTGTAGTCCTAAGAAATGCCTACTCTCTGCTCCTGTTCCCAATTAAGTAAAGGTCAGTTGAATAAGATGCAAATATGGCATCTTAGATACAGTTTCCCCTGGTTCTGCTATAAAAGTATGTTCCCCGTCTCAGCTAAACAGTGACTTGCAGCTTGTTACTAAACTTTCTAATGAGATCTCCACTCTCAGATCTTTTCATCACATGAAGCTACCTATAACTTTAATTAAAAGATCAAGACTCTCTGGTTTGACTGCCCTTATCAGCTGTCCCCTCATCAGGGACCTTCTCTTTCTTTATTTTCTCAGATGGAAAGTCCATTCTCCACCCTCAAATGCTCTTGGTCTTCTTTCTTGTTACTTTTTTACATTTTGGCCTCCTCTCTAAGTTTTCTTGTCTTCACTTGCATCTTCAGTTTTTCCCATTCTATTTTTTTCTGTTCCTGAAAATTGGCTTAGATTTTTCCACTTTAAATTAAAAGCAAAACAAAACAAAAAACCCTTTCCCGAACCCAGCAGCTCTTGGTCAGGAGAAACTTAACCCCCAATGAACATTTGTCAATACCTTGATACACTTCTCGTTGTCACAAATGAGGAGATAAGTGCCACTAGTATCTAGTGGGTAGAAACCAAAGATGCTGTAAAACATCCTAAGAGAAATTACAGGATACTCTCCCATCACCTCCAACCCCTTTCTATCCCCACCAGCAAGACCTGTCTTGCTCCATATGTCAGCAGTTCCTGAGGTTGAGGGAGCCTAACCAGACAACTCCCAAAGATACTACATCACTTCTGCTCTTTTACTTTGTAGCTTCTTAGAAGATTCATACACATTTGCTGTTGTGCCTGCTCACTGCTCAATCACACTCACTTATTTCTTAATCCCCTGAAATCTAACTACCTCCCATTAGTCATCAAGTCATTAAACCAAATGACCCCAGTCCATCAGTTATCTTCCTAAGCCTTTCTGCTGAGAATGATGCTACTGAAATTGAGCAGGACCTTGCGGGGATCCTTGGGATGGAAGCCTTTCTGATCCCCCATTTCTTGTTTTTAAGGAAGAAGTTCCAGCTTCCATGTCCTTCCCTGAGTTCCAAAGGACAGACTCAAATGATTCCTAATCAGGGAAGGGATGGGATGCAGAGAGAAGGGAGGAGTAGTCAAGAATCAATACTGCAGCCTTGGTGCTTCTGGTTTTGCCACAAGAGATACAGTTAGCAATATTTTTTGAGCACCTCTGCAACACTAAAACCCCAACAAATGGAAGAAGAACTACTCAATGAAGCATTTTCCTTCCACAGAGAATGTCCCAGCTGATAATGTCAAGAATCACAGCTCATCAGGAGACCATCTGAGGCCACATTAAAGGAATGAAATCCCTGCTTGATCCTATCAACAACCCTACCCTTGAACTATTGCTATAAAGCTCCTCATCAAATTTTCCCTGGGTTGGACACACAGTTTTGAGGGCATGAGCCCACTGTGTCCCTCTTTGCCTGGTAAAGCAATAGAGCTGTACTTTTCTACTTCATTCACAACTCTCTTTGAGATTTGATTTGGTGCAAAGAAGCCAAATTTTCAGTATCACTGCCATCTCAGTTTGTAGCTTGGAAAGTGAGGAAAGGATCAAGGGGTCAGCATCTCAGTGAGGCTTAAAGAGATTTTCTATTTGGAATTGAGAAGTTTTCTAAGATCTACAATACACTATGGTCTAGAATCTAGATCAGTGGCTCTCAAAGGAATTTGCTAATATGCATTCCTACCTGGGGCTACTTGGCAATGTTCAGAGACAATTTTTATTTTGATTGGGACAGGGTGGTATTGCTACTGATATCTAGTGGGTAGAAGTATCCTGTAGTCTTCTGCCTTCTCTCTCATTCTTTGGACTGCCTCCTTGGCTCAGTCTTGTCTTTATCCTCCTGTAATCTGACTGATCTATTTCCATGAATTCTGCATTCTCCTCTTCCTCCTTCTTTTTGTCTCATCTACCCTGTTAGTTTGTAAACCAGCCAAGAGCATTTTAGTCATCCTATCCACCTGGAATATGTCACAGGGTGTCTTGTTTGGAGGATGGCTCAATGAATATTTCCTTGCTTAAATTCAGATTGAATCATACATATGTCTATGTGTAAAGCAGAACAAAACAAACAGCACTTAAAACTCAGGACAAATCCTTAAGCAAAATTTGGAGTTTTTCTATATCATAAGACATCAGTTCAGCTCAGTCGCTCAGTCATGTCTGACTCTTTGTGACCCCCATGGACTACAGCATGCCAGGCTTTCCTGTTCTTCACCAACTCCCGGAGCTTGCTCAAACTTATGTCCATCAAGGTGGTGATGCCATTCAACCATCTCATCCTCTGTTGTTCCCTTCTCCTCCTGCTGTCAATCTTTCCCAGCATCAGGGTCTTTTCCAATGAGTCAGCTCTTCATGTCAGGTGGCCAAACTATGGTCATATCACATATCACATGGCATATCTTTTCTAAATTGTTCTGTGATGGTGGAGAGACATGTGGGGAGCATCATGGAGAGGGTATAGGAACTGGAGCTTAGTTGATGAAACTATGGCAAAGGAGTTATGTGTCCTCAATAAATCTGGTATCCTTCTTGGGCAAATTTCCTCAACTGTGAAATAAGAGACACTAGAGTGAATAAGTATCAAGATTCTTTCCAACTCAAATTTTTATTGTCCTAGTAGGACAAGTATAAAACTGAATTCCTAATAAGACAATTTTAAATGCAACAGTTTTTAAAGCAAAATGACATTGTTGAGTTGACCTAGTTCATTAACATGCATCTATAGTTTTATGGATCAAACAGGGTGTTTGCACATATGTATGTATGTATTTATAAGAAATAGATGTGTGTGTGAGTATTTGTGTGTACGTTTAACTTTCCATCATGCAAAATTCAGTAAATCCAGGTTTTATTCCTAGATCAAATGTTCCAGGAGAGTTTTAAGTGAGTTAAAAGAAGTTAATCATAAAAGCATAGGTTCAGCCTTAACTACTGTGTCATAAATAATGACAATGTCATAAGAGGAAATTTAAAAAGCAATCAGAATTTATGTGTTTTTTTCTCACAAAGTACATGTTAAATTAATGAGTAAGCTTTGAAACCATACATATATAATGATGATTTTATGTTATCTTGTGTTTTAAAGAATGGTTCCAAAATCCTAGATTTATAACATTGCAGAAGCCCACAATGTTGCAATGCTGTCTTCAATTCAGCCACTTCATATTGAAATTTCACACACAATAATTGGCTGACCTTCACAGCTATGGCAGAAACTAATTAAAGCTGTAAGGCTGTGCTAGCAATGCTTTTGTGTGAAATGTGAAGTTTGGTGATAATGAAATCCAGGGTACAGATGTTATTGTCTTAGATAGACTGTGCCCTTGGTTCACACTAATGAAGAACAGCAATTATTAAACAAAAAGTATTTTTTACCCATTAATTATTTTGTGTTGTGATAGTAGAAATAAAAACACGGTGGCATCTTTCCTACCAGCATCTCCCAAAGTAATTTTATGGAACTGTATCAGCTGACTTCTATATCATTAGCCATTCAGTTTCCACGTTCTTCTCCTACTGATCTTAGACATTTGGGAGTCTCCAGCAAGGACCTGGCTGAGTTCAGAAAGCAAAAGGTAAAGGCCAAGCTAAAAATGGTTGCCCATAAAGATTTTTAGACAGCTGAAGGATTAAATAAATGGAGCTTTTTGGAAATAACTTTACACTCCAAACAGGGATGTCAGTAGAAATATGATGCTCTTCACAGTGTGGGTGTCTGATAGACAAAGGTCACTACTGATATTGAGGTACAAATAGAGAAATAAAGCAGGCCTGGGCTTTGGTTTTTGGTTGTTAGGAGCTGAGTTCCTATTAATAGGTCAGTGTCACTTGCTGGACTCCCTCTTGGTCAAGTATAACAAATCACAGATTTGCAACAATTGAAGAAAAACACTAGAATAAAGAAAGGGCATATTGTATAGTTAAGTTTTACCTTTTCATGGGCTACTAATTGAACCTGCTTCTCTTTATCCCTCTCCTCACTGAATTCAGGTCATTTAGGATTCATTAACAAGGCTGAGATGGGAAGGACATGAGTTATACACAATTTGGCCAGTCCCCTATTAGAAAAGGAGATGGAACTTATTGACCCAAATGAAATGTAGCAATTACTTCTGTGATTTTCTCTGTTGTCCATGTCCCAGAATATCCATGTTCTACCACATGGGCATCCTGAGACAGTATCTAGGAGCTGTTGGCCACTCAGACCCAGCAATGATGAGGACAGGAACGGGCAGAAGAAGCATAGGAGGAGGTGGACATCACTGTGTCAAGTCACCTCAGACTGGACAGAGAAACAAGATTAGTGCTTGGGAGGAAGAAGATTGACAGCCATGAAAATATTATGTAGCAGAAGATGTACAGGTTGGAAGAGATATCTTTACAACACATTAGGGCTCCCTGTTCTTGATGATTGTGTTACTTGTCAATAATTTGGTCCTGATGTAACAGAACATTCAGAAGGACTATGACTGGATTTGAGGGGTAATTAATATAATTAGTGATAGGCAAAATGACTGTTGAAACTACGTGTTGCTTCATTTGGGGGAAAGGGTAATAATTTCACTGGTATGAAGGATTCCTGTATATTGTTAGGTAGAAACATAGGTTTGCTTTATTGCTGTAAAGAAGTTTAGTTGTATGCAGAAGGGTACATATAGAAGCTGAGTAGCCAAAGGGAAAGACTGAAAGTTATTAGATTATTGTCTCTCAGATTCAAATCCACCCTTCATTTTCCTGCTTTTGATAACAGAACATTTCTCCTTTACAAGCTTACATAGTGGTAGAATAACGGGGCACTGCAGGGAAGCTTGAAAGGGCTTCCTGGTTCTGTGTGACTCTCCTCATTCCTGCATTGTAAGACAGACAGGAGCTCACAGGGCTCTAAAGGTGCTCAGTACCAGCAAGTTTCATCAGTGTTAGACTCTCGTGTAACTAGCTTCTCCCAGCACCCAAGAAGGCAGCTTTGCATTGAGTCCCACTAGTGCAGCAAAACTTCTCCACCAGGCGGTGGGTGGTGATGACACATTCTCCAAGGGGGCCTGACTCTAAGTCTATGAAGAAGAAAGGGCTTCATTGGGTATCCTGCCTTAGCCCTAGAGGTAGCAGCTGCTCCTCATACCTGCTTTTTTGGTAAATCTTACCTTATTGCTAGTAGGTAGTCTCCTCTTGCAGTTAATCATCTTTTTCATTAAGCTTTCCTTATTCAAATGATTGTGTGATTTCTGTCTTTTTATTGAAATCCAACTGATTCAATAATTCTCTCATCTTCAACCCAACAACTTACCTAAGAAGTAAATGAATTCCTTTATTAACATGACTGATTGAGTCAAATATGAAAAGAATGCTGAGAAGGAGGTGTTGGTAATAGTAGAAGTAGTGTATGTGTGCTAAGTTGCATCAGTCATGTCTGACTCTTTGCAACCCTATGGGCTGTAGCTTGCCAGGCTTCTCTCTCTGTTGCATTCTCCAGACAAGAATACTGGAGTGTGTTGCCATGCCCTCCTCCAGAATATCTTCCCAACCCAGGGATCAAGCCCCCATCTCTTATGTCCCCTGGGATGGGTTCTTTACCACTAGCGCCACCTAGGAAGCACAGTAGAAGTAGTAGAATATAGTAAAAGATAATTGAAGCAATTATCAGCTTTCAGAAGAAACAGTCATGAATTACAAAAGATGATAATCCCATGTACTTTTCATTATGAAGAACAAAGCAAGAATGTACCAAAACCTTAACTTTAAGCTTTACCAAGTAAAGCAGTAATTAGAAGGATTGAAAATGCAAAAGGTGATAATGGAGGCGCATGGTCCCATGTCCAAATTACAGAGTATCAACTTGGAGATTACAAAAGCACTCTCATGTTAAATCCTTTGGGCCAAAACATAAAGCAACTACTTTGGAATGGTCCTGGTTTACAATGTAGAAGGAAACATTCGGTCATCTTAACCTCAGGAACTTATTTTCTTCCTATCACATTTATCCAGAATATGTCTCTGATTCATTTATTTCAGGCAGCCTGCGGAGCAGTGCTCTACTGTGTAGACACCAGATCCCATCTACTTCCCTCTACAGCATAATCACCATTTTCCTCAGCAAGTGTAACATTACACACAGCAGGATCAATAATGGAGAGGATGCAGTTAAATAGAACAGTAGAGAGACCTAGCTGGGCACACTGCTGAGAGATAAGGCAGGGCAGAGGAAGCCTGCCCTTCCCCAAGGAGAGAAATTGCCCCCCAGGATATCAAACCATGTTTCTCCTCAGGCTTCTTGGCACATGAACCTATTGATTCCAGGAGTGGGAGCTTGTGATGGTAGAGGCTGCCCTTGGGAATGGCATCTGGGGACAGCAATTTGGGCACAAAAGGAAGAGGGTAATAACTTGTTCAGTGAAAAATAAATGAGTTCCAGTGCTCCTGACCAGGTGTCTTGTCTGATACTTCTACGCTAGGAGGGCCCCTTTGGCTTAAAAAAAAATAGTGTCAAACTTTGTTTTGAGCCAGAGCCCTGGGGACAGCTAAACCTGAGTTGCTGCAGAGAACTGTTTTTTAACTAGAGCCTGAGCAAAGTGCTGCTAATAAAACATTAGATGGTCTTCATGGTGGTTTTTCCCAGACAAGGCTGGTTTCTGAATGATGGGTCTTTGACATCTGTCTGTTTTTAGTGAAGTTTTACCTGTAAGGTCCTGTTTGTGTTGGAATCTTATTTGCCCCCATGAAGCAAATGTTGCTTTAAGTTGGAAGTAGAGAATAAGAGGGACTATGAAGTGAGTCCATGTGAGTGTCTCTAGATTACCCAAGGAAAACAGCTTGTACTTCTATTTACTATTGTTAGGGGCATGAGTAAATTGCTATCCTGTTCAACTGCTGCTAAAAGTGTGTTGCTGGATGTCTCCCTAAAGCAGAAGTTCCTAACCAAGGTTGCTTTTGGGTGAGCACTCTCTCTCTGGATATTTGGATTGAGTAGGTCCTGGGGAAGGGAATGGAGATAGGCATCTATATTTTGAACCAGTGTCCCAATTGGTTTTGATGCAGCTGCTCCAGGAACTATTATTTACTAATCACTACACTTAATGATACAGATTTTTCAAAGGCCAAAGTGACCTGATGTGATAAAAAGTTGAAAATAGAAAAATTGGTGCTCTTGGGAACTTATGACAAATTAGAAGGAGAGCTGGCAATTTGGAAAGGTCTGTAATTAGCTGGGAAAATCAAGATGGAAGAGTTTATACTGGATGTGGTATGGGCAGCGGAGTTTCTGGGTAACATCTGGCACAGAAAGAGTTCAGCATTGCCAGCACCGTGTTATAAATCTTCAGAGAATACACTATCACTGTGTCCTCTGTCAATGACATCTGCAGGACTACAGCTGGATACTGTGTTCAATAATCAACAAACCAGAAGCATCATCAATATGGTTCAGTACACATCCTTCATCATCATAGGCCCCAGGTTAGGGAAAGGTGAGTACTGTTGACCAAAAAGAATCTGACTGAAGAGGTAGGTGGCAAAGATGTTGAGGCTGATGAGGAATTATGAGAACAGTCCATCTTTATCACTCCGCAATTTGAAGAATAAGAACCAATTTGCTATTCTTAATTTCAGGTAGAATTTGCTTATGAAATGTTTTTTGGAGAATCTCCTTCATTTTCCCATTGTGGGGATTCACTTATACCAATTTATCCACAATCTTTTACTAAGAATCCATTAAAAATAACAGTGCAAAGTTGAGAGACTGGTGATGAATGTCAGGGTACAGCCTGGTAACAGGACAAAGATTACTGGTCCACATTGGAAACACACACATGATGTAGATACCTTAGTCCTGCCCCCTATGCTACCAACATATTTTACAGTTATGCTCATACATGTAAAATATTTATTGGCTCACTTTAAGGATAATGTGGAGGTTCTCTGGTGGCTCAGTGGTAAAGAATTGGCCTGCAACACAGGAAATGCAGTTGACACAGGTTTGATCCCTGGGTTGGTTGGGAAGATCTTGTGGGGAGGGGCAGCAACCCACTCCAGTACTCTTGCCTGGAGAATCCCATGGACAAAGGTGCCTGGCGGGCAATAGTCCATGGGTCACAAAGAGTTGGACATGACTGAAGTGACTAATCATACATGTACAAGGATAACATATGTTCTACACAGATCCATGAAATATGAAATATACCACAATATACATCAATGATATGAACAAGAATTTTGTAGTTATACATCTCACATCCCCTGCCAGGCAATCTTTGGCAGTTAAAACTCCTTTTACCATGTGAATCAGATTTCTTTAGTCGTGTTTATTGAAACCTAGGTCAAAAATCAGGGCTTCCCAGGTGATGCAGTGGTAAAGAATCCACCTGCCACATCAGGAGATGCAGATGATGTAGGTCCCATCCCAGGGTCAGAGGGAAGATCCCCTGGAGTAGGAAATGGCAACCCACTCTAGTATTCTTGCCTGGAAAATTCCAAGGATGGAGGAATCTGGTGGGCTACAGTCCATGAAATTGCAGAGTCAGACATGACTGAGCACAGATGCATGGGTCAAAAATTACCTCCTTAATCATTCAGATGAACCATAGTTTAATACTGCTTATTAACATGTATATAAGTTTAGATACATCTCAGGTCAAATACAGTTTCCAAGCAAAAGCAACCCAAATTGGTCAAACCTGATATATTATGTTTCCTTGATTCAAAGTGATCATTTGAAGTGATCATCCTCATTTTTTTCTTTTATTTTTTCATCCTCAAATCTTTTTAAGGAAAAAAGATAAGACTCCAAACATTAAATACACACACTGTTTATAAGAAACTCACTCACACTCACCTAGAGCCAGACATCCTGGAATGTGAAGTCAAGTGGGCCTTAGGAAGCATCACTACGAACAAAACTAGCGGAGGAATTCCAGTTGAGCTATTTCAAATCCTGAAATATGATGCTGTGAAAGTGCTGCACTCAATATGCCAGCAAATTTGGAAAATTCAGCATGGGCCACAGGACTGGAAAAGGTGAGTTTTCATCCCAATCCCAAAGAAAGGCAATCCAAAGAATGCTCAAACTACTGCACAATTGTACTCATCTCACATGCTAGTGAAGTAATGCTCAAAATTCTCCAAGCCAGGCTTCAGTAATATGTGAATCGTGAACTTCCAGATGTTCAAGCTGGTTTTAGAAAAGGCAGAGGTACCAGAGATCAAATTGCCAACATCTGCTGAACCATCAAAAAAGCAAGAGAGTTCCAGAAAAACATCTATTTCTGCTTTACTGACTATGCCAAAGCCTTTGACTGTGTGGACCACAATAAACTGTGGAAAATTCTGAAAGAGATGAGAATACCAGGCCACCTGACCTGCCTCTTGAGAAACCTGTATGCAGGTCAGGAAGCAACAGTTAGAACTGGACATGCAACAACAGACTGGTTCCAAATAAGAAAAGGAGTATGTCAAGGCTGTATATTGTCACCCTGCATATTTAACTTCTATGCAGAGTATGTCATGAGAAACGCTGGGCTGGAAGAAGCACAAGCTGGAATCAAGATTGCCGGGAGAAATGTCAATAACCTCAGACATGCACATGACACCACCCTTATGGCAGAAAGTGAAGAGGAACTAAAGAACCTCTTGATGAAAGTGAAAGAAGAGAGTGAAAAAGTTGGCTTAAAGCTCAACATTCAGAAAACTAAGATCATGGCATCTGGTCCCATCACTTCATGGCAAATAGATGGGGAAACAGTGGAAACAGTGTCTGACTTTATTTTTTTGGGCTCCAAAATCACTGCAGATGGTGATTGCAGCCATGAAATTAAAAGACGCTTACTCCTTGGAAGGATAGTTATGACCAACCTAGACAGCATATTGAAAATCAGAGACATTACTTTGTCAACAAAGGTCTGTCTAGTCAAGGCTATTGTTTTTCCAGTAGTTATGTATGGATGTGAGAGCTGGACTATAAAGAAAGTTGAGTGACGAAGAATTGATGCTTTTGAACTGTGGTGTTTGAGAAGACTCTTGAGAGTCCCTTGGACTGCAAGGAGATCCAACCAGTCTATCCTAAAGGAGATCATTCCTGGGTGTTCATTGGAAGGACGGATGTTGAAGCTGAAACTCCAATACTTTGGCCACCTGATGCGAAAAGCTAACTCAATTGCAAAGACCCTGATGCTGGGAAAGATTGAGGGCAGGAGAAGAAGGGGATGACAGAGGATGAGATGGTTGGATGGCATCACTGACTCAATGGACATGGGTTTGGGTGGGCTCTGGCAGTTGGTGATAGACAGGGAGGCCTGGCATGCTGCAGTTCATGGGGTCGCAAAGTGTCGGACACGACTGAGCGACTGAACTGAACACTTAGGAAAGTTAAAATGCTGAAAAACAAACAAAAAACCAAACTCCCCAAAATCATATTTTTAAAGCTGAAGGAAATACAAGCTATTACATAGGGGGTTCTTGCTATGCCTGGACATTGTATTATAAAGAAGACTAGGATATTTTGAGTTATAAGATGTTATTCATTAAGTTCAAAAAATTCTACTAATAATTCAACATCAGTATAGACTTCATTTTTAAGAAAAAAAGAGAATTGTTTAGAATATACATGTCAAAAGGAGGTCTTCTCTTGACCTCATACCTCTCCACTGAAGATTGGAAATTTTGGGGGCAAATTTGCAGGAAATGTGGATGTACTTAGAGGAGCCTGTGCATCATTTTATTTTATTTTTTATTTTTTTTTACTGTATTGTTTCTTTTATTTATTTTTCCATTTATTTTTATTAGTTGGAGGCTAATTACTTTACAATATTGTAGTGGTTTTTGCCATACATTGACATGAATCAGCCATGGATTTAGATGTATTCCCCATCCCGATCCCCCCTCCTGCCTCTCTCCCCACCCCATCCCTCTGGGTCTTCCAAGTGTACCAGCCCCAAGCACTTGTCTCATACATCCAACCTGGGCTGGTGATCTGTTTCACCCTTGATAATGGGAATGCAAACTAGTACAGCCACTATGGAGAACAGTGTGGAGATTTCTTAAAAAACTGGAAGTAGAACTGCCATATGACCCAGCAATCCCACTTCTGGGCATACACACTGAAGAAACCAGAACTGAAAGAGACACGTGTACCCCAATGTTCATCGAAGCACTGTTTATAATAGCCAGGACATGGAAGCAACCTAGATGCCCATCAGCAGACGAATGGATAAGAAAGCTGTGATACATATACACCATGGAATATTACTCAGCCATTAAAAAGAATTCATTTGAATCAGTTCTAATGAAATGGATGAAACTAGAGCCCATTATACAGAGTGAAGTAAGCCAGAAAGATAAAGACCAATACAGTATACTAACGCATATATATAGAATTTAGAAAGATGGTAACAATAACCCTATATGCAAAACAGAAAAAGAGACACAGATGTACAGAACAGACTTTTGGACTCTGTGGGAGAAGGCGAGGGTGGGATGTTTTGAGAGCCTGTGCATCAGGGGTAAAGGCAGCTCTTAGGAAACTTAATGGTGAGCTATAGAAGTTTTATCCAATGGCATCAGGCTTGGGAGAGAAAAAGTAGCCTCCAGACCATCCCACGTGGCTTTTTACTTAAGTTCCAGGCAGAGGAGACTGTGAGCAAATAAAAACAAAACAAACAAATTCAGAAGGGTCTGCTTTTTGGCAAATCTGTCGAGTTACAGCTTATGTAAGAGTATAGCACAAGTGGGCTAGAAGTTCTGCCAAGGTTAAAGCACATTCAATTGCAAATACCAGGGCTTAAGCAAGAGCAGAATAAAATGTAGCTCAAATGAAGAAAATATGGGGAAGCCCTCACGTGTCATTTGTGTCACAGGCAGCAAAAAAGACAGAGACAAACTTGTGATACTGACAAGCATTCTTGGACTCTTTTTCTTTTTTAATTAGCTAAGTTTATTATTTTTAAAACATTTAAAGTCATCTTTTTAGCTTTATTGAGGTGCATTTCACAAATAAAGTTGTAAGATATTTAAAATGTACAATGTGATAATTTGATGCATGTATATACTGTAAAAGAATTTTCCCTTTCAGATCTGAAAGAGACACGTGCACCCCAATGTTCATCGCAGCACTGTTTATAATAGCCAGGACATGGAAGCAACCTAGATGCCCATCAGCAGATGAATGGATAAGGAAGCTGTGGTACATATACACCATGGAATATTACTCAGCCGTTAAAAAGAATTCATTTGAATCAGTTCTAATGAGATGGATGAAGCTGGAGCCCATTATACAGAGTGAAGTAAGCCAGAAAGATAAAGAACATTACAGCACACTAACACATATATATGGAATTTAGAAAGATGGTAACGATAACCCTATATGCAAAACAGAAAAAGAGACACAGAAATACAGAACAGACTTTTGAACTCTGTGGGAGAAGGTGAGGGTGGGATGTTTCAAGAGAACAGCATGTATACTATCTATGGTGAAACAGATCACCAGCCCAGGTGGATGCATGAGACAAGTGCTCGGCCTGGTGCACTGGGAAGACCCAGAGGAATCGGGTGGAGAGGGAGGTGGGAGGGGGGATCGGGATGGGGAATACGTGTAACTCTATGGCTGATTCATATCAATGTATGACAAAACCCACTGAAATGTTGTGAAGTAATTAGCCTCCAACTAATAAAAAAATTAAAAAAAAAAAAAAAAAAGAATTTTCCCCATCAAGTTAATTAATGTGCCTGTCATCTCACGTTTTTGTGTATGAGAAGTCTTATTTTTTTTTTTTTTTGACTCTTTAATCAACAGAAATTGACAAGTGGCCAGATGAGGAACTCAGGCAAGGCTTTACCGGTACTAGGGCTGCAGCATGAGCGGGGAAAGACAAGGAACATGCTCCCTTGCTCCCTCCCTGATCCAGGTGGTGGGGAGGCGAATGCGAGCCAGGGCCTAGGTGGTCTTCTTGCCCCGCTTTGTGGTGCTCTGTGCAGGGATCATTCACAGAACCTTGCTTTTGTTCCTGGTGCCTCAGAGGAGGCAGTTGGGTTTTGGCCTTTTTGTATCTGATTGTTCAATTGCCATGACTGCATGTGTATAGTCATTTTTAGATCCTTGTAGTTTATTTGCATTCTTTTGCTGGAAGAGGCATTTGTCCAGTTGCAGGCACTCCAGTAAAGGGTTCCATATCCCAGTTTACCTTATGTGGAAGACATCAGTGGCTTTACACTGGTTTTGTAATAGGGAAGAACAAATTTGACTCCACATAAGTTTTGTTTCTTTTACTTTAATCTTTATATCTATTGCTTTTGCTTTCAGTTAAGAATGTTGTGTATAATTTGAAATATACAGGATAGCTCATTCTCAAAGCTCTGACCTTTAAGGGTATATAACACTCTCCATTTATATAGAGATAAAAAGCTGCAGAACAGGTAATAACATTTGTCGTGTTGGAGGTTTATAGGAACATCATGACCTGATGTAGGTGGGCAGCTCCAAGAAGTCTGCAAGAACAAATCACATCCCTACATCACCTTGCCTTTAAAAATGTTTTGCTGAACTCTTTGGGGAGTTTGGACTTTGGGGGACAAGAACCATCCATTCTCCTTGCATGACCCTGCAATAACCCTTTCTCTGCTCCAAACTCCAATGTTTTGGTTTGTTTAGTCTCGCCGTGTGTCAGGTGCATGAACTTGTGCTGGACAACAGCATCAGGAGACTTTCAATGGCGGTAGGGTCTTAACAGCAATGGCCTGCCACTTGAAAGCAACCAAAGAAGGTTTTATCGGAGAGATCCAAAAGAGAAGAGGAGGAAAATTCTTGTTGCCAGATGATAACCAAGAGCTCACAAGAGACATCGTCAGGAAACTTCCCAAAATTTCTGTGTCTGGCAGAGAGAGGGTGGATGAGAAATGTGACTTTAACATACACCTGGATTATTTCACTGTTGAATGGGTATAGAGCCTGCAAAAAAAATTTTGTTGCTGTTTTTAACTTAATTTTAATAGCTCGATCTAGTAAAAGAAATCCAGGATATACTTGTAAGAGTATAGGAAAGACATATTGCATGTTCTAAATGAACTTCCATTTTAATAGCTCACATTAAATAATTCCATGTAATCATTGCCCTATATTTTAAAATAATCATACAGAACATAATAAATTATTAGGCTATTAAATATAGATGATTTAATCATGAGTATAGAAATATATTATTTTCCTATTGTCTGTTCCTATTATTAATCAAGCAAATTAAGTTAGTGAATTGGTTCCAATAGAATGTGGTAATTTATTATATATACCAGTGTTAAAAATTATAAAATTAAACTCTCTGTGGTAACTGTTTCCCCAAATCAAACATGTAGATGTTTCTAAGTCTAAAAGACTAGCTATCTAAATAAAGAGTTTACTGTTTAATAGGAGTTTTTAAATAGCTCTGTTTGTTATAATTCAAAATATATTGCAATAAAATGATTAAACAACTTAAAAAATTATGTACATTCACACATGTCTTCACACAGTATGCATTGTTTTCCTGTCCACGAGGTGCAATATTAACAATACACCTCTTGATGGATTGTAAGACATATCTTGTGTTTCAGACTGGGATGCCCTCTCCCATTCTCTGTGGCATTTACAGCAATAGAAAAACCAGTCAACAATAGAAATCAAAGAAATGTAAACAAGTAAATACGCTTATTTCATAGATGTTGCTTTTTAATTTAAAGTCACAAAATGATATTTAAAAGAAGAAGCATGCTAAAATCCCAAAAGGAACAGCCCACAATTGTCCAGCGGTTTCATGAGATCTGAGTTAACCTCTTCTTCGTTTCTTTTCTTGAAAACTCCAACACCTGTGTGTTATATGGAGTGTCAGGTCACTGCGTTTTGCCATGAAAGATAAGAAAAAAAAAAAAAGAAAGTCATGTTTACTCATCCTTAATGATTTTAATTTTTTAGGGTTAATTTGTGCTAGCATATGTGTTATCTTGTGAAATACTCAGGCCTCCAAATGCATTGGTGAAGATGGAAATAGTGTGTGTATTACTGTCACTCTGGAAAAAAAAAAAAAACATTTGTGGTCCCCACTGACTAATACGTGTATTTGTTCAGTCGCTCAGTCATATCCGACTCTTTGCAACCCCATGGATTGAAGCCCACCAGGGTCCTCTGTCCGTGGAATTTTCCAGGCACAAACACTAGAGTGGATTGCTATTTCCTACTTCAGGGGCTCTTCCAGACCCAGAGACTAAACCAGCATCTCTTGTGTCTCTAGCATTGGCAAGTGGATTCTTTACCATTGGGCCACCTGGGCCCCATTGGTTAACACAGACACCCCAAAAAGTATTTCTTTTATGTGTGATTGTAAGTAAATAAACACAGTGAGACAGAACTTAAAATTTTATATGAACCCCCAAATTGCAAGTAGTTGTATTTAATAAATTTGTAGTGAAGTAAAAAGGTAACATGAAATTGCTATTTAAAAACTGGAATGCTTTTATGATGGAAATAAATACAGGAGAGATATTTTTATGAAAAGTATTTGAAAGGACTTTTCTTCAAAGACCTTGAATTGTACCACAGGATCCAAAAAGGCCATTTTAATTATAACTCTCAAATTCTGTCATCCTTTTTTAATATTTTTGTTAGAATACCAGTCCACTGACCTTCAACTTCCACTGAGTAAAATCTATATATTTCGGTCATGCCTAGGCGGCATCTGGGCTTCAAACGTGGTGCTGGTGGTAAAGAACCCACTTGCCAATACAGGAGATGTAAGAGAGGTGAGTTCGATCCCTGGGTCAGGCAGATCCCCTAGAGGAGGGCATGGCAACTCACTCCAGTGTTCTTGCCTGGAGCATCCCATGGATAAAGGGGCTTGGGGGGCTACAGCAGAGGGCCGTAAAGACTGAAGCAACTTAGCATGCACACATGCAGGAGGAATCTGAGCAGAAGCTTGAGGATTTAAGAAATGAAGCTTGAAAAAGTTTCTTCTTTCCTGTAAATTAGAAAATAGAAATTATGTCTTTCAAGGGATTCCAGTTTAATAAATAACTAAGCACACTCTTTGTTTTTACCCAGGATCCCTCCTCAGACCAGAATGATTTTTGTCTGTAAGAGATGCTTCAGCTCTGAAGTCAGTGGGAACTTTCATTGAGTGAGAAGGTCCAATTAGACTGAGTAACTCCACTGAGAAATAGATACAAAGCAATCCAGGCTGAGAAATGTCCTCATTGAACAAGACTTCAGAAGCCTGCAAGCGTTGCCAAATTTAATTTAATTTTGAGTATTTTAGGAAAGTTACCAAAACTTAGGGTTGGCAACCTTACAGCTAAAAATCCCAGAAAGAAAATGGAAGATGTTGAGACTGTTGGTTTGTAGAAGTGTTTTTCAAAACATGACCATCAATCTTCCTATGTGTTTTCTGTGTCCACTGAACACACACAAGGGAATGTCAGTGCCCATGTGTTCACTCACGTGGAGAAGACTTTTTATTGATGTAACAATGCTTGTATAAGAAACAGCCTGTAACCTTGCATGGGTCCTGCCCTTGGCCTTCCAGATCTGCTCATTACCTCCATAAACTTAACTACTGCAAACCCCTCATTGCTGATATTCACAGACCCTTTAACTTCAAGCACATGGACAATCTGAAAGTCAAGTCACAGAATCTTCAAAAAGCTCTATTGTGAAGCTGAATTTTGATAATTGACATCAATAATGTAACAGCTTTAAATCAGCCATATTTTTAGAGTGGATAAGCAACGTCTGCTTGTAAATATGTTTGAGGATAGCATGGAGGTGGCAGAAGAATTATGCTACAACTTTAACAGCTAATAAATCTTTATTTAAGCAGGGGACCTCTAAAATTTAATTAGGCATATGAATGCAGAAATCATTCTGAAGGTAAAAATCTGTCAATTCTCACAAGAAAAGACACCTGCTCATGGAGAAACTTCAAGTTAAAATTTACTCTTCTGATACTTTGTCAATAGAAAGGCTTTCTGTAGAATAGCAAATATCTAACTTGAGGAAAAAAAAAGAGGTAGACAGCAGAGACATTCCTGGCACACCCTAGAGGGAAGAAAGAAAGGTTTACTTGTGAACTTTGTGTGTGTGTGATTTAACTAATTCACATGGATGCCTCTCCTTTCTTTTCCTCTCTTCCTCCTTCCTGGGTCATGTAGGGTAGTCAAGGATTTATGGCAGATTTGGTAGTATCCATGATGTGAAATTTGCAGTCACCTTGTAATTTGAGACTATTCAATGTTGTGCTCCCCCGCCACTCCCAACCTAAAAATGTCTCCTGTGCTCACTTCACAAAGTACAGCTACACAAAAGTAATACCCCTCCTCCCCAAATTAAATACTTAAGTTTCTAAATTACAATTTGTCATTGAGCCCTTTATGGAATATAATGACTCAGTATCTAACACAGTTCCTTGTTAAAATGCAGAGACCACTGGAGCTGGTTTCGTTCTAATTTCAGATTCTTTGACTTGAGTTGTGTCTTTTCTTAGTTTCTTCTTGAGAGCAGGGCTTCCATCAACACAGCATAAAAGGATTTTCTTGGGAAAGAAAATGACACGGTTTTAACTTTGCTTGTATTCTCTGTGCAAATTTTCTCCTTTTGTCAGTGTGGGATCTGGTAGACCTGGTGGAGGAAAATATTTAAATTATAGCATCTCCTCTCATGGAACATGATCTAGTTCAGGAGATGAAACAGAAACACTTGAAGCAGGCGGCACCATTTCAATTGTCGAAGGTATAGCTCAAGGTGGTATGTACACATGCATCACAGCACTCAGATAAATAACTCCAGTTTTTTTTTTTTCCCATGGGCCAATCCCAGTCCTTGAGCTAACAAAGCTGTTTTTGTTGTTGTTTGTTTTTCATTTCTTAGCAGTCCTTCCCTCCAAGAACAAGATAATATAGTTTAACAAAATTACCTTTAAGAATACAACCTCTGTTTTTAACTTTTGCTGCTTTGACATGGATGAATGAAACTGAATGAACATCATGAAAACAAAACTAGTTTATGATAGGATGTTATATATATATATATGTATATATATTTATATATAAATTTTTTCTGCTACTATGTGATCCATCCTGAAGATGTTCTGCGGCTTGCATGGTATTTCCTCCAAGCCACTTATTTTGTGCTAAAAAGGTAACAGTGGTGACTCACTTCAAAAGTCAACAAGCGTCATAAAGAATGAATTCAGATTCAAGCTCATATTGCCAATTAAATAGTTTTATCATCAGATCAAATGTCATTCAGGCCTTTTTGTGCACTTTTCTTTATGCTACTTTAAAAATCATCTTGTTGTTTTTTAAAAATAAGTAAAGTAGATGCTCTCTTTTGTGAAAGACTTTAGAGCTAGCCTTAAATGACAGCATAATGAAATTTAAGGAAAATAGAAGAGGCTATGATGTAAAGAAAAATGCAGTTAGTTATCCTTCCCAAGATTCTTAAAGTGGGTAATCCTACATTAGATGCTCAGGACAAGAGCTCAGAGATCTTGGGGTTGCATCTGACAGGCAGTGCTTAGTGGACTGAGAATTAGGTACCTGGCTTGGTCCTGCTGTTTGCACTAACTGGTGGATATGAGCAAAATTCTTAGCTCTTAACCTCTCTAGCCAAAAATATCTGCGGTGTGGAACAGATGATCTCTGAGCTTCCTTTCAGTTCAAAGATTCTATGAGCTATCCCAGTTCCATCAGGGGTCTTCTGTATAGTGCTTAAACTAGAATTTGAGTCTAGTTTCTATTAGGGAGAAACTGAAAATTTTGTTGGAGTACAAAACTGTTTTGGTCTTCCCAGAACTTTTGTTAGGCTAGAGTTTGCAGTCTTTAAGACCTCCTAATAAACTTGTAGGTTAATTGGAAAATGACAGAGATTTATTGGGAACATTTGGAGGATTCTGAATCACTGCATGGAGCAGAGCAATCCTTTTATAGAAATCTTCTTTTTAGGGTACTTCTTGATGAATAGAAAGAGTTGGATGGTAATGTGGTCAATTATGGTTGCATTGTCAGTTCAGGACTTTGTGGAGTAGACTTTACATTCACTACCTGTGTATTCTGATCCACAGTTTCCTCAAATGTGAAATGGACAATGCCTACTTCAGTTTTTCTGAAGATTGACCACAGAATGAAAATTATCTTGTATGTCAATTATATACAAATATGCAACAAATCTTGCCAAGCCTTAGTAATTGAACAAACCCACCATGTTATTTCTCATAATCTCGTGGGTTGGGAATTTGGGCAGGACTCACAGGGGTCTGCTCTTCTCTACATGGTTGTGGCCAGTGGCTCAGTGCTTATCCAAGTGATCTATCGTTCCAAGTGTTTTCTCATCCTCCATATGGCCTCTCGTCTTCTTCCCACGTGGTCTCTCTACTCAGTGGGAACAGCTGGACTTCCTAGCATGACAGTGGGATTTCAAAAGCAAAAGCATGGAAGTCCCAGAGAGCCATTTCTGCCACTTTCCATTGGTCAAAGCAAGTTACCAGTGCAACCCAGCTTCAAGGAATGGGGAAATAAACCCCACCTCTTGATGAGAGGAACAACAAAATGACTCTGCAATTGGCATGGATACAGAGAGGTTTGATTCATTGAAGACCATTTTAAACCATCAATCATGTCTTAAATAAAGCCTGACACATAGAGGTCACTAGATAAAAGTATCACATCTTATATGTGGCAACTTTCATCAATATTCAACCTTATTAAATAGGTTGCACATATTAACTCTGCAATTTGAAGAAACATAAAGAAATGGTGTGTTAGTTCCCCAAATTCGTATAATCAATAAGTGATGATTTAGTACTGGAACAGAATTTTTCTGACTCCAAGTTCTCTTTTCTTTCTATTTTAAATAACTACTGATAGATTGGAAAGAAAATGACACAGGGAAAGTGATCAGTGAAAATGCCCACCAGGGAATCTTACATGGCTTTGCTATTTTAGAAAATGACACTTCTTCATTTGTGAGCCAGTAGTTGATTGAAAATAATGAAAGAAGAATATTTTCCTAACTGCAGTTTTTAGATATCTTTCTCCAAAATTTAACTATATCTGGAGCAACTTTATAACTGAGCTCTATACATATATTTATCAGCAAATGATTTCTTGGAAATATATCCAAACTTTTACATTGTTTCAGCTTCAACTAAGAAGCAAACTTAGCAGACAGAGAAAAGAGGTAAAGATATGAGTTGAGTAAGGCATGATTGATATCCATGCCTATAAAGATCTCCTGAATTCAATTTCTGTTCCTTCTTTTTCTCCTTTAAGTTTGGCGTTGCAACTATGACTACTTTCAGCAAGAATGCAGAATGAAAAACAAAGGAAAAATATTGATATTTTTAGAGTGTTCATTATAGCACAAGGAATTATGTCATGTTTATGTAATACTTAACATCAATATATGAAACTCTTTGTGTAAAAGCTGCATGCAAAGATTTTTATTCTTTGCATTATAGTTGTTACTATTGCCGTTACTTTGATTGAGTCCCTTGTTGAACTCTGAATTCTATTTGAACCTGAAACGGTAATCAAAACTGTGGGCTATTTGATAATCCCCATGAATATGACTGAGAAGTTTTCATGAAAGCCCTACAGACAGAACCCATTGAATTTAGAATAGTTCTCATTCCAGTCGAAAGAAGCAGATGTCCCAAACCAAACACACTTGGTTTAATATACTTTTACATTGGCTTTAATGGACAGATGTTTTGACTATGACATGGCAAGACAAGGATTTGAAATGGTGGATTGGAAAGATTTTGTTCATAAAAGTAATTGCTCTTACATTACAAAGTGAAGGATTTACATGTGGAAAATGTCAGCCTGTTGCAGCATCTCATGATGGATCATGTTACCGCAAGCCATGGAGTTCACTAGAAAGAACCAACTTACTTCTGAGGGGCCCTTTTAATAGGCATCACATACAGAATGGCAGGGAGAGGGAGCCTCAAATCTAGAGTCATTCTAGTTATGTCGTTGATCCTTGATTATACACTTTCAGGATTATCTGTGACTTTTTTTTCCCATCAGAATTTGGCTTCTGTCTATATTGTTTTACAAACTGAAAGCAATTCTTAGATGGTAGGCACTATTCAAAGGGCTTTATGGGTATAAATTACCTATTCTAAACTCATAAGAGCTCCTTCGAACAGGTTAGAAAAATGATGTACAGAGAAACCATATAACTTGCTCAAGGTCACGTTGCTAGTAAACGACAAAGACAGAATATTTCAGTCTGGCTGCAGAGTCCACACTCAGCTCACAGTCTGCCCTCTTTTTTTTTATTATCCAACATGGTAAGAGCTATGTCTAATTATTTGTGTGGCTCAGAAGTTTCTTAGGAGAGACTGATTCAGGTAAGTGTGTCTATTATTCCCAGAAATTCAAATGTTCTTTCATAACTTAGTTAGAAATCAACTAACCAGCAAACTTATTCCAAAATTTGAAAGTGAAGATCCTTGCAGGCCATAAAATAGTCACAAAGCCCTTAAGCGAATCCTAAGCACTTTACCCCTTGGACTCTTCTTCCTAATGTTTATTTTTGACTTATAAGAGATGAGAAGGAAAAGGACAGAAAATTTGGAAAATGCGAATCTATTTCTCCTACTTAATGGCATAATCAAAAATTTCGTGATGATGATTCTGAATTGTTAACAAAAGCTTCATTGATGTTCGTTACCTTTCATTTGGAAAGCAGAGGGATTGATGTTAAAAGGTCTTCCCACAAAAATGTTCACATTTTTAAACTGCTCTGCAGGATATGTGTGCTTAGCTGCTCAGCTGTGTCCAAATTTTTGCAATCCTATGGAGCTTGTAGGCTTTCCAGGCTCCATGGAATTCTCCAGGCAAGAACACTGAAGAGGGTAGCCATGCCCTGCTCCAGTGGATCTTCCTGACCCAGGGATCAAACCTGGGTCTCCTGCATTGCAGGTGGATTCTGTACCATTTGAGCCACCGGGGAAGCCCCAGGCTAAACTTTTATAATGAGAGAGCCTATTTGTTGGATACCACGTTCCTAGCAGTGCCAGCTAACTAAGTAAAAGACACGTCATTATGGAAAGAACACTGGGTGAGTTGAAAACATTCTCCCCTTCGCTTGCTGATAAATGATCTGGGCAGGTCATTTATCCTCTCTGTGTCTCAAATTGCTTATATGCTTACCTCAAAGAGTTATTGTAAGGATTAAATGAAATAATGTATGTGAGAGTGCCTAGTATGGAGTGTGTTCTCAATAAACATTTGTTAAAGAAAAAAGGAGCATTGCATTCCAATGTCAAAGATAAATTATTTTTGAATTATGCCTTTGATATTGTTTGTGCAATGATACACATGTAGAAATATGGATAAAGGAACAGAAGTGATTGTCTTGGGATTCTTTAATAATTATATTACCTTTCCTTTGATTTATCTAAAGTTTTTTTGGTCTTTCACCTACTTTGAAGAATATAGCTATTCAAAGACAGAATGCTTCTTTTTGATAAAACCCAGATGCATAGGGCAAGACGCATTTCCTGAAGAGATTCATTCAGGGAGCAAAGGGTGCAGGAACTCTTTCCTCTTGTAATTCCACACCACATGTCCAGTTTGCTTTCACTTGGCAAGCAGGGGCAGAGAGTGGACCTTTCTTTATGTCTATTCTTGTGACAAGAGAATGACTGGGAAAGGATAGAGCAGGTCATCAACCTCTTCCAAGCATAACCCCAGGCCCTAAGTGTGACAGTATAAATAACTAACTGTAATTTGTTTTCTGAAACAATTTATAACATGATGGGGGTGGAGGCAGAATGTAGGGAGGATTCAATCTATTAAAAAAATTTTTTCTTTTGTATTTTGGTTTTTGTTGTTGTTTTTAATATACGAATGCATATGTCTCCTTTGTTCAACCAGAATTTTAGAGACTTTCTCAAGGTGGAGATGGAGACATGAATATTTTCTATTTCCTTTCCAAGAGATTCTGATATCCAACCTTCTGACCTCTCCATAGCCATGAGAAGTACTGTTGTTCAGTAGCTAAGTTGTGTCCAACTCCTTGAGATGCCATGAATTGTAGCACACCAGGCTTCCCTATCCTTCGCTATCTCCCAGAGTTTGTTCAAACTCATGTCCTTCCATTGAGCTGGTGATGCAATCCAAGCAGCTCATCCTCTGCCCCACTCTTTTTCTTCCTTCAATCTTTCCCAGCATCAGGGTCTTTTCCAATGAGTTGGCTCTTCACATCAGGTAGCCAAAGTATTGGAGCTTCAGTTTTAGCATCAGCCCTTCCAGTCCTTGCTATCCAAGAGACTTAGGGTGTGGGTCTGTGAACACAACTTAGATGTAAAGCCCGTGAAATCCAGAACAGGGCCCAAGTTTCAAAAAGAAGGAGGAGTCATAGGATTGATTCTGGGATTGGGATCACAGGTCATGAGCCTTTCTACCTACATTAACATATTCTAACAGAATTCCAGTAGTGCAAGAAATCTAAATTCAACATTGGCCTTACAGGTTAATTAATGTAAAAAATGAAAACTCATTTTAACAGCTTGCTACCTTCATTATACATATTTTTAAATATAAAGACATACAATATGTGGGCCACCATTTGTATTCTTGCTGAAGGTCCCCAAATTTTTAGAAGTGTGCCTGTCAGTGGACACCGACATTTGTATCCCCCTTTTACATATAGACAATTCTGAACATAAACTTCCAATGAAAAAAGGATCAAGAGTGGTTATTACTTTTTATTTGGACAGTTCTTTTGCAGCTGCCTACATTTCTTTCCAATGTTATTTGAATCTCACTTGCAAGCCACAAGTGTCTCTCATATGCAGAGTGGGTTTTGTTTTTTTTTTTTAAAGACCTTTAATATGTGCATTGGCCTATAAGATACTGAACTCTCTGGGGTATGGCGCAGTCAACAGTTTTTTTTGGTTAACAGTGTTTGCAAATGTGACTCCAGAGTTGTAGGACAATGAAACCCACCCAGTTCAAAAAAGAAGGCTGGTTTGCAATGCTCCTTGGCTGTTTCACTTTTTTTTTTAAAACTCATTCTCTCATTCTATTACAGTAGCATAGTTTTATAAGTTCTGGGTTAGAGGTCAATTCTTGGCCTGGGTTCACCACTTACAAGGTGTGCGTGTCTAACTTTTCCAGGCCTCAATTTTTTTTTTTCACCTCTAAGATGGAAATAATAAATAATGTTTACCAATTAGGGATATTAGAATGATCAAATGAGATAAAACAAATAAAAAATAATTAAAATTATTATCTTTACCTGCCTGATACAGAATAGTCAATCAAATAATGTTTTCTATTATTTAAATCATTTATTTTTTAAACTTTATTGAAGTATAATTGATATAGAAAAAATTACATATATTTAATGTATACATTTTGATGAATTTTGACATATGCATACACCCATATACCACCACCACAATCAAGGTTTTTTCTCTTTGTTGAGGCTGTATAAACTTTTTTTTTTGTCCCATTATTTTTTTCTTCTTTGAAGTCCTTGACTTTTGACAACCATTATCTCACTATTTAACTTTTGCTTATATTCCATTGTGTATTATTAGTTTGATGTGGTTTTTCCAATCATATAGCATACTTCAGGTCAAAGGTAGTCTCTTTCACTTATTTTGTATTCTTCACAGCTCAGTGTACAATACTAAATACAAGAAAGACCCACAAATCTCTCTTGGGTGTTTGATAATCAATTGTAAAGAAATATTCAAAACAAATGTGACTTGAAGTTCAAGAGAAACGTGAAGAAGAAGTAGCACAAATAAGAAGGGGATTGGAATCACCAGAAAGCAAAGGTTGGAGAAGGGAAATAACTGTTTGCTGACCACTGCATGTCTTCTGGCAGAATTTGGTGGGAAGACTGACATGCCTCTCCAGCTGTGTGAGGGGCCAGGGTTACTTGAATTATCAGTAAGAGTTTCCTACATCTGAGATAGGCTTATCTCTTTGTGTCATATCTGCCTCCCACCTTTACTCTTTACACCCTTGGTAAACTCTGAACAGGTCTATTCTAAGCCTGCATCCTGAGAGCAGTAATTAAAATGTGGGTCATCAAGAAAAAACAGGATCTGAGTGTGGAATTTTGTGAAGGCAGTTTTTTGTGTTTTTGTGCACTGCATTCTGACCCTCTGGCTGCTCTGTTGACCAAAAGGAAAGTAAAATCTCAAGTCAGTCCTTCCCTTCATGGTCAACTTCATCTCTCCTCTCATTTGCTTAAGGCATCATGCAGAGCTGACTTCAGCTGGAAATGGAATTGAGCTGATTCTAGACCACAACATAGGATCTGAACAACTGAAGGATTTAGCAAAATCCTATTTTCTTTACTCCCTCTGACAAAGAGAAATGTTTATGTTTATTTTTGAGGCTGTAGTATGATGCAAACTTCAAGAGTTCTGACACTTTAACACATCATGCAAGTTTAGAAGCTTATTCATCCCTTATTCATTTGTTGATGAATATATTTGGGTTTTCACTTCACATCAATAAATGCAAGAAGGAGTGCCATTTTGATATTGTGTTTTTACCCATTCATTCCTTGTAAACAGAAGTTGTCTCTCTGGCAGGCGAGTGGCTGTATATAAATTCTCTGTTTACTTAAGCTGAATGTCCGTTTCTTTTATGCTTGCTCTGCAAACTAAATTCAATGAAAAAGTGTGTCAGAATGAGAACTGTGTGAGTCTAAAAAAGACATTTGGGTCACTGAGTCACTAAAAGCACCCTCTGTTTACATGTTTCTGCCATTTCTGTCACTGCAGCTGTGTTACAGCTCAGAACAACTAATCTCTTATTATTTGTATTTTGCTCTATTTTATTTTGCATTAAAGGCACTTTTAAGCCATGTCTTCCAAATGTGTCTGAAGTTTCATAACTGTCTTAATAGTGTACACACATTATAGTGACAGCAGAAAATTTCCTCCAATTTGGATTTTGTTAAGAATGACTTTAAGAATGTTTGTAGGACAATTAAAATGTGTTAATCTGTATGTGAAAACTTGATCCAGTTAAAAATGGGTTTCCCATCCACTTATATTTTGCCAAAATTTACTATGTCATGGAGCTGGGGATTTCTTGAGAGGTGGATAAAGGAGTTTGTGAAGAAGAGAGGGCTGGAGAGAACTGGGAAGTTAGTCTAGATTTTAGGTCTTTGGGCTGATATCCTTTTAACATAACCCACATTCTGCTTTGGGAGAAAATGATGCCAAGGGGGTTGGCAATGGGGCTTGAGCAAGCTCACTTTTCACGCTCAACAAAGCCTAACGTCATTTCTCTATATATTATAAGTTATGTGTGTGCTTTTAATAAACCAACCCTCACAAAAAATAAATAGATTTGTTCTGCTTAAACTGGCATCTAGATGGTTTTAGGGAAAAAGTGTCTTTACCACCTCCTGGGGATTGGAAGGGAACTTCATACACCAGCTTCATGGCAGGACCATGTGATAACAATCTGACAGGAAAGAAGTGCTTCCTGTCCCAGGCCTGGGAGGAGGCTTGACCCTGAGCAGAGTGGTGTGAGTCTGCAGGCCTGAGCTTCCCGCCCAGCAGGGGGTAGCCAAGCGCCGGTAACTGGGAAGGATTCACTCACAGGATCCTTCCCTCAGCCCGCAGCACAGCTCTGGGATTCTAGAAGCTGGCAATCCTTGCTAGTGCTTCGGTTATTTACTCCAAAAGGAGCCACTCACCTAATGCCTTGGCCCCAGAGCTCAGACCTCTATGACAGATTCTGGTAAACACGACCCCATCGGAGGGGTGAGAGGGTTCATCAAGCTCCCTGAGGCCTGGGATGAAAATTGGTGGGAGGAGGGGCAAGTTTGACTTTTCCTTCTGACTCTTTTCCTTCTCTCCTTGTGAGCAGAAGCCCAGAGTTCCCTGAGGAAGCGAGGAGAGAGACCAAGAAGTCAGGTTAGGGTATATGAGTGTGTGATTCATGGGCTGGGGGTGAGGTATGTGTGGAGTATGTGAGTGTGTGTGTGTATGTGACTGTGTGTGAATACATGTGTTGGGAGTGGGGTATATGTGTGATATGTGTATGTGAGTTAGTGTGCATATATGAGTGTGTGTGTTTGTATATGTGTGTGATTGTGTGTGAATATATGTGCTGGTGTTGGGGTATGTATGTAATATGTGTGTGTGCATGTGAGTATATGTGTGTGTGTGTGTGTGTGTGAGTGTGTGTGAATATATGTGTTGGGGTGGGGTGTGTGTGGTATATGAATGTGTGTGTATGTGAGTGTGTGAATACATGGCTGAGGGTGGGGTGTGTGTGGGGTGTGTGTGTGTGTGTGTGTGTGTGTGTCTGTGGTGTGGAGGTAGCTATGGACAGAATCTCCACAACCTTCCCTGAGAAAACCTGAGGTCCAGCAGGTGGGGCCTGGAATGGTTGGTGAAGGGGTTTGACCTGGGTGAAGGAGAGTCAGTGATGAACTGCCGGGTAGCTGGGGAGAAAGACCAGCCAGACTGAACTTGCCCGTAGGGAGGAGGAGGGAGGCAGGAGGGTGACAAGGTCACTACAGAAAAAATATTTTGAAGGAAGCCCGCGTTCCTCACTGTCTGCCATAGAAGGAGCTGGAGCCGGCAGTACTGCTGGCGCCAAGCGAGAACATTCCGGCCCCGGGTCTCCCCAGCCTGCTTCACCTTGTTGCTTCCCACTCAGGCCATTTTCGGTCGACGCTGCTTTTCTTTGTTCTGTTTTCTTCCAGCGCAGTGAACCCTTACATTATGGGTTTCTGTTGTAGTTCTAACCTCTAATACACAACCATTACATCTTATCTCGTCTTCTAAATTACTCTAAAATCCAATTATAAACCCCCTCTCCTTCAAGAGCACACAACTTGCCACATTACTGAAATGTTGGGCTGCTCTTTTGTTTTTCTAAATTAATAATAACTACCATTTTCCGTCTGCTCTTAGCATGGGAGTCTTTTATATCACCACACAGCTTTCCAAAAGGCATATTATGATTCTTTTTGCATCTTTCCTGGGCTGCAAAAGAGCTAGGGATAATTTTCCAAATATTCATAAAAGATCTGTCAGTTGGTTTTTAGTGTTGAAGTGTTAGAAATTCTGCAATCCTTAAAAGAGAAAGCATTTTTATCAGTTAAAATTGCACTATTGCTCTGCTTTCTGGCAGTGAAATAAAAGTCCACCACTTTCAAGGTTTTAAGAGGTTAGAATGGATTTTGTCTGTTAACATTGTTATGGATTGCAAACCCCTAGTCCTACTAAGGTTTCAAAAGCACAAGTGATTTTTTCAATCCAACACACATTGTGAGTTTCTCAAATCTGTAGGAGGGAAGTGACTATCTTAAAGACAGATTGAACTTCTGTTTATTATAGAATATTTCAGTAAGAGTGAACACACCAATAACATTTTCAGGAAAAGTTTACCAAGAGTACCCTCAATTACTTTTTCTGACAGAGGGGTAATTGTGATTCGTAATAGAAAATTGTTCTTATGGAAAATATGGTGAATTAAAATCTGATATTAGAAGAAGAAACCTGACTTTAGTGTTTTATTATAAACATGTAATTGAACTGCAATTGTTTTCTTTCTTACTCACAAATTCTTACTTTTACCTTTAAGAAGAAAGCATATTTTTATACCTAAGGCATCTGACTATGTAACAACAAAATATACTTGATGTGCAATTATTAAAACTACACATATGGCTAGTGAACCACTATGCTTTTTGCTCCTCAAGCTTGGGCAACGTTCAGTGGAGGTTTTCGATGTAAAGTCTATATTTGTGATTCCTTTCTTATGCTCAGGCTTTAGCTGCTTAGGATAAATAAATTATTCAATCTTGGGAAGAGTAGAAAAGTTCTAATGTTAAATTTCAATTGAACATTTGAATAGCAACTCTAGTTAGATATTTGGTATATGTGTTGTGCCCTGAAGTTAACTATTTATCCCTAAAATATTAAATACATGAAAGGCCAGTTATTCTTCTTTAATAAGTTTATTAATATTATTTAATATTATTAATAAATTTAATAATAACAACTTTAGTTAGGTATTTTCAGAGGCCAAGGTGAAAGCCAAAGGAGAATCCAAGGGGGTGCAACTGATTGGGCACCACTTGGAATTTATAGGCTAAGTGAGATAAACCAGAAGGACATACTAATGACCAGATAACAACATCAAATATGAAATACAGGGACCTGATTGCTATTATGGACAAAACTCAGGGAAAATGGAGATCAGGAAAGAAACACAAACATAGTTTTTCAGGTCATAGTAATTACATACACAATAATTATACATATAGACATTATTTATTATATATTGTAGGTTTTTTAGTTGTCTTGAAAAAATAGATGCCATAATCTTAATTTAATCTCGATGAAAACATCATGCTGTCATTTACCATTTCAACAGTAAGAATGAATCTCCCTTCTTTATCCCCTCCCTTCCTTACTTCCAGTTTTTCTACCTTTTAAAATTTTCCAGTAAAAACATAGGCAAGTTTATTTTCCCCTTATACACCTAAATTCTGAACATTATCTTCTAGTTTCAGTGCAGCCTACACATGATCTACTCATTTTGCTGGACAGAATCTAACACAACACACAATTTTTGTGCACTTTATGTATTTTAAGAATTGACATCTATTTTTTGCTTAGAAATGTTTTGTAGTAAAGCATTCTAATAATGTGTTCTTTAAGGCACTTTTATCTTGCCTTTCATTCCTAATTTTTAATGAATTTTAAACCATCTGGACAAAGCAGATTCAATTCAAACAATTCAAATATCTGAGTAACCCTTGTAAAATTGACTTTTTAAATATCAAGACTGTATTTCCTAGCACGTGTGACTTAAGAACAAACAGTTATATTTATAATTTTATTATTTTACATACTTTGTGGGCCTTTATTTTTTTATTTTAAATTAAGATTTTGGGGACTTGACAAGTTAATACATGGACTACACCTTCTCTAAGTTCTTTAAAATAATGTATCATTTACATTTGCCAAACAAATCAAAAGTGACTGTGATTCGTGACATTTAAAAAATAGTATCCGGAAGATAAACTGTATTCTCCTAATTTATAAGTCACCTCTAGCAGGTCTTTGAGGTTTTGTGTCGATTTGGAGATAGACCAGGCCTTGGGCCACAGGAGCACCATTTGGGGTGATGTAGCAGTAAATTACTCGGCAGGACCCCAGGGGCCCAGAAGGGTTAATGCAGCTTCCAGCAAAACGGAACACCTGGCCTGTAACTCAGGCAGGAGCACTGCCTGATTGAATCTGTCACAAGCATGTCTCAATCTTGATTTTTAAACAGCAAGATACAACAGTGCTGCCGAACTTTTCCCCTTTTCCTTGCCATCCTCTGTTCCTAGGGGACTGAGAGTTGGGGCCCCTCCTTGCAGTGTTGCATCACTGGGAGATTATTATGGTCTTAAAAGTGAAAGCCTTTAATTTAAAGTCATAATTCCACCTTTAAAATGGAGATTGAAATACAGTAATATAAAATACATACGGCATCAAGATGTAGCAAAATGTTTCCTCCCATTAGATTTCTCTATTTACAAGGCAGGCAATAATATGGAGTGTATTTTCAACGAGATTGTGTAGCTTCTCCATGTAAAACTGAGCAAATGTTCTCTGCTGGACCCAAACTTCTTTTAATGCCTACTAAATGAAATTTTCTGGCCTTAAAATAAGATCAAATACAATAAAAGGTAAAAGCCCATACAAGAAGGCTCCAATTTTCTAAGATACCAAGTATTTCTTAGAAAACACTATCTTGAAAAGTTGGATGTAAATGAACATGCAGATTGTATTTCTCTGATGGTGTCAATAGTTTACCAAAAATACATAAAATGCCATGTGTAGAAAGGGTTCCATCACTAGATCCTTGACTTTGGAAACAAAGGAACTCAAGATATTAAGAAAATTCAAAATCCCACCTTTCTTGCCTTTTATAAACGTGCTCATGTCTTTATTTCCATAACATTTCAAAAGTTTTTTCAGGATGCTGTGTACTGATTTGAAAACACCAGTTTTGAATACTAAATAGTGGTGAAATAAAATTTTCTGTGAATCAATTTTTCAGCCACGTGAGAAAAAAAAAATACTACATAGAAAATGACTCTGAGTTCATAGGGAAGGAAATGTCATGGGCCTCCAAATTTGGGGAAAACATCCTTGCAGTGGTACCTATTGGAAATTGCACTCAGAATAAGCATCGTTTCTTTTTTTCCTTGAACTAAAGTTCAAGGTAACACTTAAATGAATAATTATTTACCATTTTGTTAAATGCTGGCATGTATGGCAGGAATCATCTATTAGGACAAATACTTTTTCTGCTAGAATGGCTCATTAGTTTTTGTGTAGGCTGCACTGGTTTTAAGATTCAGATTCAAAATCTCTTCTGATTTTGCTGTTCCATTTCTGGCAGCTGGCCAGCAGCAGATATGCATAATATTTCACTGTTAGACCTTGCAAACATTATATCCTGCTGTGCTAAAGAAAACATTGTGTTTCTTACCACATGAAAATAATCCATCACTTTTCAATCAGCACACACACAAAAAGCTCTACCTGTTTTTTCCATCAGACTCAAGAAAAATTAATGGCCCCAATGTGAAAGGTGGACCCTCCATACATGATCCATTAAAGTACAAACTAATCAAAATATATCTAGCATCTGATTTGCTAAGCAAGATGGAACACAAGAGGTGTGATGAAAAAATAGATCCTTCTAAGACCCTTATAGCCTTGTTCTATCAGTACTAACCTTATGGGAAGACAGAAACAAAAGATCATGAAGTGGGTCTGTTGAATTCAATCAATTCAAATAGGCACTCTTTATGTGGAAAAAGATGACGATAGACACCTTCTGTGGACTGGAGGAAACTTTTATAATAAAAAATTGTTTTAAAAACTAAAGAAGGACAAAATTACAAGTATTCCCCCTGCCAAGTTGATTAATAGATAATCTAATATACTAAAGTTTTCTTTGGGAGTTAAAATGTTAGTGTCCATGCCTTTAAAAACAATTTCCTGCCTTAAGCAAAGCTGATGTTATAGTTAGTTCTGAGTAAGGCATGAGGACTTTCCTTTCTAGGGCTATATGACTTGTGCTACAATATTCTAATCAGTAAGAAAGCAGCCATCTCAAAACAGTGTCAATTAAAAAACAATCCATTTAGTAACTTTTAAGCAATTCCATTGGAATTGCTTGGGGCTACCACTGGGGTATTTTTAGATTATTTTTCAAGTTTTCTCTCTCTCTTGTTGTCATTCTCTTTTGATATAGCCTTGCCTTATAGTTTAATGTATTAATAAAAATGCAATATAATGCTAATACTTAGAAGGTATTACTGGTAAATAATTTTACACATAAAGTAGTTTTTTTCTATTCTTATAACTTTGTGTTGAAATACCACTGTTGGGAGGACAACATCTTCCTTTACCTTTCTAGGTTCTTCTGGATGATCCAAGAATTAAATTGACATGGGACACGTTAACAGAAGAAAATCAAACACAAGTTTAATAACATGTATATATAGAAGATACACAGAAAAACAGTACTTTGACAAAATGTCTGAAGCCCTCATCTTAAATGACATGTTTAGCAAAAGACAAAAGAGGATTTTGAGAGTAGTGGTTTGAGATTTTAAAGGATAGGAAGGCAATGTGCATAGAGAAAGAAAACAAATGTTTGGTAAACAAATGTTTGCTGGGCTATGCAGAAGCAGTGGGACAGATGGGGGACTCTGATCTCTAGACTGCTGAGTCTCCTTAGCCCATATTCTTTGAGGATATCACTGGTGATAGCTCAATTCTGGGAACAAGCTGTTTATCAAATTCTATAAGCAGCTAAGGGAAAGGTTAAAAAAAATCTTTCTGAGTCTTCCACTTCTTGAAAAGAATCAGTGTAAATAAATCCATATGCCAAAGAATTACACTTTGGAGTGACAAATTTTACCAACCTACAATCCTGCCTTCTGTAATCCAGAAGCTGAGTTGGCAGATTGCTTTTTGTCTCATTGAGTTAGTCTCTAGTTCTGATAAGAAGTCAGTTCAGTTAACTCATATCAGGAGGCAGTGATGCAGGTGGGCTCACAAATTTAGGCTTGTGCTGTGTGCTAAGTTGCTTTGGTCGTGTCTGACTCTTTGCAACTCTATGGACTGTAGCCTGCCAGGCTCCTCTGTCTATGGGATTTTCCAGACAAGAATACTGGAGTGGGTTGCCATACCCTTCTCCAGAGGATCTTCCTGACCCAAGGATAAAATCTGCATCGGTTCCCTTGGTGGCTTAAAGTTAGGCTTAGTTGCAAGCAATGCAGTATTTGATAAGAAGTATTTTTATGGAGACAAAAGAGAAAAAAAAGGTTAATGGTTGAAGTAAACTAGAAATCCAATGTCTGAGTCCTGAGAGCTGTCAGTCAAGAATATTTCCGAATGTGTGGTTCAAAATATCTTCAGATGGCTGAGAGCTGGTCCTGACGATTTTATGGATTTTCCTGGTCTGTATCCTGGTTTGTAGTTTGAATGTCTCTGATGCTGTCATCAGGTGATCAGGTAAACTTTCTGAGTGGCTTACACAGCAACATAAGGATTCTCTAAATGTGGGCAATTCTAGTGATGTCTCAAGTTTATAGCAAGTTATTTAGCTTCTATTTGCAGGGCTTCAGGAAAAGAGCAGCTTTAGTTCTATATGATCCCAAGTCAAAAGTGGGAGAAAAACTAGGAATGTTAGTTTGGGAAGTTATAGCCAAATATTTGAAGAAACCCCTAAGAATTTTGGATTCAGTCCAGTTCACAGGTAGAAACACAAAACCTCAAAGACAATGAATGGAACTAGAATCTAGTATCTACAACTATCTACAACTGTGCATAATAGTTTTTACTGAAATATAATTTTTCTCCCTAAAATATTCTCGTTTTTATCAAAAATAGCCAAAATAAGGCCAATTTGTTCACAAAATAAGTCGTTTTAATAAAATTAGCTTGATTATTTATTTTTTTTTAGCTTGATTATTTTTTTAAGTCCAGCAAGAGTAGAGATGGACCATATAGGCTCCTTTAAGTCTGCTTCACTGTAACTTTTCGTAAGGAATCATTAGACTTAATTTTTAAATGCCTCTTAAGACCAAGAAGCCAAGTCAAGAAATTGTCATCAAACTTGCATATAATATCTATAGATTTGGTGAACACCTCTCTTCTTGAGGCCCTCAAAACATCCTGAAGTTCCTGAACTTCCCAGGAAGTGACTTTACTTACTTACCTGGTAAGGCTGCTGGGAACCCTGTAAGTAAGGGACCAGGCTGTTTTCCCCAGGGGCTCCATGACTTCATAAAATCAATTTTATATCCTTAATGTCCTTTGGCCATATCTGATTTGATGCACATACTCAAATATGATATTTTAGTCAAAACCTCGGTAATATAACTGATATTTCCAATCATGTCCTGTTACAAGGAGAACAGATTCTTAGTGAACCAGTGTAAAACTACATTGCCTTGAAAATAAGAATACTCTCTAAGGGTTTCCAAATTCTGGAGTATTAGGTAGGGAGAGAATGGTTAATGTTTCAATTCTGATACAAAGGTATAATTTATCAAATTGCTGTAAATCATAATTAGCTTAAGATAAAAGATCCCTTTATACCTGGAAAGCAAAGATTAAAAAGCCAGTAATATTTCAGACAAAAAGACATAAGAATTATAATTATATTCATCAGTTCATTCAGTTCTATGTAATTAATTCTTGTTGATCTTTTGTTAACAGTTTTATGAAGCCATCAGGTTTTCCATTAGTGTTCTATAATTTTTTATTCAGTTCAGTGGTATGATCTGAAAGTTATCAGAAACCTATATTTGTCAAAAAAAGTCCTTTCTGTGAACATTTTTGAAGTTGAAGAATTTTTGTAAAAGATCTGATTCATTATAATGCAATTGACAAAGAAATTTGGTTGTTTCTGTGATACAAAATTTTAAGAGAACTTGAATTATGACCGATAACATTTTACTGGGAGACATCAGATTTTTAGAAATTTATATAATTTTGGAACACGTATTAATAGCATTTATCCATGCAATATAACCTGAGGCTTGTCATCACTTAATTGACAATGCCTCCCATATAAATTATCATATCAAATAAGTCTAATTAGTTTGACATATTTCTTTGAGATATTTTATGCACCCTTGAAGATTACCAATGTTAGCTAGAAGGACTTAATTTAAAATTCAATTTGGGGATGTTTGTTAAAGATATCAAAAGGTTTAAAAAATACTTGGTCAAATAGGACCATAGATAACTGAAACAATACTTAGTTATCCACTTAACCCATGCAAGAAAAGATTCTCAAGGCAAAAAACAAAAGTTAACAGCAGATTACTTACAATTTTGTTATAAAAAGCAGATCAATAGTCCAGGAAAATTTTGTTCTCTTAATAGAGATATAAAACCAAATTCTAGCTTTGCGCTAGCTTACTTTTGATACTAATTCATTTACTCAATTAAATTCAATCTAATCTTAGTCTCAATCTAATCTTAGCAAGTTGGAGAAGGCAATGGCAACCCACTCCAGTACTCTTGCCTGAAAAATCCCATGGAGGGAGGAGCCTGGTGGGCTGCAGTCCATGGGGTCACTAAGAGTCGGGTACAACTGAGTGACTTCACTTTCATTTTTCACTTTCATGCATTGGAGAAGGAAATGGCAACCCACTCCAGTATTCTTGCCTGGAGAATCCCAGGGACAGAGGAGCCTAGTGGGCTGCCGTCTGTGGGGTCACACAGAGTCTGACGACTGAAGCGACTTAGCAGCAGCAGCAGCTATCTTAGTGAGTAGTGAGTAGTGACTATCCACAAAACTCTTCTTTTCATGGCTCCTTTTCCACAAGTTTTCCATAGCTTCCTTTTATAATATTTAGATTTTGTCCTAAGTTTAACTTCTCTTTAGGACAAAATTGCCTTCCCTGATAGCTCAGTTGGTAAAGAATCCATCTGCAATGCAGGAGACCCCAGTTTGATTCCTGGGTTGGGCAGATTTCCTGGAGAAGGGATAGGCTACCCACTACATTATTCTTGGGGTCCCTGGTCGCTCAGCTGGTAAAGAATCCACTTGCAATATGGGAGACCTGGGTTCTGTCTCTGGGTTGGGAAGATCCCCTGGAGAAGGGAAAGGCTACCCACTCCAGCGTTGTGGCCTGGAGAATTGGTTGCAAAGAGCTGGACATGACTGAGCAACTTTCACTTTCACTAGGACAAAACTGCTTTCTTTCCCTAACAATATGCCTTTCCATTCCTTATCCCTTTTTAAAAATATTTCTAGCATACAAGGATGTTTTCCTTATTAATTTGGTAGTTTTAATATATTAATTATAATTTTTAACCTTTATAAATCTTAATTTCTAGTGCAAACTAAGAAGTAAGCAATTGTAAACGGCTTGTTACACCACTCTTTCTGATTGACAAACTTTCTAATTGCTTCAAACATAAGTTTTCTTATTGTATAATTTTTAAATGTGATACAGGATATGTGTAATAATAGAACCAGACATCTTTAATGTTTCTATAATATTAAGAAAAAAGCAGGTAAACTTAGACTTGTTTAGCAAATAACATTTCCCTGTTTTGTCTTATTTGAAAATGATAGAGACGTTCAATGAATTTCTATCATTTAAGTTAGCAAAACTCTAAAATTTCAAGTTACCAAAAGATGTTGGAAGATATTTTTAAGTCTTATCCCACTTGCATCTGTCTAAATTATGTGCTCCCAGCAATTGTTTTGATTATCCATGAAAATTTCATAAGATACTAGACAAAGTCAGGCATTATCCCAAACTAGTTTTCTCACAAATTTTATAATGGAGATAACATGAACTTATATGACTTCTGGTAAACCTAAGTAGAACACAAACTTTATATTTCATGCTGAAAACACTAAAGGTGCTCCTATTTTAATAAAACTAGCAACTATAGATTTACTAAAGATTAATCCTAGTTTACATGAACTTGAAAAATATTATGGTTAGTTTCCACTATGTTTTTGAGAATTTTTATATAAGCATTTGTTTTAGCCAGTTAAATATAGTTCTTTATATAAATTAATTTTTGCAATACTATATGCAGGTAGAAAAATATCATATCTATAGTACACACATACAGATAGGCACAGTCAGAGATCTCATAGCTTTCTTTTTAAAATTTTAGTCAGGAATAATGTATAATAATACAAAGATCACTAATTTATAAATAACAGTTGGAATAAGTTTGCTTAGGTGGTTAAAGTCTTTCTATTCATGTAGAAGAATTCTAAGATTTGTTTTTGCCTTAGACAAGTAATCTTTAGGGAGGCCGTGAATTAGATTTTGGGTGAGGAAGCCTTTCCAGCAGTTTCTATTTTTAAAAGGCCACTTGCCTTTTTAAAAATTTGTTTCCTTTTGGTTTCAGGTTTTATCAATTGAATTAGCTGGTCTCAGTTTCAGGTGATTGCAGGCCGTGTTTACATTTCTGATTTTGTGGAGATTTATAACCCTAAGACATTTGTTTCTGTCAGACTTTGAATATTGGCTTCTAGCTTTTACCTCACAGTGTGTGGGCGCAGGCAACCATATCTGCTCCCTCTGGTATGTTCAATTAACATTGCCTGCTGGGTGGATTTGCCTGCCCTCTTTTACAACACCAGGTAAGGGAAAAGATCCCCATTGAGACACAGTTTACATCCCACAATGCACCCAGCAAAAAGTATATAATCACTTTACATAAAACCTGTTCACCAATTTTTCTACAAACTTTCATCTCAATTCTATCAATTCTTAAACCTCTAATAATAGTTTCCAGTAGGATCCCATCAACAAGAGTTGGTCTTACCATTTCTCCAAAGAAGACACACAGCTGACCAAAAGGCACAGGAAAAGACGCTCAACATTGCTAATTATTAGAGAAATGCAAATTAAATCAATAATCAGACCTCACCTCACACCAGTCAGGATGGCCATCACTAAAAATGTCTACAAATAATAAATGCTAGAGGGCGTGTGGCGACAAAGGAGCCCTCCTACACTGTTCTAATAAGCTCCAGAGTATGGCCCATGATGTGATCCATGTGTCACACCTTTATAGGAAGATGGTAGAAGCTTGAAAATTGAGTTGGGAGATAAGTGATACATGATTTAGATGGTTATCTATGAAAGCTGATTTTATGGAAAAATCAAGTATATTCCTTTGTCCAGTGCATCTCCTCATGGGCCTGACCCAATTCCTCAGATTTTCTTCTCTTTATAGAATTATTTAAGCTATAATTAAGAATTGTGGATGCAACAAGTCCCTTCTTTTTCTTGGTTTAGAATATAATATTTGGGTACCATCTATGATAAGGAAGTTTGTGGACTGTCACGGCTAAGGGTCATCAAATTTTTTTCTTAAAGTTCAAAATAGTGTTCAAAATAAAGTTCAAAATCCTTATTATAGTGAAGTTGCTCAGTCATGTCCAACTCCTTGCGACACCATGAACTGTAGCCTACCAGGCTCCTCCAGAAATATCACAGAGTCGGACCTGACTGAGCAACTTCACTATGATAAGGATCGGAAAGCTACTATAGGGATGCCAGATTCGGCTGGTGCCTTTTTCTTGTCATAAAGGATCACTGGACACTACCACGTCCATTTGTTTATATGTTGCCAATACCTGCTTTCCTACTACAATGGCAGAAGTGAGTAGTTGTCATAGAGACCACAAAGTCTAAAGTACTTACTATTTTGAACTTTAAGAAAAAAATTTGATGACCCTTAGCTGTGACAGTCCACAAACTTCCAGTCTTTATTTTCTGTGGTTAACCTAGAAGTATTGTTGTAATTAGATGTAGTAAAGAAAGGATGAAACTCTTTTATTAATTCTGATATTTTCCACAGAAATTGCAGTTTCTCTTTCCTTTTGTAACTTAGTTACCCTGTTTTCTGTGACTATCTTAACTCATACGTTTGTTTTGTTTTGTTCTTCTGTCCAATAAGCAGTTTTTACAAAGATTTGATAAGCTCCCAAAGAGTTACAGAGATGATCAGAAGGAAGAAATATCATTTTGTATTTGACCACAAGAAAGTCTGCATGGAGAAGTTAAAATTCAAGTTTGTTATTAAAAAAAAAAAAAAAGTAGACATTTAATTGCAAAGAACCAATGAGAGAGAGAGGGAATAAATAAAGAGATTGAAATTATAACACTCAAAATGTATTCATTAAGTGAACAAGTAAGGGATAAACCAGATTGACTCCAATCTATACAGGTCAGTGGAAAATAGGACTGGACTTCAAGGGACCTGAGAGCCAGTCTAAATATTTGGTAAAGTTCTTCAATCCTTGCTACTCCACTGTAATCTCCAAGCCAGCATCAGGATACTCTGGAACCCTGTTAGAAAGGCAGATTTTCTGCACAGTTGACAAAAGAACCTAGGTCCCTTGATTCAATCTCTCACTGGAGACCAAAGACCTCTTATACAGAAATGGGTAAAATGGCTAGGGGGGTGGAGAGATGTTTCTGGGACTCTTTGATATGAGAACCCCATGAGCTGTGATACCAAAGCCCATTGGTGGAACCCTGATGTGGGCTACAATTAGGTTGAGAAAACATAAAAGTATAAGAGTTAATGGGATTACAATGTTTGGAAAGTCTGAGTGGATGTTACATGAAGAGGTTATATCAATGTTGCCTGAGTGTTTTACGGAAATGGATGTTTCATCTGGCCAGAAATGTTTCTCCTACCCAGTATTGTAAGACAAAGTCTTTTTTTTTTTTTTTTTTTTCAGGTTTCTTAAAAAAACAGTATTTATTTATTTGAAGTGTAGTTGATTTACAAGATTGTGTTAGTTTCCGGTGTACAACAAAGTTATTCAATGATACATATGTCAATAGAATAGTATAATAACTGTTTTATAATCTTAGCATATGGTGAGAAGATTTCTCTTGTGGAGATCATTGGGCATGCCCAGGAGTAGCTTTTGATAAGTCACTTGAATACAGAAGTTTGCAAAGACAAGCTCAAATAACATTGTCGGGATTAAAATGTTTTCTAAGGATAGATAGATGTATTAACTGCGTGGCTTTTAGTTTTTATCTGTGAGCATACAGGTTTGGGGTTGAGGTGAGTTGCTTTGTAAGACACAGGAGACAGAAACCAGCATTGTTTGAAAGAGAAGTAGAAAGAAACCCCTCAGTTGCAGTAGGGAGACAGAGCTTTGAAGGAAAGCACATGATCGGGGGTGGGGGGTGGGTATGATATAAAGTACTTTGTCTGATTCCCCGCAACACAATCAGCAGTCTCCACTGCTTATTCTGATTTCTTTTTCTTACTGGGTTTTATTCAGGGGTAGGGAGTGGGATGGGAGGAGAACCAGAAAGTATGCCAAAAAGTGAGTCATGGTGGAGGTGGTAGACAAAATGACAAAAAATGGGAGGTCAGTTCACTTCAAGGTTATAACAATATCTGATGAGAAGATTAAGGCTTCCCCAACACTTCTGTTATCAGTTTTTCACATTTAATTTTGTAGTCCTCTCCTTTTAAGACAGGATTTTCAAATCCCACACTGCATTAAAATCACTAATCTCTGGCACTACTCTCAGAAATTTTTATTAAGTTGGTCTGGAGGGAGACCCAGACATTAAAACATTTTTCAGGTTCCCATGTGAACAAGAAATATGCAACCAAGATTATAAACTAAAATAGAGAATCTAAATGAATCCAAATAATGCATATTGAGTGAAAAAGCATATACAGGTAAATTTCTTTCACTTTCTGTCTCTTCTTTCTTAACATTCTCTGCCTCCATCCTTCTTTATCTTTCTTATTTTCTTTCTCCTTATCTCTCTCCCTCTTTCTTTCATCACTGTGATAATTTTAAACTACTGTTCTAACAGTATTTATTATGTAAACACTCAATACCTACCTTGGGTTCTTAACAAAGAGAGGATAGCATCAAGCTAATCAATCAGTACAGACAAATGCATCTAAATTATTATAATCTACATAGTTTCTGATTATTAAAAAGCATTCATGAATAGTATAAATTTAGTACAAATGTATTATAAATATCCCATGGACAGAGAAGCCTGGTGGGCTACAGTCCATGGGGTCACAAAGAGTTGGACACGACTGAGTGACTTGACTTGACTTGATTATAAATATGGTGTTTCCCAGGTAGCTCAGTGGTAAAGAATCGTCTTGCCAAGCAGGAGACACAGGTTTGATCCCTAGGTCAGGAAGATACCCTGGAGAAGGAAATGGCAACCCACTCCAGTATTCTTCCCTGGGAAATCCCATGGATAGAGGAGCCTAGTGGGGCTACAGTCTATGGGGTCACAAAGAGTCAGACACTACTTAACAAATAGACAACAGTGTCAAGAAACAACAAAATATTATAAATATATATTCATCTGAGTTGACAGTTATATGAATATACATCAGTGAAAGTAAACTACATGAAGAAGGCATGCCTTGGTAATAAAATATTCATTAATGGGTTGACTCACTGAAATCAGTCTATTTGATTAAACTGACTTTGTCACCCTAAGGCATTGAGCAGGAGATGATAGGCAAGGTATTAAAGTTGGATTCTCCAGAAAAACTCTCTCTTTATAATCTCTTCTCAAATTGGAGAAAAAATTAGAAAAGTAATTTAAGTTCTTAATTTAGCATAATATTACTGGCTAGTAATTCAAAAGAACCTAAACAGTTAAAAGTTTACTAAAGCAGATTTTATAGTTGTATTTCTATTACTATCGTTGTTTATTAAAGATAAACAACTTCTCAGTATATTTAATTGTGTCTCTATGTACATAAGGTCATTGATTTTACCTTTTTTGAGTCCATCTTTTTACATAAGAATAAGCCTTTAATAGAAAAAAGTTTAATCTCACATTAATTATGTTGTGACTATTTCAGAGAAAAATTCATTCCAATGAATAGTCCCATTGGTTCAGATATTATGCTTAAAAATTCAGCTAAGTGATTTATTTATTTAATTTATTAATGCTTTGTTAAGCTACAACTGACATTCGGCAAGCTGTATATATTTAAAGTCTGCAATTTTATGTTTCCATATGTATACACCCCTGAAGCCATCACGTCATTCAAGATAATGAATATATGCAACACCCCTGAAAGTTTCCTCATGCCCCTTTGTAATCTGTTTCCTTTCCCACTTCTCTGTATCAGGCCTCTCTTGATGGCTTGAATGATAAAGAATCAGTGTACAATGCCTGAGACTTGGGTTTTATCCCTGGGTTGGGAAGATATCCTAGAGAAAGGAATGGCAACCCAATCCAGTATTCTTGCCTGGAGCATCCCAGGGACAGAAGAGCCTGACAGGCTAGTCCATGGGGTCACACAGAGTCAGACACAACTGAGTGACTAATACTTTCACTTTACTTTCTTTTACTCTGTCAAACACTATATGTTATAGTTTTGCTGGTTTCTTTCAGTGAGTATAATTATTTTAAGATTTGTCTTTGTTACCTCACTTATCAATATTTCATTCTTTCCTCTTGCTGAGAAGTATTCCATTGTAGAAGTCATCCACAACAGTTTGTTTCCTTGTTGAGTGACATTTTGGCTTCCAATTCTTGACTATTGCAAAAAACCTATGAGTATATTTTTTATATGTTTTTGTATGGTATATGCTTCCATTTGTCAGGTTAATGCCTCCAAGTAGAATGCTGGGTGTGGAGTGGTTGCATGTTTAACTTTTGAAGAACATACAGGCTGTTTTCCAAAAAGGTACCAATTTACATTGTTAAAATGTAATGTATATTACTGTACATCATGTGAGAGTTTCAGCTCCTTCACATCCTCAACAATACTTCATACGGTCAGTATTTCTCATGTTAGCCATTCTAGTGAGTATATAGTTATATTTTAGTAGAACTTCAGATAAATAATCTTAAAAACTTCCTTGCTAGGGGAATGGGAAGGTAACCACATACATTTAGTTTTCTTTTGCTTTCTGCCCTGTCCTAGATATTTCAAGTTGAGCGTCTATTTTAGAATCTTTCTCTCTTTACTACCATGGTCAAAAAGTTCATTCACCTTTCCCCTTTGACTTTTGGAGACAATTGTGTGCCCTTAAAGGAGCTACAACAAGAATTAGAAGTGCCCTGGAGGCAAGGTAAATTTTGGCCCATGTAATCAATCATATCTGCTTCACTGAACTGTAATGATCTTGTGTACAGAAAACATCTTCAGAGTCATAGGCTTGTTTTCATGAAGTCCTTAATATCTGGAGGAATAGAAAAGCAGTTTCTACATTTAGCTCCTACCAGCTCAATCATATCTTCTCTTCTTGGGCATATAGTGCATTGTCTTGGTGTAAAATTATGGTAGTATATCAAAATATAAGGATAAGTAGATCAGAAAAATCACCTAATCTGTTTTTTTTTTAATACGATTAATAATTCAAGCTAAGGAAAGGATCATTTGTGTAATATCCACCGTCACAAGAGCCATTTACAAATAGTGAGTAGCGGCCGCTGCCCCAGGTTTCATCAAGGTTTATTCCCCCCAAATCAAATACTGTAGATATAGATATATGGATAAGTAATATGGATATAGCTAGATGACCTTGAAGAACAATTCCCAAGAGACACAAAGGAAATCAATTTACTAGTGTCAACATTAGGGAAAATAGCTATAGTGTTGTAAAGACTCAGCCAATAATAATAGAGGCCAATAAAACTGCTACAAATCCCAAGCACGTGTAGCTTTATAGGGGAAGTCACTTTGCAATCCAGTTTTCTGGTTTCTGTTTCCACTGAAGTTCAGATACAAACCTAGGATTTTATTTAGCTACCGAGGAGCTGAGGTTAAGCTCTTAAGATATATGAATTTCTTTGTGCACATTTCCGGAACATAGAAAGTGAAGGTGAAAGTCACTTAGTCATGTCTGACTCTTTGCACCCCATGGACTGTATAGTCCACGGAATTCTCCAGGCCAGAATACTGGAGTGGGTAGCCGTTCTCTTCTCCAGGGGATCTTCCCAACCCAGGGATTGAACCCAGGTCCCCCGCATTGCAGGCAGATTCTTTACCAGCTGAGCCACAAGGGAAGCCCAAGTCATTCCAAACTACTCTCATACAACATAAAGAACAAATGGGGAAAATCTCTGGCCAAACTTCACACTTCATAAAATTATTCCTGAATTAGATGTGATATAGTGGACATCATGACCTCTAAGAGACTAATCTACTGGATCTAATCTAAGTGTCTAATTTTGGCCAAGATGATGGTTGTGGTGAGAGGGATGACGAAGGTGCTGATAGGGATGAAATTAATGTTGATGATGGTAATGATAATCCTACTAATGATAATGGCAGCTAGCACTTTCAGAGAGCTTACTTTGGACCAGCACTCATCTAAGTGCTTTGCGTGCATTGTCTCATTTAATCTTTGCAAAGCCCTGTCGAGTTGGTCCTATTATTATCACGCTTTTACAAGGAAGTTTAGTGAAATAAATTACATAGACTGTATACCACTCTGTAAGCTCTCTCCATTCTAGTCTTGTCTCTCTGTTACTACCAACATGGGACTTTGCTCTAATAATTATTATTAGTGGAAAAACTGGAGCACAGACAACGTACAATTTGGTTGGAGGAAGAGCTCCATAATGCTCAACCTGGGTAACAATCAGTTAACGGATGTAGATATCAGGACTAAGGGAGAAAGCTCCTCAAGCAGCAGATTATTATGCAGCAGCTCAGCGTGTTTATTAATCATTGCACACAATTAAAATGCCATTTCATCCCTCTAATTAAAACAAGTAGTTCCCTGAGGCTAGCACCTGAACTAATGAAGCCTGGTTGCCTCAGGATCTCACTCAGGGAAGGGAATTAAACAATGGAGGAAGCAGTATGTTTACCAAGTTGCCCAGACAATGTCAAACTGTATGTGACATCATGAGGGAGTGGACCAGTTAAGACGGGGATTTTAAATAGCTAGAGATGCTTCTGAGCAAAAGTTGGGTTTAAATGTTGAAATCACTCTAGTTTTTTAATTCATCAAGTTCTATCTTTTGTCATCTTTTATATGTGACAATCAAGTCTGAATTATCTTCTTTCCTGGTCTGTGGAATGGGAGTCTTGATGTTCAGAGGAAAGAGTTTTAGGAGTTGTACGCTGGCATCTAGGTATTTGGGGGACTGCAAGGATTTCTGAAATTAGTTGATTCTCAAATCAAAGGGAATATAGGCAGATTGTGGGATCATAATCTAAAACACTGGAAAGATGAATGGGCCAGAAGAAGGAAAACCTAAGATTCAGTCCAAGCATTGTCATCTCAACTAAATGACCCTGAACAAAGCAGTTAGTTTCTTTATTGCAAAATGAAAGGACTGGGATAAGTAATTACAGAATATTCTTTTAGCTCTAAAACTCCATGGCTTTGGGAGAATTTGTGACTAACAACTCATCTCCAAGGGTTTTCATCATGTCCTAATGCCCCTACAAATTTGGCTGAATTAAGTCTTGCTTCTTCTTCTCGTCTCATTTCTGTTTACTTTACCACATATCTTTTGTGTCAGGTGTTACACACTGCATAGAGCAATTGTTCAATTAAGTATCTGTAGAAGACACAAATCAGGTTAAATCCACAGATCTCAGTAACTTAGTAGTTTCAGCACTCTGCTCCTAAATATTTAGTACTGCAAAAATCCACCCTACATAGGGTTTTGCATTACTCATCCGGGGAATGGTGAAATCTGAGGATCATAAGAGTTACTTCCACTCCAGCCAAACTGCCTACTCAATTTCCTACAATTCTGTGCTTGAAAAGTATGGTCCATGTTGACTGTACTTGCGCTAGGCAGAAAGTCAAGGTTCATGCTTCTTCAGCTTTATCTGTTACCCTCTTGGTCCTTATAGTTCCCTAGTGCTTTAGAAAAATATCTATGCCTAGAAGTTTGAAGAATGCAAAAGTATTTGTTCTTAATCTAATTTTTATGGGTCACAGAGTTCTGTGAGACTCTGATAGATCTTACAGAACCTCTCACCAGAAAAATGCAAAAACAACTTTGTAAGCAACTATAGTATGAAGAGTTCACTGACTTCTTAAAGTTTACCTATGGAATTCACATTGTTACAAATCCTATCTTAAAGAATAACATAGGAATTTTCGATAGTTTTTTAGGAAAACTGCATCTAATCACCTCTCTTGATTTCCTCCAGAAACTGAAGAGAGATAGTCATCTAACATACATGTTGGTATTTTTTTCATAGAGAGAGAACTGGTAATATCAATGCTGGCCAATGATGAGTTGTCTTTTACTGACTATCAGATTCCAGAATAAGACATCATGATTTCAGTTATTTTATCGTCTATCTTCTTCATTTGTAACCAGGCAGGTAGCATCTAAGCAAACAAAAAGATAGCTATAAGGTGGTATTAGCCATACTAGTACAAAACAAATCAATTATCAAAAAACATTAAAGCCTTAATTTCCTCATACTATCTATCCTGTTCTTGGGGCCAAGAGGAAATTAGTAACTGGAATTCACAAACTCTGATGTTATGATCTAAGAATCTAAGTGTCATCTTTCTGATTTGGGGCAATTATTCATATGTTGACCCTAGATTTTTCTTTCAAAACAAACTCAGTCTCTCTTGTAAATCATAGTAGGAAATATAACTCTGGTCAATAAGATATCCAGAAACTAGCAGAAATCAGCCAATAACTCAGATTAAGTGGCACGATAATTGGGTTTCCTAAGCATTTTTGAGTATTAAAACAAGTTAATCAACCATAAAACACAAACTCATCAGAATCCAAGGTCTTATTCAATTAACTTCTGGCCTCAAATACTTAAGTGGTTTTTTTTTTTCTTTCTTTCTTTCAAATCATTATGTCATATTTCGCCAAGACAGAAAGGATTTCTGGGGTGGGAAATTCCAAAGATGGAATGAGAGCCAATTCTTTTAAACTATATCATTTTACCCATAATTATTATTTTTAGTAAAAATGAAAACAAAAGTTTTATTCTTGCCCAGAGGGAGATAAAATCTTGAACTTACAAGTTCAAGCAGAGGAACTTGTCTGGATTTTTGTTTGAAGTGACCCTTATATTCTTACATCATATTTACTCTAAAACATTGGATAAACTAGAAACTTGGGAGGCAAAATAACTATTAACATAATACCATCAACACATGATTTTGTACCTAGATGCTTTGTTTTAAATTGATTTACAACTTTTAAACATCTATTCTGGATAGTAAGGTCATAGATTTATAGTCAAACTAGGCAAGTGTAAACCTTTACTGGGCCCCAAATCATAGCTATAGCTTTAGTTCTCCAGCATGTGAGCCTTTGAAAGGAAGCTTGAGCTTATATGCTGCCAAGCTATTGTGATAAAATTAAAACAGCAGAAGAGCTTTACATATTCATCTATGTGATGCTAACTTATTTAATCTATGTGGGCTACAGTTTCTAACTGCACTGGAGAGAAAAATACTTCTTTCATAAAGTTTATGGTAGGTACATCTACAAAAAAAATCAGTTCCTCCACTATTCCCTGGATCATCACTACATTTGGGTAGTGTCACTATAATTTCAAGGTAAATAGGGAAGATGCAGGTGGTATAGGAAATAATCAGAGAGCAGGAAAGACGGTAGGTCAAAATTCTGGTAGCTAACCTGAGGGGAAAGATATAGGTAACTTGCTTTCAGATATGCCCATGGACCACTGATCAAGAACACAGGTAGTTCAGTCTATAGTCAGGCTTGGCAAAGGGAAATCCAGGGGGTTGAGAATGGTAAATGAAGTATCAGAACATAATGTGATTCAGGAAAGGAATAAAGGAGTCAAGTTTTCATTCATTTCTTTTCTCAAAACTATATACTGAGTGCTTGCACTCTTTCTGGTACCCGAGTAATGCACTGTCTAATTCGGGAGGCAGACAACATACACAGAACAATTGCAATACACTAGAATAAGTGCAAGTGCCATTAGTATAGTCCTTTGGGAATAAAGAAGTTAGAACAACAACAAAAAAAGAAGTTAGAACAACTAACATTGGAGGAGTGGAGAAATGTTGATTCACTAAATGTTTGCGGAATGAGGGAGGAACATTCAATCTGGCTGTTAAAAGATAAGCAGCAGTTTGTCAAGGTGAAGATGCAGGATAAGAACATTCTAGTATGAGGGAAATAGGTTGTATCTATCATGTAATCTTGAGGGTCTAATATATAAAGAAAATAATACAAAATTCAATGGTGTCAAGGAGATTGAGTAGGGAGGAAAATGGGCACAGACTGAGGAGTTTTCTTATGCTGATTGTACTTTTATTGCATAAGGAAACAGAGAGCTATCAGAGATTTACTAAATGGTTGAATAACATGACAATTTTTTTTTTGATGATTTTGGTTTTTAGGGGAAACAGTTCTAATAGCAGGTTGAGGATGGACTAGACTGAGAATAGTCAAGTCACAAAAATATCAGGAAGCTCATTGATTTAACAAATATTTTAATAATTTTAATAGATGGAGAATAGTCATTAAGCATGTGCATCTCTAAATACCTTGAATGTTATAGAATTTCCAGTTTACAGAATGTTCTTATGTCCAATATTCCATTCATTCTCAAATGCAGGGATATCCAACCTTCAGGGTCTAATGGCTGATGATCTGAGGTGGCTTTTATATAATAATACTAGAAATAACATGCGCAATAAGTGTAAGGCACTTTAATCATCTCAAAGCCATCCCCTCCACATCGGTTTGTGGAAAAATTGTCTTCCATGAAACTGGTCCCTGGTGCCAAAATGGTTGGGGACCACAGTTCTCAATAGCTCTGTGAGGTAGATATTATTCATAGTATTATTCACATTTTATAGATGAAGAAAGTAAAACCTTGAGAAGATGAAAAGTTTTATCCATCTTCCAGCTACGAAGTGGAATACCAGGTTTAACTGAGGTAGTTAATCTCTAAGACTGGTGTTTTTTTCTTACAATAAAAATGCTCGGTAGTCAATAGTATTTTCAGCTAAGCATGAAAATTATATTTTTGTAAAAATAGCTGCAATAATTCATCTTCCTGAATCAACACACTAAGGTAGATCTCTCCCACCTTAACACTGGACTTAGCTATTTGGCTTCCTTTGGCCAATAGGCTTCTCTTGTGGCTCAGCTGGTAAAGAATCTGTCTGCATTGCAGGATACCTGAGTTTGTTCCCTATATTGGGAAGATCTCTTGGGAAAGGGAAAGGCTACCCACTCCAGTATTCTGGCCTGGAGAATTCCATGGTATACAGTCCATGGGTTTGCAAAGAATAGGACACGACTGAGTGATTTTCACTTTTACTTTTCTTTCACTTTGGCCAATGGGACAATGCAAACATCACCAAACTGGAGACTTGATTAGTATTTGTGCAGTGTGGCTTTCCCTCTCTTGATTCTCTTTGAAACCCTAAACCTGCCACATGGAGAAGACTTGGCTTGCCTTCTGTGTAACAGACATGTGACCAAATCATCCCTGGTGCCCCCGATGACTTCCAAACACCCACGGGACATAAGAGTTAGACCATTTTAGGTCATCCAACCCAAGTGCAGCCAACCCAGCCCAGAAAAATCATCCAGGTGACTCACAAACGTTGTTTATTGTTCTAAGGCATTAACTTTTGGAGTTTTTATGCAGCAAGTGCTAAGCAATACCCGGAGAAAGGAATGTCAACCCACTCCAATATCATTGCCTGGAAAATCCCACAGACAGAGGAACCTGATGGGCTGTAGTCCGTAGGGTCACAAAGAGTCAGGCATGACTGAGCATTTGAGCATACATGCATGCTAATCAATAATCTATATAGGGTACTTCTTTAAATGATCTTTGATACTTATAGATATTTTGGCAAGACAACATAACAGTATAGTTACTTATATCACTTACAGAAATGATTTTCATACTTTATCATATGAGAGTTACCTGGGCAACTTGTTAAAAAAAAAAAAACTCAGACTTGGGATCACTCCAGATCTACTAAACTATTATTTCTGTGGCAAAAGCATAGAAGGTTACATTTTTAACAAGTCTACCCTGTGATTCTTATATTCACTAACATTTAAAGTAAATTAGCATATTATTTCCTTTATGTTCTCAAATATTCTCACATGAATATTTTTTATTTATTTGACAATTTACTAGAAATTAACTTTTAAACTACTATATTGTAAACAGAAATCTCTGAATTTTTTTTTTACTTTTTTTACATAGTGCCATTCTCTAGAGTATCTATGAATTAATTGTATAATAAGAAACCACGCACTTAAATAATATAGATAGTGACTGAACATCAGATGTTACTAAAATTTGGTATTTTAGTTGAATAAATTGGATATTTACTTTCATACTGAGGTTAAAATTACCAGTATAAAAGAGGAAAGAAAGGGGGAAAAAGTGAGGGGGAAGTGGTTAGGTATGAACACTCTGCGTGAGAAGGGGAAAGTTAATCACTGGGGTGTGTGTAGTCCCCAAAGTGGAGGGGAGACAGAGAGAAATAGGAGAAGGGTCAGCAAGAAAAATAGGATAGATGTGCTAAGGCTTGACCACAGTATAATTTAAAATTAATACCCACTGTAGGGGCTCCCTTGGCGGTCCAGTGATTGAGAATCTGCCTTCCAATGCAGAGGGACATGAGTTCAATCCCTGCCTGGGGAACTAATATCTCACATGCTACAGGGCAACTAAGCTAGAATGCCACAACTAGGGAAGCCTGGGCACCTCAATGAAGAGCCTGTGTGCTGCACCGAAGACCCAGCACGGCCAAAAAAAAGGAAGAACACCCACTATAGTCATCTCAAATCTTTTCTCTGAATTTATACAGTATCATAGCAAGATTCATGCAAGCATCAAAGAACAATACCTGCCTAAGTACTGGTGTCTCCTAACCAAAGGATAGGGGAGCCCAGAGCCAACTCTGAGTATATAAACTGGTCCAGTTACACTATCAGCTCAATTAAGAGAAAATCAGCTGGCTCATTATTATACACAAGGACATTCATTCTACTGAGTGAGGAGAGTGATTCCAACTAGAATAGGAAAGCCACAAACCACTAATCAGGGTATCCCAGGTTTGACCTATTCAAGTATATTCCAAATTACCCAATTAGCTGGATTGCCAATAAGTTACTTGTAGCAGTTATCCTGGCACTAATGATACCATAATCAGTTGTCTTAATCAAGCCTTTGAAAACAAAAATGATGGGCTGAATATACTCATAACAAGGATTGAGAAATCAGTGCCACCAGGTCATGGCGGTTGTGTCACTCAGAATTCTGTTCTGCCAACTGCTCAGAGAAGACTGTGTGAGTTTTGTTTAGCGTGTACTGCTGCCCACTCACTCACCCTGAGGCTATACACCCACGCATTCCTAACACACACATATACATTCCTAATCTTCCAGCCTCTCTTGAAAGGGCACGGTTGCTACTTGGATGACCCCTGCAGCCCTTTTCCTGGTCCTGACACCACCAGACTTCCTGAGCTGTATCTTAGTAGCCTGGATTCTTAGCCTCCTCTTTGCTACCCACCAGCTTGGGCTGGGCCTATCCCTAAACTTCAGAGATTGGAAAAATCCCCTCCCCACTCAAGGCTTTTCTAATGATGACAGAGTACTTTATATTTGTTGGACACAATAATTGTTTGAGGGCAGAGACTGTTCATCACTGTAGCTCCAGAATATGTGCCTGCCACATAGTATATATTTAAAATGCATGATGAATAAGTCGGTAAATAAATGGGAAAAAATGAAGTCAGTCATAACACTGTTCCAACAGAGGTGCGTGCATGCTGTTGCTTCAGTCATTTCTGACTGTTTGCGACCCCATGGACTGTAGCCCACCAGGCTCCTCTGTCCATGGGATTCTCCAGGCAGGAATACTGGAGTGGGTTGCCATGCCCACCTCCAGGGGATCTTCCCAATCCAGGGATGAAACCTATATCTCTTAAGTCTCTTGCTTTGGAAGGTAGGTTCTTTACTGCTAGCACCACCTGGGAAACCCTCCAACAGAGATAGGACAGGGCATTTAAAGTAAGTCTGACCACAGCAAATTGGGAACCTGTCAGTCTTATTCATTTCCCCCAGAGCCTCAAATAATGTCTGGGACAGCATTTATCCTCAAGAAATATTATTCTGAATAAATGAATATCAGTGCTGCATTTCTCCCTTTCCAGTGGAAATCATGTAAATGGACTAGGTTCCAGATATGGGTTAAGACCAGGGTGGAGATAAAAGAACTGCAAACTGCAGAGCAAGGGACAAGAATTCAGCCTTCATTGGAACTTGGAGTCAGGGGCTGTAAAACTGTGACCTACCCCCTGGAAGTCAAGGTAATCTTTGGGAAATCAATGGCCTTTCTACTACAAGAAGAAGAAGGTTGGAATCAGTCCTGTCAAGAGGTTAACAAATAGGGGCATGACTATGGCCCACTGGGTCACCCAATTAAGATAACAGTAATCACTGCAACAACGTGCAACACTGCAGAAACAAATGCTTGAACAATTAACTGTAGGGCTGTAGAGGAAAGATCCAAAGAGTTTACATTTAGGCTGGTCTTTTAAACATTATTGGCAAGTATGGGTGCAGAGGTTCAACAAATGCTTCCTGTGTTGGTTTGGGTTCATCTAAGATAAGCATTCAAATATGAGTGGTTTCTTTGGAAGGTGGTCCCAGGAATCCTGGTAGGGAAGTTGGGATGTGAGCCCGGGAAGGGAAGTAAGCTGGTGAAGGTGATATATTGTCAGTTATGCAAAAGCAATTGGAGGTCAGGGTCCCTAGAAAACTGGTAGACAATGTAGGACATTTGTCAGAGTCATCCCAACTAAAGTGCCAAGAAGCTGGGACATTTTTCACCAACTCTGCCATTGGTTAAAGGGCTGTTTTTAGGGACATAAACTCTTCCTTTGTCTTGCAAGTAGGTCAAGCATGCTTACTGTGCAGAAAATTTCCCTGGACAGATGATCACATCGTCCACTACAGCTTCTGATTACAATGCGATCAAACTAAAGTCAATTTAGCATCAACAGAAGTTGATTTTGTTGTGCCTTTGGAACCGCTTCCCTTTCCCCCCTCTGACTAGGGCTCTATAATAACAAAGGATAGTTAACAAAGGCATTGTCTCTTTTATTTCCACTCAACTAAGACCTGAAGCAGAAATGAACGACTTCCATAGAGCAGGGTGGTTTGACTGAACACACCCAGGCTGACAAGCAAAGTTTCCTTGAGGCAACGCCTTCACTGATTCCTCCTCCCTCTTTCTTCTTTCCATCACCTGTATAGAAGATCTGACACCAGAATGTTCAGTTCTCTAGACCCTTGGGTCATTGTTTTATTCTCTTTGGAGTCTTCTTCCATTTCTGAAACAGAAATGGACTCTAATCTCTTTGCCCAATTTGTTGGAAGCAATGTCATTATATTGTGAACTACTTGAGTTGCAAAGTCTGAATCCTTAGTATCACTGTATGTTCTTTCTTGCTTCTGGAGTTGCACCTGGGACATAAAAGGTATATAAGAATATTGATGGGTGGTTGGATGGATAAATGATGAATGAGTGAAGAACTAAGTGAATGACCAAACCTTGTCCCCTATAATATTCTGATAACTAGCATTAAGCATCAGTCTACATCACCATCTTGATCTTTGTTCATTTTTTCAAGTAATTCAGCTTTCCTCAGAGAACTTTCCTCAGAAAGCTTTTTTTTCAAAAATCTTCTAAAGTATTACTGCTCAGGAAACTGGTGTTGGCAGAACTGTGTCTTGAACCCTAATTTCCACCCTTCTCCTTTACACATCTCACCCGCTCATTTGTTCATTTGCTTTCCCTGCTGCTTTGGTACACAGGTCCTTTCAGGGAGGCAGGGCATTCATTTATGATGAATTCTAGTAAACTATTATTATAACTATTTTAGGAATGTTTCATCTATAAAGATGATGCTAGGCTTTATTTAAAAGATGCTACTGCCAAGTTCTCAAATACTTTAGATTCAGATTTAGATGTTACTGCCAAGTTCTCAAACACACCTACTTTAGAGCTAGACTCCTGATTGTGCCCTAATTGTGGTGTCTCTTCATCTCCTTCCCTCATCCACCGGCAGATATTGGACACAGAGACATTGTTTTCCTGCCCTATCAACTGAGAGTGAATTATACTTTTCCATAATTATTACCTATCTTATTCAATCATTTCTTAACAAGAAAACCTTACAAGGACCTAGTATGGAGATTTCACCTCTCAAGTAATGAGGCTTATAAACTGAATCTTAAGTTGTTCCTAACATCAGGTATTTCTACCTATTGGCAATTTCTGCCATAGAACACTGTACTGTCCAAAAGTCCCACAACCCAGAGAATAATTCTGAAAATAATGGTGGATAGGATACTGAGGGAGTGAGATTCTAACCAAGGATATCATATAAGTGCCATAGAATAGTCCTAAAATGAGTAAAAATGACCCCAAAGTTCTGGACACATATATGAAAGGAAAATGAGTGACAGAATAAACTCTAGATCTACAGGAAGAAAAGGCATTGTTTGGGGATCAGAAGGAGAAAGGAGCTTAGGGTTGTGGGAAAGAAAAGAGTTACAAAATTAGCAAAGAAACAGATTTCCCTAGAAAGGTGCAAGTAACCTATCTTGATTTTCATGAATCAGTACATGCAAGACCTCACAAAATCCTACTTGTAAAATTAATTCAAACTGGTTTGGGTATGAGCATCATTGCAAGTATTGAAATGTAACAATAAATGGAAGAGGATAAAAATAAGTGACATTGAATCACGGGGAAGGTGACTTTCAGTGCAGAGCTAGAAAGCCTGATGTTTTTTCTGGTCTTATTTAATATCTTCATTAATGATCTTCAGGGGGGAGTAAACAATAATGCACTATTTACTGAAAACTGCATATTTAAATTGAAAAGAAAACTCCATTGAAAGCAGAAAAATGGTGCAAAGAAATATTAAGAAGTTAGAAATTGGATCAATAAAAGTTAGATGGAAATAAAGTAAAAATTAGAATATACACACTGTATATGTATGGGCTCCCCAGGTTGTGCAGTGGTAAAGAACTAGCCTGCCAATGGAGGAGCCGCAAGAGATGTGGGTCAGGAAGATCCCCTGGAAAAGGAAATGGCAATCCACTCTAATATTCTTGTCTGGAAAATCCCATGGGCAGAGGAGCCTAGAGGTCTACAGTCTGTGGGGTCGCAAAGAGTGGGACACGCCTGAGCACGCATGCATGGTCATGGTCTTGTAGTTCATCTTCTAAAACCACTGTAAACAAAGATATTCTATTGGAAGAAAACCTAGAGGGCAGTATATGAAGCAAAAGTGGAAAAAATTTTACACGAGCTTGGGGCAGGAATTGCCCTTAGCAGGTCCATGGTCTAAGATGACCACATAGAACAATAAAACATCCCTTTAGTAGGAAATTTGGGAAAAAACAATTTTAAGGGCTGGGCATTTTTTGATCAATTTGTATTTTTATCAGTTACTACTACTGTTGGAAAAGAAAAAAAAATTTTTTTAATGCTTGCACAACTATAATCTTTAGAAGTAAAGTCTAGGGAATTTGATTCAAGAGAGAACAAGTTAAAATTAAATTTCCCAAATGAACTGAATGCTACCAAACATGCTCCATTTACTTGAATCTTTCCTTTTTTATAAAGGTCAGTCTTACTCAAAATTTTTCACCTGAAGACCCCTTACACTCTTAAAATTACAGAAAATGCCTAGGATCTTTGATTTATGTGGGCTATAACTATCAATATTTACCATATTAGAAATTAAAACAAGAAAATTTTAAACTATGTGCTATTTTACTTAAAATAGCAGTAAACAATATATCACATACTTAATGAAGAATAATTACATTTCCCAGATAAAATAATTAATGGTATTGTTTCAAATTTTACAAATCTTTAATATTTGGCTTAATAGAAGACCACACTGAATTCTCATATAGGCTTCTATATTCAGTCTGCTGGATATGTTATCCTTGTTGAAATATGTGAATAAAATCCAGCCCTTCACAGATATATAGTTGGAAGAGAAAGGATAATGTAGAGCATCTGAAAGAGTCTTAGGGAACCCAGGACTGAGGTCCTCATTTCAAACATTGAGAGTCCTACTCTAGGTCAAAAATTAGTTATATCATTCAGGGTCTATATATGCTAAGATAAATTCCCTTAATTAATAAATAAGCCACATTTTTAATCTCCAAATCGCATGGAATAAAACTTTGATAGCATGGAAAGATGTGTGTTTGGGATATGCAGCAAGGTGCTAACACTAGGAGATGTAACATATACAGTTTAACAAAGCCACCATTGCGTGAGGTCAGACCAGAGAGAATTATAAAAAATCAGCTACACCTAGAAAAAGCTCTTGGGTTTACAAGAGCTTGTTTGAAATTGAATATATTTTACAGAGTCACTTGCATCATTCCAATAGAAGTGCAAGCATTTCCAATGCTGAATGTTTCATCTTAGTTAACTCCAATATGAAGGCTACAAAACCTGAAGGTCATCCAAGTATAATCTCTGGAACATAAACCACCAAAACCTGAAGACTGAGTTGTATTATTGAAGGAAGTCCAAAAGCACACAATAACACTATTCTTAGCATGATAAGTTCAGAGAAACACTTTAAAATAGTTCCAAGTCAGACCGTTGAGTCACCTTTAAATCTGAATTGGCCAATGAGTTTGGCAAATATTTTCACTGCCCTGATAAGTATTTTTAATGACTTGACCAAATAGTTGTTTTGGCATTCTCTATAATATTGCCAAAGTATTCAACATGCAATTCTGATTATGTAACTACCTTGCTTGCTCAGATTTCTTCTAAGACTTCACTTGTGCTGTGGTCCAAAAATCACATAGAAGGATTTTCTTAAAGTGCAGAATCCCAATGTCTATTTCAGGTTATAGAATTTGGAAAGAAGTTGGTTTTGAAAATATGCCGTTTAATTTTCCCCCAAGTGAGTCTTCTAGTATTCAATTTACAGATAAAATTCTAATCTTTGTTGGATTAAGAACAATATCCTTCATGATCTGTCCTCACACTTCCTACCTTAATTTAAATAATTTAATATTGCTTACCTCATATACTACCCATACAACTACTTGTTAATTCCCCCAATACACCCCATTTTCTCATACCTCTTTGCCTTTTGCCCTGCTGCTTCCTTAGCAATGTCTTCACCTACAGTCTCAGGTACGTTTGGCCAACTCAAGTTCCTCTTTGTAAAATTGGGTCCATATCACCTCTATTCTGAAATCTTCCCTGACTTATCCAAGGAGTGTGGCTTCCTCTTTTTGAAAACTGCACCTCAACTCAGCCTTATATGATTATTTCATTACAGAATAAGTATCCATTTTCTTGACTACATCTCTGTTGAAATGTTAGCTCTTTAGCAGCATAAGCTATATCTTTTTGTTTTTCACTCAACCCAGTGGCTAGAACACTGTACATACAAAATAAAAATGTCTGAAAATGAATGTAGTACTTTGCAGAACATATTATGTTAAGGTTAAAATTCTTAGAGAATGTTTTCAGATTCATTTTATTTTTAAGTTTCCTTAGTTGTAGAAGTAGAACGTTATTCTGTTTTTATTAAAACAGAAGGAAGAGGTGAGAGAAGCAGAGACAGAGAGGGTGGGGATCACTGTGTACAAAATTACCTAATATAAACCAACCTTATACAACTAACATTGGAAAAATGGGGGATTGCCATATACCTTTGAGGCAGAAAATCTCATTAGTGTACAGTGGAATAAACAATAGATTCCAAATTCAAGTCAAAACAATAATAAATAAACCCAATAAGGTTAAAAAAAAAAAAAAAGGGATCAGCAACAGCAGTACCTGCTGTGAGACTAAGCAATTTAGAGAGATGCTCGGGAAAAACAATTCTGATGCTAGACCTAGAGCAAAAACATAAGTTTGAAATGGGTGAGAGGTGAACAGAGGTTCTGGATATTTGAACATTTTTGCAAGATCAGGATGGAAAATTGAGCTGCTCAAGAACCCTTTCTTAATGACAAAAGAACCTCAGGCAGTATTTTTAAAGGCAAGCGGGTCAGTACTTTCTGAAGATTTCTAATGGAATGGGTTCACTATTTGACAACTCCTATTGGTTTCACTGTTATCTTGTGATTCAGAAGAGTTAAGGTAATAGAATTACTCCAAGAGGAATAAAGTGATGTTGCTGTTGTTTAGTCCCTAAGTCACGTACGACTCTTTGAGATCCCATGGACTGTGGCCTGCCTGGATCCTCTGTCCATGGGATTTTCCAGGCAAGAATACTGTAGTGGGTTGCCATTTCCTTCTCCAGGGAATATTCCTGACCAAGGGATCAAACCCATGTTTCCTGGTTTGCAGGAGGATTCTTTACCACTGAGCCATCAGGTACGCCCAAAGCATTGCTAGCATTAGAAATAAAAGGAAGAAGGGAGAGAGCGAGAGACTGAGACAGAGAGGGTGGGGGTCATGTATACAAAATTAGCTAGTATAAATAAAATGTAAGTTGTTCAGTTCAGTTCAGTCGCTCAGTCATGTCTGACTCTTTGCGACACCATGAACTGCAGCACGGCAGGCCTCCCTGTCCATCACCAACTCCTGGAGTCTACCCAAACCCATTTCCATTGAGTCAGTGGTGCCATCCAACCATCTCATTCTCTGCCATCCCCTTCTCCTCCTGCCCTCAATCTTTCCCAGCATCAGGGTCTTTTCAAATGAGTCAGCTCTTTGAATCAGGTGGCCAAAGTATTGGAGTTTCAGCTTCAACATCAGTCCTTCCAATGAACACCCAGGACTGATCTCCTTTAGGATGAACTGGTTGAATCTCCTTGCAGTCCAAGGGACTCTCAAGAGTCTTCTCCAACACCACAGTTCAAAAGCATCAATTCTTTGGCACTCATCTTTCGTTATAGTCCAACTCTCACATCCATACATTATAAATATATATATATATATAGCAATGTTAATTTATTGGCTATTTGTTACCAATAATGTTTGGCTTGAAATAACATGGTAAAAATATTTGTAAAATACTTGATTTTTCAGTTACGCCCCCTCTAAAATCAAGTCAAACTCTACCTTCTACCAAAAAAAAAAAAAAAAGGATAAGCCTAATAATGGAGAAACCTCCTAAATAACACAGGTAAACATTTTTACAGCTCACATTGGATTGGTGTAAGCTGAATTCTGGCAAAAACAAAACAAAAAGTGTTTAGCATATAGACAGATATTAGAGAGATACAGCAATAAAAAAGGATTTACCATGTGCCAAGTATAGTGGTATTCTTATGTCCCCAGATATACAACAGGCTGAAGGTGAAGGCATTCACAAGGCAACAGAATGTACCAAATCCACTAATTATAAGAAAATCAAGAATATTCATTAGAGAAATGAGTCTGATTTACTTTCAAATAACTTGGAAATATAATTTCCTCATAAATGCTATTTCTTTGGCTTTTACTTCCATATAAGAGTCAGACAGGGCACTGTGGAAAGCAGGAGGGATGGTCCTCCGAAAACTAAACACAGAGTTGCCATACAGTTCTGTAATCCTCCTCCAGGGCATATATCCAGACAAAACTATAAGTTAAAAGATACCTGCACCCCTATGTTCATAACAGCACTATTCACAAATAGTCAAGCCATGGAAGCAACCTAAATGTAAATCTACAGATGAAAGGATAAGTAAAATGTGGTACATATATACAATGCCATATTACTCAGCCACAAAATAGAATAAAAGAATGACATTTGCAGCAACATGGAAGGACCTAGATATCATTATGATAAGTGAAGTCAGTCAGAAAGAGAAAGACAAATAACACATGATATCACTTATACATGAAATCTAAAATATGATACAAATGAACTTATCTATGAACAGAACAAACTCACAGAAATAGAGAATAGATTTGCAGTTACCAAGGGGTGGTAGGAGAGGGATGGATTGAGAGTTTGGGATTAACAGATGCAAACTATTATATATAAATAAGATGGGGGGGACTTCTCTGGCAGTCTAGTGGTTAAGGACTCCATGCTTCCACTGCAGGGGCCATAGGTTTGATCCCTGGTTAGGGAACTGAGATTCTGCATATCACATGGGGCAGCCAAAAAAAAGCACTTAAAATGTAAAATCAGATGGATAAAAAATAAGGTGCTACTGTATAGCATAGGAAATTATATTCAACACCCTGTGATAAACCATAATAAAAAGAATATGGTTAGGGACTTTGGGAAGGCCCATGTACACATTGCTATATCTAAAATGGATAACCAACAAAGACCCACTGTATACTGTATAGCACATGGAACTCTGCTGAATAGCATGTGACAGCCTAAATGGGAGAGGGATTTGAAAGAGAATGGATACATGTATCCATTGTATCACTGCTCACCTGTAACTACCACAACATTGTTAATGGGCTATATACCCCAAAACAAAATGTTTTTGGTGTTAAAAAATAAAATGCTAAAAAAGACTACATATGTATATGTATATCTGAATCATTTTGCTGTACTGCAGAAATTAACACACCTTATAAATCAGTTATACTTCAGTAAAATAAAGTTTTTAAAAGGAGTCAGGCTGGGGCCTATGACACCACCCTTATGGCAGAAAACAAAAATTTGGCTTAAAACTCAACATTCAGAAAACTAAGATCATGGCATCCGGTCCCATCACTTCATGGCAAACAGATGGGGAAACAGTGGAAACAGTGACAGACTTTATTTTCTTGGGCTCCAAAATCACTGCAGATGGTGACCGCAGCTATGAAATTAAAAGATGTTTGCTCCTTGGAAGAAAATTATGACCAATCTAGACAGCATATTTAAAAGAGACATTGCTTTGCCAACAAAGGTCTGTTTAATCAAAGCTATGGTTTTTCCAGTAGTCATGTATGGATGTGAGAGTTGGACTGCCGAAAAATTGAGTGCCGAAAAATTGATGCTTTTGAACTGTGGTGTTGGAGAAGACTTTTGAGAGTCCCTTGAGCTACAAGGAGATCCAACCGGTCCATCCTAAAGGAAATCAGTCTTGAATATTCATTGGAGGGACTGATGCTGAAGCTGAAACTCCAGTCCTTTGGCCACCGATGTGAAGAACTGACTCATTGGAAAAGACTCTGATGCTGGGAAAGATTGAAGGCGGGAGGAGAAGGGGATGACAGAGGATGAGATGGTTGGATGGCATCACCGACTCGATGAAAATGGGTTTGGGTACACTCCGGGAGTTGGTGATGGACAGGGAGGCCTGGCGTGCTGCAGTCCATGGGGTCACACAGAGTTGGACAGGACTGAGTGACTGAACTGAACTGAACTGGGGCCTGTGTCTAATTTCTATAGCATTCCTTCTCGCAAGTTGTCCCCGAGTCACTGCTGATGCCCTTTGTCCATTATGAACAGAGTTTCAAAACCCACTGAGACAGATTACTTTCTTTCAGTTCTTCGCTCCTGCTGTATGGCGGCTGTGAAGGCAGTGCTCATCTGACCTTGGACCCACCTCCTTGCCCCTTGCTGCTATTATTTTGACCCTGGAGCCTTTTCACCTTGGTCACTTTGCAACAAACACAGTAACAACAATAACACAACAAACTGGCTACAAGGCATGTTTCAGTCCCAGGCAATTTTTGAAGAACAAAACACAAACAAATAGGTAATCAACTGAATCTCTTCTTTGGGGTGATTAAACTTAGTTGTCAGGGATTTCCTACATGTGAACTACAGTGCCAGAAAATAAAGTACAGGAGTGGAACATAAATATCAAAAAACTATTTAATGAATACTGTGAAGAAGCTGAGACATCAGCTGAATCAGGAAAAAGCATTGCTGAATGCAAATCATTAGACTGCTACTCAGCTGAGCAAATTATTATATAAACCATAACTCACAGAGGGGAGTACCTGCAGCGCCCAACTCCTGCATTAGCACCCCGAAGGGTCTGAGGTGTCAGAGGTGATGTATCGCCTGATGAATGTCCTCCTATGGTTAAGCAGTGCACATAAACGTGTGTGTGCTAAGTTGCTTCAGTCATGTCTGACTCCATGCGAACCTATGGACTGAAGACTTTCAGGTTCCTCTGTCCATGGGATTCTCTAGGCAAGAATAATGGAGTGGGTTGCCCTGCCCTCCTCCAGGGGATCTTCCTGACCCAGGTATTGAACCCCCATCTCTCAAGTTTACCTGCATTGGAAGATGGATTCTTTACCACTTGAGCCACCTGGGAAACCCGCACATACACATGTGTGTGCATACATATGTATATGTTTCTTTGTGTGTGTACTTATAAACATTATACTTAATCTTTAGTAAAAGGACCTTTATGTGGCTCATTGAAAACAAAGCTGAATATTATTACTTAAACAACACTGTCCAAATTGCTAATAGCAGATTTCTGCTTTTATAGTCGATAATTAATTTTAGAAGTAAAAGCTCAGAGCCTTAAGTATACACTTAAGGAATCTAGCACTCACTCAGTAAGGAAATTGCTATCTTACACATCAGTGAGAGAAGATTTGTTCTATTATTTAAAAATTGAAAGTTCTCTTTCTATTTGAGATTCATCATATATTATAGCTCCTATCAGAGGTTCAACTCTGCAGGGAATGCATGTGTTCTGTGCTGCAACCAAATAGTGAGTAGGTGTGAAGGGGACCCAGGGACTCAGGAATGCATATCACTTGTCTAGATATGCAGCTGCAAATAAGCATGATATGGGGCCTAGAGCTCATGTTACCTTTGGACTTCAACTGAACCTGATGATCCCTAATCTTAGGACTCTTTTAATATGATGGTGATGTTAGGACCAAAGAGAGATTGTGTAAGATAAGAGAGGGGATACCAGTGGACCAAATACATCAGGCACACATGATACCATTAATTAAAGCAAAAAAGTAAAATCTCAAAAGTCCATTCTACATTCCTCTTTGAAAGGAGAGTTCTACAAAGCTGTCAGGTATATTGGATCCTATGGGGGAGATGGGAGATGGGTTTCCCATACCTTTTGGAATTGGGCACTGGTGAGGTTTAAACAGGGATTTGGAGGAGGCTGACAGGCATATTTGGATGTCTAACAGGGCCCCTCTCTTTAGGCAGTTTTTCCTGGAGAAAAGACGTCAGAGCAGGTGTTCCAGTATCAGTCATTTGTAGGACATGTGCTTGGGAGAAAAATCACGGCTGGCAGATGCTGGCTAGATCTGTTAACTGACATCAACCTACATTTATTGAGTGTTCACTGTATGCTAGGTGTTTGATGCTTTATAAGGAACATATAATTTAATCTATTTTTAATTGAAATATAGTTAATTTACAAAGTTGTGTTAATTTCTGCTACACAGCAAAGTTATACATATATATACACTCTTTTTTATATTCTTTTCCATTATGGTTTATCACAGGATATTGAATATAGATCCCTATATAGTAGGACCTTTCTGCTGCTTTTTCATTCTTCATTTATTCTATATAACAACACTATGAAGTAGGTACCGTTATTATTTCTATTTTTAGAGAGGAAAATTAATCCAGCAAATTGCTAGGACTAGGGTTCTCACATAAGCAGTTTAACAGTAGAGCCAAATCTCATAAGCAAAGAACTACCCTGCCTCCTGGCTTAGTGGGTCACCGTGATCTTTTGGAGGGGAAGTAGAACAATAGTATCCCTTTGTTAGTCTATGGCATGATCTCTCAAGCTTCCCCTTACTTTTTGCTTTCTGCTTATAGTCACAGTATCATAATATTATCTCCTACACATTCCCTAGTCCACCTCATCCACACCCATTATTAATAGTTACACTGCTTTCACGGCACTGACTACACAAGGAAGGAATACGTGGTCACTCAACTGCCACCGCTCAAGGGACTTAGTAGATGAATGGAAGGAAACAACATGCTCTGGAAAGATCATTCAGAAGAGAAAAAGCTATGGGATTGTGTTAAAACAAAGGTTTGCTGCCTAGGAAACAGGAGACAAGGGGATGGACCAAAAGCCAGGATATGTTCTCAAACAAGCAGAGCAAATAGGCAGCCTGTTGAAAGGAGAGCAGTAAGTTCCCTTTAGAGTTTCAAAAGATGTTAGATCTGTCTGATAAGCCTTGTTGGCACATATTACTTTAACCATTATCATCATCATATCATCTATCATTGAAATTCAACGAGTTGTCTCCTCTTTCCTTGAGATAAGGTAATACACTCTTTTAAGCCTAGCTGAATCAATTATACAATACAGTAAGTCTCCTACATATGTATCTTCAAGTTGCGAACTTTCAAAGATGCGAAAGTGCTTTTGCATGTCCAGTCACATAAGTAGAATGGTACACAAAAGTGATAGCAGATGTTCAGAGTGCAATTCTGTGCTACTGTGTCATCTAAGATAATAAAAAAGGAGCTACTATTGAGACATCACTGAATCATTTTTTTCAAGAGGGTAGATATGTTTAAATCCATCCAGGAACCAGAACCTGTGTCATCAATGTCAGGCATGAGTGAAATTGTGACTTGCCTTCTGTCTCCTATTGTTGATGTTCCTTCAGCTCTACCATCTCCCACCTCTTCTCCCTCCTCGTCAGTAACTCTTCTTTCCTGATCCCTCGATGCCAGCCCCTGTGTGCCAGCTGCTGCACTGCCCTACTCTACTTTCAAGGTACTGTACTATGAGATTAGAAATGTTTCATTTGTTCTTTGTGTTTGTTTGTGTATTATTGTGTGAAATGTATTATAAACCTATTACAGTATAGTACTATATAACTGATTGTGTTAGTTGGGTACTTAAGCTAACTTTGTTGGATTTAGGAACAAATTGGAATTAATGAACGTACTCTCAGAACAGAACTTGTTTATTTGTATGGTCTGTAATGGACTTAGGGGGTATTTGGGAACAAGATGATAAACTGACTTTACATACTCTATTCATCAAGCTGAATTGGAATAAGGATCCCTAATCAAAGATTCACAAATAGGGAAATTACTTAGTCATTATAAAAGATTTCATGTCCTGTGTAGGTATAGAACATTTCCACATGGTTCTTACTGAATTATGTTAATTTTAAAAACTTACCTGAACCCTAAAATATTTTGACTGTAATTCTTTTTCTTTCTTCTCGATCCAGATAAAAATGACATCTATATGTCATTTATACATCTATATGTAGATGTAGATCTATATGTAGACCATAAAAATGGTCTATATGGCTGTAATGGATGTTCTTTCAATCATAATAGAACGCTTGATCTCTGGTCACTACTGAAACTAAAATAACAGTGAATATACAATGATTGGGTTTCCCTGATAACTCACTGGTAAAGAATCTGCCTGCAATACAGGAGATGCAGGAGACACAGGTTTAATCCCTGAGTTGGGAAGATCCCCTGGAGAAGAAAATGGCAACCCACTCCAGTATTTTTGCCTGGGGAATCCCATGGACAGAGGAGCCTGGTGGGCTACAGTCCAAAGAGTCACAAAAATCAGACATGACTGGGTGAGCAAGTGAATACAAGGATTATTTCCCTCTTAGTTTCAGATTTTTTTTTAAATTTTCCAAATTTTTCTATTAGTCTCATATTCCTTTCCGTTACACAGACTCAGTCTATGTTGAACTGGATAACTGTAGGGCTACTCAAACTCTGGTCTATTAGTCATGGTACATTTGCATCCACATCATGGTGCTAGGGGTTAATATGGTTAATATGATCCTGGTTAAGGGATTAGATAAAAATTATGTTTTGAATGTAATTTAAAACACTAAAAATTATTAGAAGCATTAAAAATATACGTTCCTATCTATGGGTTAGAAGAATATGACTTTTACTTTGATCCTTGTACCTGCTACGAAGTAGCAAAATGTATGTAAGAAAAAGAAAGTGTGATTTGTTCTCTGTCTCTAAGATACTTATTACTTTACTAGTGTGTGAGATGAATGCAATTGTGTGGTAGTTTGAGCATTCTTTGGAATTGCCTTTCTTTGGGATTGGAATGAAAACTGACCTTTTCCAGTCCTGTGACCACTGCTGAGTTTTCCAAATTTGCTGGCGTATTGAGTGCAGCACTTTCACAGCATCATCTTTCAGGATTTGAAATAGCTCAACTGGAGTTCCATCACCTCCACTAGCTTTGTTCATAGTGATGCTTTCTAAGGACCACTTGACTTCACATTCCAGGGTGTCTGGCTCTAGGTGAGTGATCACACCATTGTGATTATGTGGGTCGTGAAGATCTTTTTTGTACAGTTCTTCTGTGTATTCTTGCCACCTCTTCTTACGTGAACTGTGAACTTCCAGATGTTCAAGCTGGTTTTAGAAAAGACAGAGGTACCAGAGATCAAATTGCCAACATCTGCTGAATCATTGAAAAAGCAAGAGAGTTCCAGAAAAACATATATTTCTGCTTTATTTAATATGCCAAAGCCTTTTGACTGTGTGGATCACAATAAACTGTGGAAAATTCTGAAAGAGGTGGGAATACCAGACCACCTGATCTGCCTCTTGAGAAACCCATATGCAGGTCCAGAAGCAACAGTTAGAACTGGACATGGAACAACAGACTGGTTCTAAATAGGAAAAGGAGTACGTCAAGGCTGTATCTTGTCACCTTGCTTATTTAACTTACATGCAGAGTACATCATGAGAAACGCTGGGCTGGAAGAAGCACAAGCTGGAATCAAGATTGCCAGGAGAAATATCAATAACCTCAGATATGCAGATGACACCACCCTTAGGGCAGAAAGTGAAGAGGAACTAAAAAGCCTCTTGATGATAGTGAAAGAAGAGAGTGAAAAAGTTGGCTTAAAGCTCAACATTCAGAAAACTAAGATTATGGCATCTGGTCCCATCACTTCATGGCAAATAGATGGGGAAACAGTGGAAACAGTGTCAGACTTTATTTATGGGGGCTCCAAAATCACTGCAGATGGTGATTGCAGCCATGATATTAAAAGACGCTTACTCCTTGGAAAGAAAGTTAAGACCAACCTAGATAGCATATTAAAAAGCAGAGACATTACATTGCCAACAAAGGTTCATCTAGTCAAGGCTATGGTTTTTCCTGTGGTCATGTATGGATGTGGGAATTGGACTGTGAAGAAAGCTGAGCGCTGAAAAATTGATGCTTTTGAACTGTGGTGTTGGAGAAGACTCTTGAGAGTCCCTTGGACTGCAAGGAGATCCAACCAGTCCATCCTAAAGGAGATCATTCCTGGGTGTTCACTGGACGGACTGATGCTGAAGCCGAAACTCCAGTACTTTGGCCACCTCATGTGAAGAGTTGACTCATTGGAAAAGACCTGATGCTGGGTGGGATTGGGGGCAGGAGGAGAAGGGGACGACAGAGGATGAGATGGCTGGATGGCATTACCGACTTGATGGACATGAGTTTGAGTAAACTCCGGGAGTTGGTGATGGACAGGGAGGCCTGGCGTGCTGCGATTCATGGGGTCGCAAAGAGTCGGACACGACTGAGCGACTGAACTGAACTGAACTGAAGATACTTATAATTAACTCCAGATTGTTTCTCCAAAACAGAATGATGCATGCATGCATGCTAAGTCATTTTAGTTGTGTCTGACTCTTTTCGACCCTATGGACTATAGCCTGCCAGGCTTCTCTCTTCATAGATTCTCCTGGCAAGAATACTGAAGTGGGTTAATAAAAGGGCAGGCCTTAGTTATTCTAGTGTAAGCACTGCAATATTCATAAAGATTTTAGGTCTATGATCAAATGTACGAAAGCAAAGTATTTGAAGTGGCTTGAAATTTCATATAGAAATCTATTTCTTTATTATTTCATAAACAGATCAAATAGAATATTGAAATAGTTGAATTACAGAAATGAATGAATTATGTGTGCTTGTGTATGAGAGAGAGATATATATAGGGAGAGTGAGCTTGAAAGTTTGACTATGGATTTAGTATGGTGTTGTTTGTTCATGCTAACTACCCTCTTCCCCCATCCCTCCTCCCCCGAGAAGATTATGAAGCAAGAGGGAGGAGGTAGATGGGGAGGAAATATGAATTATTTAAGCTGTATAAAAATGCTCTAGAATAAAATGAACATTCAAACCTCCTTTGGTTGAATTTCATCCTTCACCAAGGAAATCTGTCTCAAATGGTTCATCTTGAAGAATATGATGACACCAGTCACCTATTCTAGACTCTACATTTGCTATAAAGACTTTTGCAGGTTGATGATAGATGAGGAAATTTACTCCTATAGTCTGCACAGGAGACAAGTGACAATAATTTAAGACTTTCAGTGATACAGCACTAACTTTATATTCTAAGCAATCACAGCCTATATTTATCCACCTGCTGTTTTTATGGCTTAGAGATCACACTATTTGTTTGTGATGGTAATTTATTATATTATAGAAGATTTTCAAATTACAGACTTTCATTGAGTTAGAGAAGGAATTAAAATAATTTGCCCACTCCTCTTGATAAATAAAAATAGTACATTAGGTAGATGGCGAGTTCTCAAGGAAATGGGACTTTTGGTCATTTTTAGAGTTTTCATTTATGAATAAAATGTGGGAATGTATTTAAGTTTTAGATAAGAGAAGCATTGAAATCATTTTTTTTTTCCTATGTAGAGTGGTACCTACAACACTTCAAAGGATTTTATCATGTGTGATTTCTTCTCATTGGATTTTTCAAAATAATGTTTGCTAACAGCTATTAAAACAGTATTTCTCTTACTTTAGGCATTTGACAACTATCTTTATAATTTCTGCCATAGTCTATGTTACATTTATACTATTATTTGGCTGTTTTTTTTCAAACACACCCACTTTATAATTATTTATTGTAGAAACCAATACTACCAGTGATATACCTCCTACGCTTTGGAAAACACTTCATTAAAACAGTAATTTGCAGTTAAATTACTTGGCAATATTCTATCTCCATTTTACCAGAACCTGATGAAACCTAAAAAATATTTTGTTTATTTCTCTCCATATCTCAGTGATGGTTGATTTCAACTGAATACTATTTTAAATTGTATCTGAATCATTCTACCACCAGTAATATGAATCCATTGATAGCTAAACTACGTGCTGCAAATAAATTGCTCTCTATCCTCTTTTAATTTAAGTAGTCTTTTTTTTTTATCATTTTGCTCAACTATATGCATGATTTCCATATACAATTAAATGTCTGTGAGCATGTATTTTTCTATTTCAATTATATTACTTACATAAGAAGAATAGATAGCACATTTCACAGTTGTTTTTTTTTTTTTTAAGTATACCCATGTCAGTGGGGAAAGGGTGTTCACTGTAAGATTATTTCAATTTTTCTGTACTTTTGAAAAGTTTAATAATAAAATATTGGGGTAAAAAATCCAACTTATACTCCATGAGAACCAAAAACATGCACCTTTGAATTTTTTTCTAAATATAGTAGCTAAAAGCAAGTGAAACATACTGTAGCTAAATCAGTATATAACCAAATTTTCTTCATATAGGTTGTGGGTCTTTAAAGTTTTGGTTTAAGGAAGATGACAAAACCTTATGGATGGTTATAAATTCCTCGAGGTACTGACAATTACCCATAAGTGAATATATTTAGTTCATTTCCTCTACCAGTTGCTGAAAGGGCTGGGCTCAGTCACTTCAGTTGTGTCTGACTCTTTGTAACCTGCCAGACTCCTCTGTCCTTGGGATTTTCCTGGCAAGAGTACCAGAGTGGGTTGCCATGCCCTCCTCTAGGGAATCTTCCTGGCCAGGGATCAAACCCTTACCTCCTGTGTCTCTTGCACTACAGGCAGATTCTTTATCACTGAGCCACCCAGTTGAAAGCCCAGTTGAAAGGAAGGAACTTCAAATATTAAGCCCTCTTGCTTTTTTTTTCTTTTAACATTTGTACAGGATATTTATTATAGTGTCAGTCACAATGAACAAAAACTGTTGACAAATTTATTTTACTTTTTATTTTAAAATTATTATTTCTGTATTTTGCAGTTGCTAACATCACCATTTTATTTTATTGAATTATAGTTGATTTATGATATCAGGTTGGTTTCAGGTGTACGGCATAGTAATTCAGTGTTTTGATAATCTATTAAGCGTTATTACAAAATAGTGGCTATAATTCCCTGTGTCATACAATATTTTCTTCTTGGTTGCTTACTTAATATGTAATAGATTATATCTCTTAATCACATACTCCTATCTTGCTCCTCTTCAATTCCTTCTCCCACTGGTAACCACTAGTTTGTTTTCTATATATTTCATGTCTATTTCTGTTTTACTGCATATATTTGTTTTATTGTTGAGATTCTACAAATATGCTATATCATACAGTATTTCTTTCTCTAACTTATTTCACCAAACATAATATTCTCTAGGTTCATACACATTGTTGCAAATGGCTGAATTTCATTTTTTATGACTGAGCTATACTTCACATCTTCTTTATCCAATGTCTGTTGATGGATACTTGGGCTGCCTATATATTTTGGTTATAGTAGAGAGTGCTGCTATGAATATTGAGGTATATGTATTTTTTCAAATTAATTTTTAAAATTCTGTTCAGATACATGCCCAAGAGGTATATTGTTGGATCATATGGTAGTTGTACATTTTTAGTTTTTTGAGGAACAGCTATACTGTTTTTCTGTAGTGGTTATACCAGTATACATTTCCACAAACAGTATACTAAGGTTCCCGTTTTATCCATTTGTTATTTGTGGTCTTTTTGACAATAACCATTCTGATAGGTATGAGCTGATATCTTATTATGGTTTGATCTATATTTCTCTGATGATTAGCCATGTTGAGTATTCTTTCATGTGCCTGAAGGCCATCTGTATGTCCTTTTAGAAAAATGTCTACTCAGATCTTCTGCCCATTTTTAAATTAGGTTGTTTTTTATTTTTGCATTTTTTGATATTGAGTTGTATGAGTTTATATATTTTTCGATATTTACCTCTTTTTATTTGCAGGTATTTTCCCCAATTCAGTAATGTCTTTTCATTTTGTCGATGGTTTCCCTACTCAGAGGCTGCCCTGGGACCTAGTCACCTCTGTAAACCATGACTGGACTTTCTTCCCAGTTGTGGCAGCTCTAAATCCAGTCCCACACCGTGCCGAGGAATGAGTGGGGCTAACGTGTTTGCTTGGCTCAGGCTGAGCCTTGGGCCAAGGCAGTCACAGGAAACCTAGTAGCCACTAGAGCAGACCTCCCTCTCCCGTCTCTGCCCAGCCTAGGTTAAAGCCAGCATGTATTCCTCATGATCAGAGTCCAGACTTTCCTCAGCCCTCCTGTTTGTCCAACTGGTCTACCAGCTGCAATGGGGCTCATCTCCTCTGGACTGGGACACCCAGTCTTGACTGCTCACTCACCACCTGTGTATTCTCCCTTTTCTTCTAAATCCTCTCCCAGGGACAAAAGTCCAGACCCAATTGCTTCTCTTCTCTTCCTACCTGATTACATGTAGATCTTTCTTACAGTTTTGGTTGTACAGGTGTCTTTCCACCAGTTTCCAATTAGTTTTCAGTGAGATTGTTCCACATGTACACGTATTTTTGATGTGCTCATTGAGGGGAGCTGAGTTCTGCATCCTACTACTCTGTCATCTTAATTGGTTCCTTCCTGTCTAGAGTCAGTTTTGAACTAGACTCCTGTCTCCTGCTCAACCGCCTTGCAATGATTTTTTTTTCTTTTTTAATTCTTTGGTCTACATTTTTGTTGTAACAAAAGTTTACTGAATCTTATTATTGGAAAGATATAAAAGATAATATTAAGATATAAGAGAATATAAACTTGAAGAGTATAAGCATTAACAGCTCATCCCTTTCTGTTCCTCCTGTTTCAATTTAATTGACATATCCTTTCAAGGAAATATATTCATCAGTTTATTACTTGATAAATTTTTACCTTAATTTCTAGTGGTAAAGTTTCACCCAAACTCTCATATACAACTGTATATGTGGAACATTTAAAAATCTTTGTAGTGATTTTTGAGACATTTTCAGTGTGTGTGGAATATTCTAATATGTGTAGCAAGCAGTTTCCTGAATACAGAATAATACATATAACAGTTCTGCAGTGTGACGAATCCTCATTATCTTTCAACAAATAATAGTGACTCATCAAAAAAATTAATGATTTTAATGAAGAATCATTGGAATTCATTGTTATTAAAGAAAGACAGATGCATGGATTGATGCACATGGTAACATGCCCTGAAAAATGACTACACTAGGTCTTTACTCTTCTAGATTGATATGCAAGCTGTAATAAAGCTTTTACTGTTATTCAATATCAGCAATGGTATTAACAATATAATTTGAGTTGCTTGGTAGAGAAGAAGCCAAAACAAAGATAATTGAATATTGTTGTTTGACTTCAACCTTTAAGATATTAACTTCATTCAACTCAGTCACATCAAATTCCTAGAGTGAGAAAAGCAACTGAACAAAGGAAAAGAAGCACAATACATGAAATGTATTCACATGCATTTTTATGCTCACAGCAGCTTTTCAAAAACTGAGATGTCAGTTAATTGTTTGCAATAGGACAAGCACAGAACATTCTATAACAAGTATTTTAAGCCTAGTACTAAAACATCCTATTTAGATGGGCAGATCATGCAGCATCCTTTAAAATTTTTTTCATAGTTTCTTCATTGTAATGATTAATTACAATTGCTATGGGTTAAACAACAACAACAACAACAATGCCTGCACTTTCTAATATCCAGAACCTTAAACCGTCAATGTAAGTATATATAAGTAAAGATTGCAGATGTTCTCTGGGACAGCACATCCTTCCACACCCCTGAAATTTCTGATCCTTGACCCCTGGTGTAAAATGATCCATTGTCCACCTGGCACATGGATTGCACCACATCTTAAATGTTAAAGTTTCATGAAATTAGTTTAACCCACAAGGGAACTTGAATGTTTGAACTTCAACTGACATCCTTGAGGATGGATGGGTTCAAGGAAGAATGGTCATGGTCAACCCAGAGCATACTGAATTTGTTTGTACCTAAGCCTTTTGTCTCCAGAATTTTTTTTTAATTGAGAAAGTTCAAACCATGTAACCTATAGATCACCTACCTGAATGTGTTGTATTTGTTTACCACAGCTATTTTTATTCCTAACAGTATAGTTCAACATGCACAGATAACTTTTTTATGTATACTTTGTTTTTTAAAAATATTCTTTTCCATTATGGTTTATCACAGGATATTGAATATAGTTCCCTAGGCTATACAGTAGGATCTTGCTGTTTACTCATTTTCTATATAAAAGTTTGCAATTGCTAATCCCAAATCTCAATCTACCCCTCCCTCAACATGCACAAATAACTTGGTACTTATTAAGTCAAATGAATTTTGAAGCAAATTTAAAAACACAATATATGCACTGTTAAACGCTACTGAAAACTTTAAAATTCTTATGCCATCTTAGAAGAAAACTGTAACATATTCCAGAATTGTTTCCAGCTTTTTACAACTTTTACAAATGACCAGGGAATTTGGTTATTAACCAACATTACAAAAGTGTAGATGGAAAATGGGGAAGTTTTGAAAGGCAGAGAATAGTTACCATAAAAGTGTAGATGGAAAATGGGGAAGTTTTGAAAGGCAGAGAATAGTTACCATAGAATTCTAGAGTCATAGAACTAAAATAATATAATAGAAATAGCAATAATGCCTAGCCCTTCATCTCTTTGTTCAATCCACAAACACTTATTAAGTATCTACTATATGCTAGATGTTGATGACAAAGAGATATGCTAAGGGGACAGGGCTGAAGAGGAGAGATATATACACAAGGACACAATAAAATAGGGAAATAGACAGGAGTTGGGGGTCACAAGGGAGAGTACAGTTCTGTTTGAGGGCTGGAAATAATTTCTTCCTCTAAGGTTTATTTATTTCCTTCTCTTGATCACATCTAAATAACACATGGGATCTACGCAGATTTTATATGATTATGTCATTGATGAAGGCATTGGTTAGGAACCTGCTACACATGATAGAGAAAGACAGCAATTTCTCCTCTTGTGATAATTCACATTCAAACAAATGTATTTGATGATTTTTAGTAGGAAATTCTTGACCAGAAATGTGTTAAGGATAAAGTATATGTACTCTCTCTAGTTAACTAGATAATTATTTCAAGTTAGACCACATGCCTGCTGTCCCTTTAGTAATGTCCGGCTCTTTGCAACCTTATGGACCATAGTTGGCCAGGTTCCTCTGTCCATGGGATTCTCCAGACAAGAATACTGAAATGTGTTACCATGTCCTCCTCTAGGGGATCTTCCTGATCCAGGGATCAAACCCTGGTCTCTTACCACTAGCACCACCTGGGAAGTTCCCCAAGTTAGAATAGTTGGGAAGTTTCCTCAATCATGGTTGCATATTAGACTCATCTGCAAAACTTAAAATACACACACACACACACACACACACACACACACACACACACACAGAATTTCTTATCCCAGAGAGTCTGATTTAATTGGTTTGAGATGGATTGAGGGAATCATTTTTACATAGGCCTGCCTTTGGTCTTGTCCAAAGAGTTGAGAGTCTTTGGTTTAGAGTAATAGCCTTTCACAACACTTTCTCAACTTGATTTGAGTAAATTCTCACACTTTCCAGTACTACATTAGTGGGACACACTGCTTATCAACTAAGATACTTGAGATGCACATCAGCCTGAATCAAGTCCCTCTGCTGTTTCTGGAGCCTCAGAAGAGTTGGTATTCTCACTGTTCTACTCTTCCTTAAACAGTCTGTTGTAATTCTTCCAGTTACCAAAGTATTTGCCTCATGCTCAGGAAGTTGCCACATCTAGTTTTAGGACAACTCTTGGTTGTGAACTGCCTTCAATTTTCTCTTTTGTTCTGTGAAAATAATTTTTATTATAAGCTATGTGTTTTTACAAAAAATTTATAAAACATAAGGCAAATTTATAAAACAAAGATATTCCCCCAAACTACAAGAATAGGCAACACTACAGTGGCACTTATTTTCTATCTTTTTTTTTCTGTAATAGACATACTAACATTTTATTTATATATTTAGAACTCCATAATATCAAAATATGTTTTGTAATCAACACTTCACCTGGAAATCTTACCTTGAAGTACTTCAATACTTTTAAATTATCTGGGAGATCGGGATTTTTAATAGTTGCTTGGCATCCCATTGACTATATGATATATATTTTTAAAAAGTATCCTATTTGGGGCACTGAATTGGTGCCATTTTTTGCTTTTTACTTGAAAATGTTTATAATTGGATTTTAGTTTTTGATGCCAGATTAGAATTTTGGAGTTTTGAATCCATTCATGCTGATTTTAGTACTTTGCAATTTTAGTCTGCTTTAAAATCATCTTGTTTCCTTTTTTCAAGGGCTTCCCTGGTGGCTCAGTGGTAAAGAATGCCCCTGCAATGCTAGAGATTCAAGAGACATGTGTTCTGTCCTTGGGTTGGGAAGATCCCCTGGAGAAGGAAATGGCAACCCACTCCAGTATTCCTGCCTGAGACATGCCAGGGACAGAGGAGCCTGGCGGACAACAGTCCTTGGATGACAAAAGAATCAGATACAACTGAGGGGCTAAACAACCCCTTTTAAAAAGAAGTTTTCTTCCCTGCTTTCCTTTTTCTTCTTATCATTTGGCCATCAGTGATGAGGCGAATTGACCTGGGAACAAACACCATGGCAATCTCCTTGCTCATTGCTGGATTATCCTTTGTCTCCAGCTCACTTTATTCGAGGAAATATTGAGAATATTCTTCTGCCTGAATTTCTTTCTCCCTCTTCCTAGGCCAGATCCTTTTTCTCATACAGGTCAGAACTGGATTTACTTCAGTGTGATCTACATATCCTGAGAAATCTGTATGCAGGTCAAGAAGCAACAGTTAGAACTGGACATGGAACAACAGACTGGTTCCAAATCAGGAAAGGAGTATGTCAATGCTGTATATTGTCACCCTGGTTATTTAACTTATATGCAGAGTACATCATGAGAAATGCTGGACTGGATGAAACACAAGCTGGAATCAAGATTGCCGGGAGAAATATCAATAACCTCAGATATGCAGATGACACCACCCTTATGGCAGAAAGAGAAGAAGAACTGAAGAGCCTCTTGATGAAAGCAAAACAGGAGAGTGAAAAAGTTGGCTTAAAACTCAACATTCAGCAAACTAAAATCATGGCATCCGGTCCCATCACTTCATGGCAAATAGATGGGGAAATAATAGAAATAGTGATAGACTTTATTTTCTTGGGCTCCAAAATCACTGAAGATGGTGACTGCAGCCATGAGATTAAAAGACACTTGCTCCTTGGAAGAAAGTTTATGATCAACCTAGACAGCATATTAAAAAGCAGAGACATTCTTTGAAACAAAGGTCCATCTAGTCAAAGCTATGGCTTTTTTAGTAGTCATGTATGAATGTGAGAGTCGGACTATAAAGAAAGCTGAGCACCAAAAAATTGATGCTTTTGAACTGTGGTGTTAGAGAAGACTCTTGAGAGTCCCTTGGACTGCAAGGAGATCCAACCAGTCCATCCTAAAGGAAATCAGTCCTGAATGTTCATTGGAAGAATTGATGTTGAAGCTGAAACTCCAATCCTTTGGCCACCTGATGCAAAGAACTAAATCATTTGAAAAGACCCAGATGCTGGGAAAGATTGAAAGCAGGAGGAGAAGGGGATGGCAGAGGATGAGATGGTTGGATGGCATCACCGACTTGATGGACGTGAGTTTGGGAAAACTCTGGGAGTTGGTGATGGACAGGGAAGCCTGTTGTACTGCAGTGCATGGGGTCACAAAGAGTTGGACATGACTGAGTGACTGAGCTGAACTGGTATCTTGTAGAATTCTTAGAAGTTTCTGATATTTGTATATAATATTTCTGTTTCCAAAAGTTTATATAAGTTTTCCTTTGTGTGTCTGTTATGTCAGTCATGAGAAGTAGTCTTGTATAGGGATTCCAGACTCGGACATAGATGAATATGAATCCAGCATCTGTCATTTATTTATTTTATGTGCTCATGTGATAACTTAACTCTCTAAATCTTAGTTTTCTCATTTATAATAATGACTAGGACTTGTACTTATCTCATAAAATTAATACAGGGATTAAACAAAATAGAGCTTGTAGTGTGTGTAGTACAATGTGCAACATCAAGAAATAAATGTTACCTTGGCGATGAGGAGGGGTAGGATGATAATGATGAAGATGGTGAAGATGGTGAGGGTTGCAGTGAATACTTCAGGCTGACATCATGCCCAGAACCAGTTAATGAGGAATGAGTAAAAAGTAATCTGATTCTTTTATAGAATGCACATCATTTCAAACTAGAACAAACACCTGTTGTATTACAAAATCAAATAATAAGCTATTGAAAGCAGATCTTTAAATTGTTTTAATGTTGAATCACTCTGTATCTTAAAAGTTTTCCTTTTTATTTCTTAGATACAAGTATATTTCCAGCATTTATAATCCCCAAATTTATGCTACAGCTTAGTCCATGTTATGAACTGAATTGTGTCCCCCAACCCCAATTCTCATGAAATTCTAACTCCTCATAACACAAAATGTGATGTATTTGGAGAAAGGATATTTATAGAGGTATAATTAAGGTTAAATGAGGTCATTCGGGTGGGCCCTAACCCAACCTGACTAGTATTCTTACAAAAAGAGATTAAGACAGGCATACACAGAGAAAGCCCAGGTAAAGACACGAGAAGACAGCCATTTATAAGCTAAGGAGAGAGGGCTTAGTAGGATCCCACTCTATTTATGCCTTGATCTTGGCCTTTCAGCCTCCAGAACTAGAAAAAATAAATAAATTTCTATTGGTTCAGCCACCCAGTCTGTGGTGCTTTGTTATGGCAGCACTAGCAAACTAATGAAGTTTAAATTTAATTTTTGCCTTCTGTAGAGTTTTAAAATTTCTGGCCTAACCTGGCTTTTTAGAACTTATCATTATCATCATCATATTGCTTTTCACCAAAATAGCTTCAGTTTATATTTTTCTCATTAATTCTATTTTTAAAGTATTTTGACAAAAGCTACAAATACAAAAGAGTTGCTTCAATTTGAATATTTATATTCTTAAAAAATAATATTTTTTGTTTAAGTCTTACTGAGTATCTTAGTGTGATACTCACATGCTGAAAAGTTTATGGCGCTTTTGTCAATCTAAATTTCTTTGTTAGACTACAGAAGGATCTCTCAAAGTGTCTAAAAAATATGTATCACTGGATTTTTTTCCCCTTATAATCTCTTCTAAGAGCTCATTTTCTGTTACATTTACAGATACAGTGTATCGAGTGCTCAATAAAATTTACTTAAGTGAACACATAGAAGAGAATCAATGAATAGTTTAAAGTTGTGGCTTTGTGAGGCCAAAAGAGTCAAACAAGAATTTTAGCTGATTGTTCAGAGTTCTACAATCTGCAAAACTGAATTTTGTATTTTGCTTGAACTTACCTTGATTAGCAGCCTCTGAAAGATAAACTAATTTAATTTACTTATTTACTCATCTCTTCACCTAACAGTGAAAAGAAGTCAAGGAAATACTATCTCTCTTTTCTTATTAAAAGAGAGCTTTTTGAGATTAAAAAGAGTGATAGTATACGCCAGTAACTATCCAGAATTTAGAACATGGAGGATGTCAATTAGTGGTTTTTTTTTTTTTTTCTTTTTTTGATGGTTGAGAGATTTGCTAAATGTGAGAGGCTATTGTCGTGAGCTGAAGAAAGTGCTGCCGTTATAAGATAATGTCTTGGTAATTTTCTGATGGTCCAGGAGTTAGGTGTTGGTGCTTTCACTGCTGAGGGCCCTGGGTTCAATCCCTGGCTGGGTAACTAAGATCCTACAAGTTGTGTGGCGCAACCAAAGATAGATACATAAATAAGACGGTTCTATTCATCTGAATAATTGTTAATGAAATCTCTCAAAATAGCAGGATGGCTATTCTTGGGTCTTTCATGCCTTGCAGTTTTCTCCTTAGAATCCATAAATAGAAGGAAGCTTCAAATTTACTAAAATATTTTATTTTTTACAGTGCTTTCCAAGAAAGGTGTTTTAGAATTAGACTAATTAGATAACTAGATGCTTTCTCAAGAACAAATTTAGTCTATTTTCCAAAGTTTTAGGATATATAAGCAGTCTTGGGCGAATTCTTTTTTTTTTTTTTTTTTGATTAATTTTTATAAGTTTTAAAAGAACATCATAGTGATTCTATAACCATCTATAAATAAATTTTCATCTCATGTCTGCCCTTGAATTAAGGGAGGAACTGGGAAACATTATGTTGCTAGAGTCTTGAAATGTCAGAAAAAAGAAATCCATATAGAAGTTGTCTGCCCCATAGTTTTTCTTTTTCCCTCCTACATGTATGAATATAACATTTAAAAAATATTTTATTTTGGACTATAGTTGATTTACAGTGTTGTGTTAGTATCAGGTATACATCAAAGTATACACAGATTCTTTTCCCATGTAGGTTGTTACAGATTATTGAATGGATTTCCTTGTGCTGTAACAGTGGTTCTTTGTTGATTATCTATTTTTACATATGGTAGTGTGTATATATTAATTCCAACTTTCTATTCATCTCCCCTCACCATAGTTTTTCTGTTCAGGAGATCTTATTCCCTGAGTATGGTATACGGTATTCTTCCTCCTGTTTTCTAATCCCAAGATAATTATTCTTAATAAGTTTTATTGTATGACAACATTTCTGAGTAAAAATTAATATTCCAATTTTAACTGTTCCTTGTCAATAGCATACATTCTTCCTCATCAATTTTACTCTTACCACTGTAGGCTCTGCATTTGGGTATATACTTCTATCTTATCAAAATTTAACATATTGGCCCACTTCTTTATCATATTTGAAGCTTACTGTGTTCTGGGGTGCTCTTACTGCCATGTTCATTAGATGCCTTTCCTTTAGTGTAAATTAAGTTACTAATTCAGTTATAGTCATTTCCTGGCAGAGAGAAGCAATTCAACTGCTTGGGTCCAGAGCTGGTAATGACTTCACAATTATAAAACAACCACAGACCGTGGTTTCCATATAAATGATCATAGTTGATCAACATGGTCTTTCATGTGAGAACCCACTCTCAAAAGATGCTTGGCAAAACTTTGTAGCTAACTGTATAATTTTAACTTATGTCTCTTGACATTGGAATTCTCTTTGTTAAATTTGCCAGTGAGTTCTTCTTCAGTGGAGCACTATGGAGTATTTTCATTCTAACCACATACTGATTTATCTAATTTCATACTTGAATAATCATAATTTATAAAATTTAAAGAGTTTTAGATATTTAGTTTGTGTTGTTTACTTTTTGGTAGTTGGATTATTTTCCTGTTTCTGAATGGAGTTTCTAACTAAAATCTCAGTTAATATGACCTGACACTGTCATAGGACACTCTGTGTGCAATAGCTTTGGGTGGTTTTGATTTAATCAAGAGGAAGATGAGAGTGGGTGTCCATTTCTTTCAACTCCTCAGCTCTTTCACCATCCATCTCAGTCCACGTGTGGTTACTCGGGACACTGCATTAACGATAGCTGTCAAAATAATAGTGTGTGGGTTAGAGGTCAAGAAAAATATGTAGATGACTTCAGGGTGAACAGATGATAAAGTAATTCATTTAGTCTTTTAAATGCTAAACTAGACTGGCCTTGGTGGGATCAGGGGTTAGTGGAAGCAAGAAGAATAAATGGGGACATCTCCAAGTAGTTTACTCTTGTTAAAAGAGAAAAAAAGGATGATAATAGCATTACCCAACAAGCATGCTAGAGGCAATTTTCTTAATTACAGTGCTGACCCAGCGGTGTACACAGAGTGGTCTTGCTATTGGCATGAAAGCTTTTACTTTCAAATAATATTAACCCTTCTTAGTACTGTATGTCTTAATTAAGATGATTCCTTGAGGTGCTGCCAGTGTCAGCAGTTTTCTGTTTCTGTTGGTGTTTATAAGCCCCTTGTGAGAGAACTGAGCTGGGCTCTTGGCAGGGAGTCCAAAATGAGTTACTTTAAGGAACTTTTTGAATGAATCCAAGAGAAAAGCTCACAATATTCTGTTTTATTAGATTAGTTAGTTAATAAAACAGTACACAAATTCCTGAAAGAGAGAGAGAGATGGTCTTGTTCCATTTAAATCTTTTGGCACAGTCAAAACCATGCCATATGATCTTACAAATATACATTTGTTAGCGCTAGTTCAGTCACTCAGTCATGTCTGACTCTTTGCAACCCAATGGACTGCAGCATGCCAGGCTTCTCTGTCCAACACCAACTCCCAGAGCTTGCTCAAACTCATTGAATTGGTGACATCATCCAACTATCTCATACACTGTCGTCCCCTTCTCTTCCTGCCTTCAATCTTTCCCAGCATCAGGGTCTTTTCCAATGAGTCATTTCTTCTCATCAGGTGGCCAAAGTATTGGAGCTTTGAAAATATTTTTCAAAATATTTTGAAAAATACATTATTTGATTTTAAATACGAATTGGCATTTATAGTCTTGTGGCTTAATCATTGGGCTTCCCAGGTGGTGCTCACGGTGAGGAACCTGCCTTCCAGTGCAGGAGACATAAGAGACATGGGTTCAATCCCTGGGTCAGGAAGATCCTTTGGAGGAGGGCATGGCAACCCTCCCCAGTATTCTTGCCTGGAGAATCCCAGGAACAGAGAAGCCTACAGCCCATGGGGTTACAAAGAGTCAGACTGAAGCGACTTAACACACAGCTCGATTATTAGGTATAATGAAGTATAATATATTTTTATTTATAATGTACAAAAGTATTAGATCAATTATTGTAGTAATTATACAAGGAAGAATCATTGTAATCTTAACTTAACATCTGAAAAACACTGGATTGATGTAAGTTTTAAACACATTTTTGCATTTCTTTACCACTGCAGGGCTCCAGAAAGGAATCTTTGACATTCTTCATTTAACTGCTGGAGTTAATTCATGGTTACTTGAAGAATTGCTTTTGAAGTGAGACCTGTGATATGTAATGCCACTCCAAAGTAAGCTTTTCTGACTTCCCTACTTGGAGATGTGAAATGTGGTCTATGAGAGAACTTGTGGTTCATGTAAATACTAGGCACATTGAGAATCAAACAAAAGAGAACCTTGAATGCTAGTTGACCAATTTGAGTTCCTGTGTGTTCTAGAGTGGAGATCTATGCCTTAAATATTCTATGGGCCACTGCCAAGTCCTCATATACTTGACTCTGGTTTAGAAAGATAGAGGGGTAAAATTTTTCCCATGGTTTGATTTAGAGAGACTAGACTTACTCTGTTTTATGAATGTTTACTATGGTTTCTTTACATCTCTAATATCTTATAGTGATGACATTATACTATATTGAGTGTAAGCTCAGTTCAGTTCAGTCAGTCAATCATGTCCAACTCTTTGTGACCCCATGGACTGTAGTACAACAGGCCTCCCTGTCCATCACCAACTCCTGGAGTTTACTCAAAATCATGTCCTTTGAGTCAGTGATGCCATCCAACTATCTCATCCTCTGTCATCCCCTTCTCCTCCTGCCTTCAATCTTTCCTGGCATCTGGGTCTTTTCAAATGAGTCAGTTCTTTGCATCAGGTGGCCAAAGGATTGGAGTTTCAGCTTCCACATCAATCCTTCCAATGAATATTCAGGACTGATTTCCTTTAGGATGGACTGGTTGGATCTCCTTGCAGTCCAAGAGACTCTCAAGAGTCTTCTCCAACACCACAATTCAAAGGCATCAATTCTTCAGTACTCAGCTTTCTTTATAGTCCAACTCTCACATTCATACGTGACTACTGGAAAAACCATAGCTTTGACTAGATGGACCTTTGTTTGCAAAGTAATGTCTCTGCTTTTTAATATGCTATCTAGGTTGATCATAAATTTTCTTCCAAAGAGCAAGTGTCTTTTAATTTCATGGCTGCAGTCACCATCTGCAGTGATTTTGGAGCCCAAAAGGTAGTCTGTCACTGTTTCCACTGTTTCCCCATTTATTTGCCATGAAGTGATAGGACTGGATGCCATGATCTTAGTTTTCTAAGTGTTGAGTTTTAAGCCAACTTTTTCACTCTCCTGTTTCACTTTCGTCAAGAAGCTCTTTAGTTCTTCTTCGCTTTCTGCCATAAGGGTGGTGTCATCTGCGTATCTGCAGCTGCCGCACGGGGATCGACAGTGAGGAGATACCCCACGTCCAAGGGCAGAGAAGTCCCAGCAAGACTGAGTGCAAGCATATTTTCAAATGCTTGTTCAGTTTATGAGTTATTTTCAAACTTAACATGCCACATATATCAGCAAACTTTTTCTTTTGCAGCTTATGTTATGAGAATATGAGATAATGCAAAAATATATTATTAATTCTGTTGAAATGAATTTCTAGGCCAATTTGGAAGTACTCTTCCTTATGGGTGCCATGTTGACAAACTGAACCTTATGTAACTTCCATGTGCTTATAAATGCCTCTCTGTACCTGAAATGCAATATAGCCAGTCAGGTAACCTCCAAATGCCAAGACAGCTTTGGGTGTTAGTGCAAGTTCACGTGCCCACCACACAGGGAGGCTAAATACACCAAAACATCAGAGCTTGGAGCAGAGAAAGGTTTATTGCAGGGCCATGTAAAGAGACAGATGTCTCATGCCCTAAAAAGCCCTGAGCTCCCTGAAGGGTTTTGGCAAAGAATTTTTAAAAGCCAGGTGAAAGAGGTGGGTTGTAGAGTATGTAATCGGCTTGTGCACATTTCTCTGATTGCATGATGGTGAGGTAACAGGATGGTGTCACAGGGATTAACATCATCAGTCCTTAGGCTCCAGGAGGCCTGGATCCATGTGCTCATGGTCCTCAGTGGTCCTCATGATCGTCCATTTGGTTGCAGGATGGTGGTTTCACATCTGTAAAATAGCTCAGGAAATGTTCATCAAAAAACTGTTACTAGGTACTTCAGAGAGGAGCTAAAGCAGAGGATATGTGGAAAGCCTGTTCCAGAAAGGCCCCATGGCATCCATCTCTATTAGATGAGATCTATACTTATTTATTTATTACTTCTCACCTCAAACAAGGTTGGTTGACAAGGTGATCCCAGACAACCATTTCCGGTTTCTCTACCTTATTCTTTGTCTTTTATCCTAGAAAAGCTTCTTGCCTTCTGCTCCCATTTTCAGTTCTCTGGTGCCTGTCCACTCCATGAAGTGTTAAATAAAGTTTGTTTGCATCACCTAAGCCATCTACCTTAATAATTGAAAATAAACCTTTTAGTTGTTTTATATACAGAAAATGCGTACTATAAAACAATGGTTTTCACCTAACATTAACATAAAAAAAAATGGTTCCCTTTGGTAATTGTTTCCATGTGCACTAAGACTCAAATATTGTCCTATGAGCCTCTCTTTGAGAGTTGCTCCTTCAAGAGATTACTTGATGCCTCTGACTCTCTCGGAACTTTTGCAAATGACATTGGAGCCATGGGAGACCTGCACTGACTCTTAATTGTATAAGGTTCTCAGAAGCCAGCAGTGGCTACAGGGTTTGGGAATTGAAAATAATGAAAACTTTTCTCTTAGTGTAAATATTCTCACTTAAAAAACACACAAATAAATGAATTATAACTAATAAAAGAAGAATTTTTTTATAGCTCTTAAGACTGCACCATTAGTCCATATCCTAGAGAAATCTTGATAGTGTAAATAGCTTACACTACATAGGTAAGAAAAAATCAGTAGTACATTTATTGTTTTGAAATTCAAATAAAATAAACAATATGGTTGTTAAACACAAGCAGCCAAAATTTTTGAAAATCAGTCTGTGTTAATACTTGCTTCTGTTCTATTAATATCTGCCTTCTTGTTTGTCTTATTTCTTATTGATATGGGAAGTACTGCAGTATCTTTTAACCTCAGAATTTCAAAAGGGAAAAAAAATTATATATTTCTCTAAGAGAATATTTCTCTTAGAGAAATATAGAGGTGAGAAGGAAAAACTTAAGCAGATGTGATTATCATTATCATTTTTAAAATGAGTACTATGGTAATGTGTTAAGAACAAAAACAATTTCAAGTGTCTCCAAAGAATATGAAAATCCAAATTAATTTAGGGCCTCAGTGGACTATATGAACAGTAGCAAAAATAAGATCTTATTTCCATTTCCTAAACATAGGGTGATTTAAATCACGTGGGCAGAGTATTTCAGTGAAATGTAGTGATTTCAGGAGAACGAAATTTTAGTGAATGTAAAAAAGGGTCAAATGTAAGAATGAGGGAATAGGAAGTGATTTAGAAACATTAAAAAATTGTAGCTAGTAATGAATTTATAGTCTATAGTAAAAATCTTTCTCTTCCTCAACAATTTATTTTTCTATTCATATATTTATTAGAAATACAGAAATTCTACTGTATTTCTGTTTTGTATTTTGAAAAAAAATTGCATGCTTATAATTCACAAAACCTCAACTGTTTCTAAAACATTTATTTAGGTAGAAAAGAAGAAATAAAGATTTTAGCAATAAAAAATATGGAGAAACAGTTCAAAGTTAATCAATGTATTAAATATATGTTCTTGAGTAAGTAACAAACCTCTCTGGATCTATGTTTCTTCCTCTGTGAAAATTAAGTAGAAGTAGATGAAATTTACTATCCAATTAAGCTGCATCTGTCAACTATGAGAACTAGACTTGCTGATAGGCTGACCCCCTTTCTGACAGTTGTGAATTCTCCATTTTGCTGGCCAAATTATATGTCAACACACCTACTACTTTGTGACGCTATAAGGATAACCATAATCTTAAACCTTAAAACAACTTCCAGAAATCTTAATAATAACTACACCTTGAGCGAAATCTTCCTCTTCTGAAGGGTGGTTTATCAAACTGGTGATTTTGACTCATTCTGACATAGCTAAGGTATTCAAGATCTCAAGCTAGTTTTGTTCTCCATTCAGACAGTGACTGGGAAACACTGGAAGTCTCTGTCTACCTGTGTGAGGGTGGGAGGGGAGCAGACACTTCTTTTCCGGACAGAGAATCATGACTAATTGACCATGGGGACAAACATACACTGATTTGGGGAAGCTGGAAAAGGTTGCAAAATAGATGGATTGTGACTATATAAATAACCTTGTTAAGGCTTAGATTAGGGGCTTCCCTGGTGGGCCAGACAGTAAAGAGTCTGCCTGCAGTGTGGGAGACCTGGGTTCTGTCCCTTGGAAAAGGAAATGGCAACCAGCTCCAGTACTCTTGCCTGGGAAATCCTACAGATGGAGGAGCCTGGCAGACGACAGTCCATGGGGTAGTCAAACATGACTGAGCAACTTCACGATCACTTTAAGGCTTAGATTAAATTTGAGAAACATCAGGCTTGTGGAAGGACTCTAGATGCTTCAAATGAAAATATGAGTTACTATGAAATGTTATTGATACTCTTTAGTGCCAGAACTGGAGAAGGAAATGGCAACCCACTCCAGTGTTCTTGCCTGGAGAATCCCAGGGACGGGGGAGCCTGGTGGGCTGCCGTCTATGGGGTCGCACAGAGTCGGACACGACTGACGCGACTTAGCAGCAGCAGCAGCAGTACCAGAACATGGGGTCCAACAGACACAATCATAAAGTCTTTTGGAACCCCAAACAGACAAGATTTTCTTTAAATAATTAAATTTGGGGCTATGAATAAAAAGTAGTTAAAATTTCTTCTCTGTGATTATGTGCCCAGGTTCCTATAGTTTTCCCCTGTTATTATGCTTTTGTTTATCTTCATCATTTAGTTGCTGAGTTTCTTTACATCCTCCACCATATACTTCCATTCTACCCCTTTGATATGAAGATAAGAAGAACTTGACGTGGTTTCCCCCATACCCAGCCTCCCTTGCCCCTCCTCATATGTGATCTATTGCACTTAGTGACTTGTACAGACAAAAACAATAGGTCAACGGAAAAGGCATTTTCCAGAAGTTGCAGAAGAAAACTAATTTGGTGAGGTCTCAAAGCTAGTTTATTGGCAAAATGATAACTAGAACTCAGATCTGATTTCTAGTTCTGTCATTGCTACTCATACTCTGCCTCTCTAAAATCAGACAAGTTCCAGAAAATTGTATAACTCCTTATACCCTGGCTTAGCTTTGTAGATCTGCTATAACAAAGTACTACAGAGTGTGTGGTTAAAACAACAGAAATGTCTTCTCTCATCTCACAGTTCTGGAAACTAGAAATCCAAAATCAAGGTGTTAACAAGTTATGCTCCCTAGGAGGTCTACAGGAAGAATCCCTCCTTGTTTCTTCCAAGTTTTAGGTGGCATTTGATCATTCTCGTTGTTCCTTGTCTTGTAGCTGCATCACTCCAGTCTCTGCCTCTGCTATTGTGTGACTCTCTTCCCTGAGTATCTGTCTTCACATCACCTTTCCTCTTTTCAAAAGGACAACAATTATATTAGATCAAAAGCCCACCCTACTCCAGGGTCTCCTATCTTAATTAATTACATCTGCAATGACCTTATTTCCAAATAAGTTCACATCTAGACATACTGGGAGTTAGGGATCCACCATCTTTTGGGGGAAAGTTGGGTACCCAACTCATAACATACCCCATAACATGTAGGCTGAGATCTACAGAAATCCAGAAGGGCAATTAGAGAGTCCAGGAAAGCAAATTCTTCTGAGGGTTTCTCACTTGCTTCCCATAGTTCCATTTGACTTTCAACTTGTTTTCTATTAACAAACACTGGAGGAACTTTGCAACCAGGAAAATGGACTCATCTTTGTTTCTGTCTTACTGTCTCACCCCAAAGCAGTTGCTAGTCTCTATTGGAGAAACCAAGGCAGTCTTTGCCCACTACTTCCTGTCTTTCCATCACAGAAGTTAAGCCTCAGCCTGATTTACAGTCATTAGCCACTGACTGGGCAGTGAGCATCACTATGGCTAATGGAAACTTTCTCCTCAGCATAAACTGTGCAGTTCTCTAATTTGTTTAGCTAAACTGCATTAGTCATACTGAAGTTTTATTATCAGAGTCAAATACAGGAAGCTAGAGTGGACATGCTGTATTTTAAAAAATTAAAACATTAAAAAAAATAAGCTTGGCATATTGATTACCTAATTTTCTAAACAAGAGGCTCATTCCTTTTAATCCCCAGTATTACTGTAAATTCTATTTCTGCCTATAGGTCATACTGTTGAAAATGGGATTAAAAAAATAAACAAAAAAACAACCCTCTAACAACAACATACACATATTTCATGTTAGGTTTTGCTTTAAGATCACCTTTGCTAAGGTTTTATTGAGTTGTGTGGGAGAGGTATGGCCCTGGGTTTCCATTTACCATTGTAAATTTAGAGGAACAAATTGTGACTCTTTGCCTGACTTGAACCTAACACTTTATATCCATAAATATGATTTTTGTATGTTTTCCCAGTGGTCCAAGACAAGCAGTTGTGGCCAATTATTCTGTCATTTCTATAGAGGTCACTTCATTTGACCTGTTTATTTCTCCTAGCCTTTCCTAGAAGTGGGTCCTTAAGTACACCTTTTCTTCCCCTCACTAATTGTCATTTGCTGTTTGTTTGTTTATAACAGATAAAGAACCTTCAGCCTTTGTTAAGGACTCAGTCAATGCTACTGGATAAGTCCTAGTATTACTGCGTCAGACATATTACTAGTGCGCTAGATCCTGTTAGGTGAGTGAGTTTTCATTGCAGCGCATGAAGTTTTATAGGGACTTTTACTTTAATCTTGTAGATACACATTATATAAAGCCCCTTCAGGTTGTTATCATATTGTGGGCCCACTTGAAGTCTTCCCTTCCAAATGAGCCTGACAGAGACTGACTGCAGCCTCCATTTTATCAGATTCACTGGGACTGTTTTCAATGCCTGGAATGGAGCTCACATCATAGGAAGCAAGTCTAAATAATATATTCATAACAATGTAGAAGAAGCAGACAACTGTTTCTTGCTGTGCTGTGTTCAGTCGTGCCTAACTCTGCAAACCCATGGCCTATCGCCCGCCAGGCTCCTCTGTCCCTGGAATTATCCAGACAAGAATACTGAAATGGGTTGCCATTTCCTTCTCCAGGGGTTCTTCCCACCCCAGGGATCAAACCCACATCTCCTGCATCTCCTGAACTGGCAGGCAGATTTTTTACTACTGCACCAACTTTTTCTCAGTCTACATTAAAAAAAAGAAATTCTTTATCTTTCTGGATTACTTCACTCTGTATAAGGGGCTCCAGCATACTAACACATATATATGGAATTTAGAAAGATGGTAACGATAACCCTATATGCAAAACAGAAAAAGAGACACAGAAATACAGAACAGACTTTTGAACTCTGTGGGAGAAGGTGAGGGTGGGATGTTTCAAAAGAACAGCATGTATACTATCTATGGTGAAACAGATCACCAGCCCAGGTGGGATGCATGAGACAAGTGCTCCGGCCTGGTGCACTGGGAAGACCCAGAGGAATCGGGTGGAGAGGGAGATGGGAGGGGGGATCGGGATGGGGAATAAGTGCAAATCTATGGCTGATTCATATCAATGTATGACAAGACCCACTGAAATGTTGTGAAGTAATTAGCCTCCAACTAATAAAAAAATTAAAAAAAAAATATCAGAGCAATTAATGTTTTTCTAGGAAACTTAAAAAAAAAAAAAAGAAAAAAGAAATTCTTATTCTTGGTCTTGAATTAAGTCTCTCCTACAATAAAGGTTTTTCTAGACGCCTATGTTAATTAAAGCCTTCCCTGGTGATTTAATGGTAAAGAGTTGCCTGCCAATGTAGGAGACTCAGGAAACTTGGGTTTGATCCCTGGGCTGGGAAGATCCCCTGCCGAAGGAAATGGCAACTCACTCCAGTATTCTTGCCTTGGGAAATCCCATGGACAGAGGAGTCTGGCAGGCTATATATAGTCCCTGAGGTCACACAAGAGTCAGATAAAACTTAGCAACTAAGCAACAGCAATGTTAATTAAAACTGCTTATATTACAAGAGCAGAGGAGAAGTCTATGATTTGAAAATTCTCAGATCTCATCTTATAGGTAAATGTTTTAGGTTTAGTGGATTTAGTAGATGCCAAACAGGCAGAAATTCACTTGAAAGAAAGCGGTGAAAATGTTTATGTATTTTCTTCCAAAAGTTTAACTAAAGTAATTAGATTAAGAAACCAATAACTTTATGCTTGCTTCTGGAATTTATTTGGGATAAGCAATTTATTTAGTAGATTCTGCATTGCCAAGTTAATTTTTTATGACATTTGCAAATGGATCAAACAAGGTAACATTATCTTCTTCTCCTTGCAAAAAGAGAAAAAAAGCAGCACCAAAAATAAATGTCCTAGGCATAACTCTCACATAATTCAAATCACCCAACAGTGTTTGAAGCCAGTCTAAATGGCTTTATCCATCCCTACCACTGACTCCCACACTGAAAATATGCCCCTCTGTAAGATGTCTTCATGATGAATGAGCTAATGTTTATGAAGCACTTTAGAGCTCCTTGGGCAAGACACTATCTAATTACAAAATATAGTTCTCATTATTAAATGGAAGCTATTTTCCCCCTGTGTTTTTCGTTATCCATACCATTTCCATGCCTTACCCTCCTGATGGTTTCCATTGCAAAGTGGAATCAGTTTCTTAAAAAAAAAAATGGGTGTGGGGGGAGCTCAATAATTTTAAGTCACAGCACATTGCACATACCCAGAAAAGCCTAGATCGCTTCCAAATTCAAGGACTAATAAAAATTGGAAGCACTCCAGTAATTTTAAATTGCTTTGCACATTGAAGAGTGATTTAAAATCATTGAAGTGGTTCAATTTTTTTTATATATGCACTTCAATTTAGAAGTGAGTCAGACAGACAGCATCATAGTGTAGAAGTCCAAGACATCGAATTAATGTTTAAAAAGTTAGGAATTAGACTAAAACATAACTGAGGGAACCAAGATCAAACAATCAGAAGAGTCAAATGGGCCATTAAGTTGAAGGATCCTGGTGAATGTCCGGACACATTTTCCAAGACCTGTCTTCACCTGGTCCATGGCTATCTCTTTTTCTTCATGACAATATTTACAATCTTTGTTGCTAATTTATAAATCTACTATGTATGCTTTTTAATGTTTGTCAGATTTTTTAGTATTATTTATTTTTGTCTGGTCATTTCATTTTCATGTGACCATCTATGTAGAAATATAATGTGAGAACTATACTTTTACAAATGCAATTTAAACTTTCTACACTCACATTTAAGAAAAGAAAAATGCAAAATTAATTGTAATAATATATTTAATTTAAGCCAATATATCCAAAACACTGTCATTTCAATATGTAATTAATAAGTAAAATTATTCAGATATTTAAGTTTTTTTCTTTTTTTGGTCTTTGAAATCTGGTGTGTGTTTTACACTTACCGTACGTCTCAACTTTTAGGGGCCACCCTTTAAATGTTCAATAGCTTCATGTTGCTAGTGACTACCGTATTGGACAGTGCAGCTATAGACTTGAAGCTCTGAACTGTACTTTCTACTCTGCAACCTCAGTTATGCTTCCAGTTTGCATTTTTCATTACTTTGTGGCTATCATAGTCAACAGTGAAGGTTTATTAACTTAAAAAGAAAACCAAACAAAGCAAGATCAAACAATCCAGTGATTCTTCTTCAGGCCACAAGCAATTTGAAAACACATATTCTACCTGAGCTGCATATAGCACTGAAACAGAAAGCTGACATATGGAGTTTGCTGAAGGCCTAGGGCTAAATTTCAGCATCTATGCATTTATGCATAAAATTCAAATATGGCCAAGGAAAAGACTCTATATTAACCATGACAGGAAAAAGAAAAAGAAAACACAAGAATAATTTTCAGTGGTGAAATTGAGCAAGAGTTTATTAACAGCTACCAAAGAAGGAGCATCTTTTTCCTAGTAAAGGGTCTGGTCAGTGATTGTTTCCTATCTCAAGTCTTTGCTGGAAAAGGCATTCTATGCTCAAGGGACAGATTTCTCAGAGCCTCCCAGGCCAGCACATGGGGATGTGAGTAAATGTAAAAAAGATGGCACCACACAGTGGATGCATTGTCGGGAAAGCAAATGATTTTACATGACTCAGAGCAAAGAAAGGATGTAAAAGGCCACAAATGACAGCTTGATGGATTGAGATGGATGGCCAAAGAGAAACCTCACTTAAAATTCTTTCTTTGAACATTGCTCCACTGACGAATTTCATAGAACTATACTGTAGTTTTTCTCCTTTTCCAGTCTTTTAATTATTTATATGCCTGATTCTAAAAGCAATGTATGTTCTTTATAACAATGTTGGAAGTATGAAAAAGAAAGAACAATAAAAGATGACCTTTCTTCCCATCCATCAGAGGACGTCTTTGCTAACATTTCGACTTATTTTGAAATCGTTAACATTTTGACTTATTTCCTTCTAGTCTTTCTTTTTATAGATTTTATCTAATTGAGATATCATTGTACTTTCTTCATTTCACATTTTAACATGAACATTTTCTTATATAATTAAAAATTTCTTAGACTACAATTGACTTTGTCACTCTGATAATACTTTTTCCATTCTAAATGATACTGTGATGACCATTCTGCATTTCAAGTTGTTTTTTTAAAATAAATAGAGAAGAAAAATTATTGGGTCAAAAAGTATAAACTTTTGTAAGGATTTTGAATTTTTACTATGAAATATTACTATGATTTGAAATATTAATATGGTCTCTTCAAAACAGGCTGCATTTTCCTTCTGAGAGCTATTTCCTACCATGTTTGGCACACAATATAAAACCAGATGACCTGATAACTTTGTTTCCAATTTTGTTCCAAAATCATTGTCTTAATTCCTCTTTTGTATCTTTATTGGTAATATTCTATAGGTTGTTGTCAATAATGGTGAAATATTCTCACCCCAGAAGCAAATTGTCTTTTGCATCTACTCAAGCTATTTGTGAACAGATAGTATAGAGAGGAGAAACTTTGGAAATATTTGCCTCTGTTAAAATTATTATGCTTTAATTTCAGCAGATAGATTAGTACGAAAAGATTTTGGGGAAAGATTTCTTTGTTGCCTAGTGAACTAATTATCCTTTAAAATTTGTTAACCTACATTTATTGAGAATTTACCATGTTCCAAATATTTTACGTTTTGAGGTTTTGTCATTTAATAGTCAAAATAATTCTATTAGACAGGCACCAGTATCAGTCCCTTTTTACCATTGAGGGTCCTTAAGAGATTAAGTCACTTACTCAAATTGTAATGCTATTAAATAGCAGAGGCCAGATTCAAACCTGGAACCCAAACAGTATATTTTGAGAAGTGCTGCCTGTTCTCTAGCCAGCCTCAAATTTATGCAGACATTTCCCAGTTGGTCCTACACCTTCTGTTTTCTTTGCACTTGCAGCTCTTCATACCTGAAGAGTTTACTAACTGACTGTAAGCTCTTTGAGGGCAAATTGGTGTCCTGTTCACTGTTGCATGTCCACTATCTAACACAGTGTCAGGACCTCATAGGTGCTCAGGGAACATTTATTGGCTACATGGTTCAAGTCTAAATTCTTGGGAGAGACATAAGATGATACTTTGTGATGCTATCCTTTTTTAATGTTTTTCAAATTGAAATACAGTCAATTTACAGCTCTGTGTTAGTTTCAAGTGTATGACAAAGCAGTTAGATTATACAAGTATATATCCCTGATAGTTCAGTTGGTGAAGAATCTGTCTGCAATGCAAGAGACCCCAGATGGATTCCTGGATTGGGAAGATCTGCTGGAGAAGGAAGAGGCTACCCACTCCAGTATTCTTGGGCTTCCCTTGTGGCTCAGCTGATAAAGAATCGCCTGCAATGTGGGAGACCTGGGTACGATCCCTGGGTTGGGAAGATCCCCTGGAGAAGGGAAAGGCTACCCACTCTAGTATTCTTGCCTGGAGAATTCCATAGACTGTAAAGTCCATGGGATCTCCAAGAGTTGGACACAACCGAGTGACTTTCACTCATATGACATATATATATATATATATATGTTTCTTTTCAGATTATTTTCCATTATTTGGCCTTATAATATATTGAGTAAAGTTTCCTGTGGTATATAATATGTCCTTGTTTTTTACCTATTATATATATAGTTTGTGTGTGTATGCCCAGTCAGTCTAGTCTTGTCCAACTCTTTGTGACCCTATGGTCTGTAGCCCCCCAGGCTCCTCTGTCCATGGGATTCTCCAGGCAAAAATACTAGAGTGGGTTGCCATGTCCTCCTCCAGGAGATCTTTCAAGCAGATATCGAACCTGCATCTAATGCATTGAAGGTGGATTCTTTACCCACTGAGCCACTGGTAAAAGCGAATGCATGTGAACTTTCACTTTATATATACTTCATATATTTTGCTTTATATAGTAGTGAGTATCTTTCAATCCCAAACTTCTAATTTATCCCTCCTCCACCTCGCACTATTCATTTTGCTAACCATAAATTTGTTTTCTATTCTTTTAAACATTTTCCGGAGTACATGGTCTTGTTCTTATGCATGCAATTTAAAATTATCTCCCTCAAAGAAGAAATGAACTGTTCAGTGGTGTGAGAAATTTGGCTTCTAAAATGACATTTAGAATACTCTGGATCATATTTGGCTTGTAACACAGAGCAAAAATTTATCCAACACTCTTTCAAAGATTTCCTAACAGTTGTAAACTAAAGGCCTACTTTTTAACAAGTCTAAATTAATGTATAATAACTTAGCTAGAAGTCATGTGAAGCTTCATGGTTTCAATTGTTTTTAGTTTAATTTTCTTTCAAAGTGCAGCTTAGAGGGTGTGAACCCACACAAACAAAAACTAAAAAAGGGGATTTGCACAGTCTTCAGAAACTGAGATGCATGGTACTCACAGATTTATTCAGTAGTTCAGGGGAGGCTGTATGTCCAGCATTGCAATCTATCAAATTAACAAAAATGATGACTCCTCAGGCAGTTGGAGTAAAATAGGTTTAAAAACTAAATAGCGAGGAAATCATTTAATGACTCTTGTGTGCGTTTATGACTTCTGTGTTTATGACTTCTGTGTGGATTTTTTAACAAGGATAGATGTGTTCTTTGTAAAGAAAAGAAGTTGTGTGAAACTGCGAATGCTCAGGTTAAGACCTAAGGATGAGAAAATGTCTTCCTCATGGAGCATTCTTACATTAAAAAAGTGATTTTGAGCATAATTACTGAGAAACAAGTACCTACTTGAATAGATAATGCAGTTTTGGATGGAATGATACATCTTTAGCAGTGTGTTTATTTCACTCTTGTTACTTGTTTAACATTTTTAAAAGGGCCACTTTCAGAGGTTTTGTACACATTGTCTTTGATTCTATGTCTGTTTCATGGATAATAAAGTTCGTATTATTATTTATACTTAGTACCTTTTATTTATACTTAGTACCTGTAGCCTTGCTACACCAAGTAAAGAAACATTTATTGAAGTGGGGTTAGGGACTTTGTATGTATATATTATTGAAGCATATTACATGTATATATGTATATTCTCTCTATGTGTTTATGCATATATATGTAATGTGTATTTATGCGTGTAACTCTATATCTTGCATAGTATACTTATGAAAGTTTTCTAAATTATCTTCCTGTAGAAGTTCTCCCTACCTCTTTGATATTCCCACTGTATCCTATACCTTTTGTTTTCAGGAATATATTGATACTGTCTTCAAAGTATACTTAGAGTACATTTTTTACTCATTCCACTTGTTATGGACTGTCAATATATTGACAATAAGAAACACCAGCTTTTGTAGAAATATGAAGGATTTTTCTAGTCATTCATCATAGGGATGCTCCACAATGATGTAATTTGAATGCTCAGGGTAGCTTAATGAGGTGTCAGTACAGAGATGGAAAATGTAAAGGATCAGTCCTAGATAAAAGGTGAGGAGTCAGCAGATACAATCTGTGCCTAAGTAGCAACATTCAGGAAAAAAAAAAAAAAAGAGTGATGACTGGTATGGAAAGTTCACGGAATGGCACCAAGAAAATATTCAAAAATTGTAGTTCAATGATAAATTAAAATTGAAAGACAAAATCTTGGTTGAATACCAGAGAACTGGCTTCAGATACCCTGTGAAAATTTTTCTTGAAGACTTCTTTTGTTATTGCACTGTTTCTATCCACATTTCACTACTTTGATTTAGATGTACCACTCATGTTACAACTGGATCTCAGGGTAAAATCTCTCCAAATATACTATGAATTTAAAGCCTGGACTGGAACCATGAGAAATTTAGTTTAATTCAGCTCAGGGTTGGGTCAGGAAGCCATTTTCTAATGGAGAGTAAGATCACCCTGTCTGGTAAAAGGGTGTGTTGTGTGTGAGGTGGAGCTAGAACACTAGCAGAGCAAAATCCAAGATGGAAAACCATGGATGGTAAAAACAATGGAGCAAGTGGCTTCTAGGGGTTAATCATTGCTCTTCTTGGGTAGACAGATGAAGTAAGATAATTCCATTAGACTTGGTATTCCATCTGACATGGTATTGCTTATACATAGTAAATATTTCACCAGAATTCATCTGTGGAAATGGAGTCAGGAAAGTCAACTGGAACTTTGAGTGATTCTAGACCAGACCTGGAGTTTCTCAGAGATGCCTCCGGGACTCTATAGCAAGCGGTGGGATGGAGCAGGAAGCAGAAGAACCCAGAGGAAGTGCTGTGCATCCTGCATCCCTTCTTCAACTAGAGGAACTCCACATAATATCGCACTCGAGTAAAAGACTTTACCATTAAAAGTATTCTAAGGATTTCTGCTTTAGATAACCATTTTTGTGGACGTGGAAGCATTGCCGCATCCTTCACCAATTATAAAAGCCATCATTGCTGATTACTGCTTTGAAGTTTCACAGGTCTGTTGTAGGAGAACTGTATGCTGGATAATAAGAAAGATCACATGCACTCCAATGTTCATTGCAGTATATTTACAGTATCCAGGACATAGAAGTAACTTAAATATCCACTGACAAATGAATGAATAAAGAAGATGCGGTATGTGTGTGTGTGCTAATTCACTTCAGCTGTGTCCAACTCTTTGCAACCCTATGGACCATAACCTACCGGGCTCCTCTGTCCACAGGATTCTCTAGGCAAGAATACTGAAGTGGGTTCCCATGCTCTCCTCCAGGGTATTTTCCTGACCCAGGGACTGAATCTGGGTCTTTTATATCTCTTGCATTGGCAGGTGAGTTCTTTACCACTAGCACCACCCTGGAAACCCAAAGATGTGGCGCATTACAGTGGAATATTACTCAGCCAGAAAAAGGAACAAAACTGGGTCATTTGCTGAGCTGTGGATTGACCTAGAGTCTGTCATACTGAGTGAAGTAAGTCAGAAAGAGAAAAACAAATATCTTATATAAACACATATATATTAGAATCTGAAAACATGGTACAGATGAACCTATTTGCTGGGCAGGGATAGAGTCACAGATGTAGAGAACAGACATGTGGATGCAGCAGGGGAAAGGGAGGGTGGGATGAACTGAGAGAGTAGCACTGACCTATGTATAAACACTGCCCATGTATAAAAAAGAAAAAGCTTAATGGGAACCTGCTACATAGCACAGGGAACTCAACTTGATGCACTGTGATGACCTAGAGGGGTGGGATGGGAAGGAGGGAGGGAGATTCAAGAGGGAAGGATATATGTGTCCATATAGCTGATTCACTTTGTCTTACAGCAGAAATGAATACACCATTGTCTACTCTACTCCAATAAGAAAGAAAGACAGAAAGAAAGAAAGGTCAGCATCTCCTGTGGTTTCAAGCAGAACTCTTCCTGTGCAACACAATCCTTTTTGGACCCTGATATTTCCTTTGTGAGCAGCTGTGACACAGTCAAGGTTAAAATGAAGCACCAGTGAAGGTTGTTGAAGGAGGCAGTAATCACTGAGGATTACAGTTGCTGAGGGAGGTAGGTACCCCAAGCATGTTGAGTGGTGCTGGACTTTCATATTCCAGGCAGCTCTAACCATTTTACAACACTGAACTAGGTAGAAGATATCTGGATTTCTATAGCACAGTGATGTGCTCCATGATCTTGATTTGAGACAACTCAGTTCTTCCAACTACATATGAAAAGTGTTGGTACTGCTTCCCTGAATGAACTAGTAGTTTGAGGCTGGGTAATGAAATAGGCCAAGATGTTACAAAGGAATATTTTCTCCACTCAGAAATAAAGAAAACTCTATTCTAGTACTTCTGGAAGACAGTGGGATCTTGTCATTACAGGATTCTAGTATTACATCCGTTATATCAGCTTGCACTCACATAGGAACAACCAAATCAAGGGACTTTTGACGAAGTCACAGTGAATATAGCCGCATTTCAAATATGCTCTATCATTTATATTTATAAATACTATTGTATATTTCTTGGCCCTGTCAAAGTTCCTAGGGCTTTAATGATATCTTTTTTTTTCATTTATATCATATTACAAAAGATTTACTTCTCAAATACTACTGTAATTATTGACTTCCATAATGGCCACTTTAATTGAAATCATTTATGATTTCCCAATGGTAGTCATTCAAATACCATATAAAAGAATGACCTATTAGCAGCTTTAGATTGCTACAAACTGTTAACAAGGGGAATTCCACTTTCATCCAACTTATATCCTAAGGATTATATCATTTCAATAAGAACAAATCTGTTTCCCATCATGATTCCATCAATTAACACTTGGGTTTACCTACTACACACTGTATTCAAATATATCTCATATGAACTTGGTTATTATTCACAGTAAGAAGATTAATTATTCTTAGAATTAGAGATTGTTAATGAACCCTAAAATTCTTATCTAAATCCTTTACTCCACAGATAACCTAATAAATTGGCAAACATTGTGATCCTAGGTGTGATGTTACAAAAACAGTCCTTGGTAGGGAGGATTTTAGAACCAATAACCTTAAAATACCTTGAACTAGAACTTAACTAACCAGAATCATAATTAACTATGTTTGCATTCAACATATATGAAGAAGCAATATTTAATAGTTTTCATCTATTCTCTCACTGGTCTTCCCTAATAGCTCATTTGGTAAAGAATCTGCCTGCAATGCAGGAGGCCTTGGTTCAATTCCTGGGTCGGGATGATCCTCTGGAGAAGGGATAGGCTACCTACTCGAGTATTCTTGGGCTTCTCTTGTGGCTCAGCTGGTCCCAAGAATCCGCCTGCAATGTGGGAAAACTGGGTTTGATCCCTCGGTTGGGAAGATCCCCTGGAGAAAGAAAAGGCTACTCACTGCAGTATTCTGGCCTGGAGAATTCCATGGACTGTATAGTCTATGGGGTTACAGAGTCGGACATGACTGAATGACTTTCACTTTCACTATTCTCTCAACATACGTTTCAAAAAGCTTTTTTTAAAAATGACTATTGTTCTAGACAAACCTAGACAGTGTATTAAAAAAAACCATAGACATCATTTTGCCAACAAAGGTCCATACAGTCAAAGCTATGGTTTTTCCAGTATTTATGTATGGATGTGAGAGTTGGACCCTAAAGAAGGCTGAGCACCAAGGAACTGATGTTTTTGAACTGTGGTATTGGAGAAGACTCTTGAGAGTCCTTAGGACAGCAAAGAGATCAAACCAATCAATCCTAAAGGAAATCAGTCTTGAATATTCATTGGAAGGACTGATGCTGAAGCTCCAGTACTTTGGCCACCTGATGCGAAGAGCTGACTCATGGGAAAAGACCCTGATGCTGGGAAAGGTTGAGGGCAGGAGGGGAAAGTGACAACAGAAGAGGAGATGGTTGAATGGTATCACTGACACAACGGACATGAGTTTGAGCAGACTCTGGGAGATAGTGCAAGACAGGGAAGTGAGGCCTGGCCTGCTGAGGTTCATGGTGTTGCAAAGAGTCAGAAGTGACTTAGCGACTGAACAACAGCAACAATTGTATTAGATCCTAAGATTAGGACATTTTCAATAAAGAAATGATTTCAGTATATTTCATTGTATTTGGTACACATTTATGTTCTTTCTCACTAAGTGAGGATATTTAGCTGACATATTCAGAAAGAATTTCAGTGATAATACTTAAACAAAGAGATTCCTCTGAATTAAAAACTACAACACAATTAACCAAAATACCTGATGATCAAAATGTTCCATCTCTGGTTGTCATTTTACTTCATCTGGCACAAGAGGATCTAAGCGTATATTGGGTTAATTGTAAGCCTTCTAATAGCTAAGTAAAATAAAGAGATGACAGTGAAGTTGGTAGACCTAGAGTAAGTCACTCAAACCTTACCTTTTTTCTCCCAGAGATAACATGAATCAGTTCAAGAATATTCTACCTTATTAAGTTTTTCAATGTTAGGATATCTTCATAAGCAAAATTCCTACTACTCCATTTATTCAATAAGTCTTCTTAGACCTTAAGTGAGGTTTTAAGCTTCATAACATAAATGAACAAATTGCCTTTTAGACATTTCTTGATATTATGTCATATATTATTTAGGTTGCTTGCTTGCTCAGTTGCTCAGTTGTGTCTGACTCTTTGTGACCCCACTGACTATAGCCCACCAGGCTCCTCTATCCATGGGATCTTTTTCATGCAAGAATACTGGAGCAGCTTCCACCCCTTCCTCTAGGGAGTCTTCTATACCCAGGGATCAGACCTGCATCTCCTGCATCTCTGTATTGGCAGGCAGATTCTTTACCAATGAGCCACTTGGGAAGCCCATTATTTAGGTTATTATTTAAAAACTCAGCAGTTTATTTTCAGTATATGTTCAGCTGAATTAGCCTTTCAATCACAAAGGGCTTGTACACAATGTATACTCATCTCCACCACTCTCTGTACAATAAATAATTGGCAACGTCTGACCAAGTTGACTAGTTTCTTCAAAATAGAGCAAGTGTGCTCCTAAACTGTTGTCTACAAAATCATCTATTATTCAAGGGTCTTAAAGTTTCAGACATGTTTAGCACACAGAAGATAACATAAAACTTGAATGAATTCTAAGTTTTCTGATATCTGTCAGCATACATTCACTTTGTGATGCTATTTCAAATTTATTTTCTGAATTTAATATGTATTAGTTTTAGCCTCTTGAGTTTGGCATTTTTTTTCTTGATTCACTGTGAGTATATTTTTAAAATAGTAGCAGATAACAGCTCTGATCAAATAAGAAAGAGAACTTTAACTTATATTAGCTTATTGTACTGTTATTTTTGTGTTCATGTCTCAATAGCTCTTGCTCTTCCTATGGTTCCTGATTGTTTTTATCAAGTAGCATGCCGCTGCTTTTAGTCACTAAGTCATGTCCGACCCTTTGCAACTCTACGGACTGTAGACTGCCAGCAGATAAGAATACTGCAGTAAGTTGCCATTTCCTTCTCCAGGGGATCTTCCCAACCCAGGGATCAAATCTGAGTTTCCTATATCTCATGCGTTGGCAGGTGGATTCTTTACCACTGAGCCACCAGGAAAGTCCCACCATGTAGCATAGATTTATGCTTAAGTTTTTAGCAATGAATAATGAGAAAATGATTTATTTACTTCTAAGTAATCATTTGTAGCAGTTTACTCAAAACATTACATCCAAGTTTTCATATTTGTAAACCCAAGCTTTTCATATTTCTTGTAGTTCTAATGTTGATTTTAATTTTATTCAGAAAAGGAGAAAGTGATAGAAAAATTTTAATATATAAAATATAAGTCTTCCTAAGACTTTCTTAGAAGAAATAATCAGACATTACTCAAGCCCACAGATAATCTTCCTTCATAAACTGTGTCAGGAAATATATGTCTCATTTCAAAAAGGAACACTGAAATTTGGAGAGAAGGATGATTATGTAAAATTAACACAAAACTTCTTTCAAAATGTTTTGATTATGTGTCAGAGGAGAACAGTATTAGAAGTTTCAATTCAACAAAAAGGAGTATGAAAATGAAATTTTATATTAAATTTTGGAAATTTAATATAAATTTTAATTTTAATACAAAATTTGAAAGCACATTCTAGGCAAAGCATCCAATTCAAATCAAAACAGTTTGCTTAGGACAAAAACAAAAAACAGTGGTAACCTGAATCTATAGTTCTTTACACATCCTCCCCTAAAACAAGTAAGGTCAACAGGAGTGCAAATAGAACCACACAGGACCCATACTTCCAACATTATTACTAGGAAATTGAGAATATTATAACCTTTGCATCGAATGGAGAAAGAGTGTAACCCTTAGAAATGTGACAGTAAATATAGAGAATAAAGTAGGAGAAAAATTAAGGAGTCTCATAAAATGACAGAGGACCCTAAGATATGACAATCTCTACCCGTCTCTCTAACCAACAAAATCATCCATTTAGAAATTGCATTTTTTTCATACTGACAGAAGAAGGAGCTTTTAAATCTGGACCCTTGTCCAACTACCTAGAAATAGGAACTCATTTTATACAAAACTATGTTAAGAAGAAAAATAAAAAATAAGAATTGGAATATTCAGATGACAACAATTTCACCCTCTGAAATTATGAAGCAAAAGAGAGCAACTGAAACACAGTGCTTCCAACTGAATTAAATATCCTTAAACATACAGTTGGAGATATGTATGTATATGTATAGATCCATTTCTTATTGTAATAAATACATACCAATTCAAGTGCTAAGAAGAGAACTGGATAAGTAATAGAATGGAAATATATGCAATGAGAATCAATAGCAATTGGGAAAGAAATTAAATAAACAAAATTATCTTAGAGTCATAAAAATTAAGAATGAATTACAAGGTGGTCAACAGAGAATAGACTCAAATAAAAATCATATAAGAGACATTGAAGAATAGCAGAAAAACTAGAGAATGAAAATGATGTAAAAGGAGAAGTAAAGAAAGATCATAGAAAAAGTGCTTGAAATGGAAGACATAAAAAGAAAAAATAGCACCTGTATAATTGAATCCTGGTGGAAGAAAGAAAAATGATGACACACAGCTAGTTAAACTATAACCCCCTCAAAAATCCTACAAATAGAGCAGATATGCATGCTAAAAGAACCTATAGTGCATGTGAGAAAAACCTATCTATGTGATCAACTCCAAGACATATCCTGGTAAAACTGCTAGAATTTAAAGACAGATAAAGGTATTCTCAGGGTCTTTAAGACAAAAAACAGATTGCTTAAAAGTTTAAACTGTTAGGCTGGTTTCATATTTCTCAAGAGAAGCATCAGAGCAATGAAGCAGCATGTAAGACATTCAAATAAAGAAAATTCATGTCAAGAATTTTATATACTGCCAAGCTGTGTTTGGGCTTCCCTTGTGATTCAGATGGTAAAGAATCTGCCTGCAATTCGGGAGACATGGAGACCTGGGTTTGATCCCTGGGTTGGGGAGATCCCCTGGAGAAGGGAAAGGCTACCCACTCCAGTATCCTGGCCTAGAGAATTCCATGGTCTGTATAGTCCATGGGGTCACAAAGAGTCAGACACAATTGAGCGACTTTCAAGTTGTCTTTAGCACCGAGTATTATAGAAAAAAAATAAAAAGAAGAAATTTTAAACATGTAAAATCAGGTAATAATTTATCCATAAACTTTTCCCAAAGAATCTACTTTATACAGAGTACATCATGCAAAATGGCAGGTTGGATGATGCCTAAGCTGGAATCAAGATTGCCAGGGGAACTATCAATAACTCCAGATATGCAGATGACAACATCCTGCTAGCAGAATGCGAAGAAGAACTAAAAAGCCTCTTGATGAAGGTGAAAGAGGAGAGTGAAAAAACTGGCTTAAAACTCAACATTCAAAAAACAAAGATCATGGCAGCCAATCCCATCACTTCATGGCAAATAGATAGGGAAGCAATGGAAACAGTGAAAGACTTTATTTTCTTGGGCTCCAAAATCACTGTGGGCAGTGACTGCAGCCATGAAATTAAAAGACATTTGCTCCTTGGAGGAAAAGCAATGACAAATCTAGACTGCTTTTAAAAAAGCATAGACATCACTTTGCCAACAAAGGTCCATCTAGTCAAAGCTATGGTTTTTCCAGTAGTTATATATAGATGTGAGAGTTAGACTACAAAGAAGGCTGAGTGCTGAAGAACTGATGCTTTTGAACTGTGGTTTGGAGAAGACTTTTAAGAGTCCTTTGGGCAGCAAGGAGATTAAACCAGTCAGTTCTAAAGGAAATTAACCCTGCATATTCATTGGAAGGACTGATGCTGAAGCTGAAGTTCCAATACTTTGGCCACCTGATGCAGAGAGCTGACTCATTGGAAAAGACCCTGATGCTGGGAAAGATTGAGGGCAGAAGGAGAAGGGGATAACAGAGGATCAGATGGTTGGATGGCATACTGACTCAATGGGCATGGGTTTGGTTGGGCTCTGGGAGTTGGTGATGGACAGGGAGGCCTGGCATGCTGTGGTTCATAGGGTCGCAAAGAGTTAGACAGGACTGAAGAGCAACAAGGAATCTGCTAGAGTTAGATCCTTATCTGATGAAGAAAAGACTGGGCAAATTTAGGTAAAAGGACTAAGGGTGGTTATTTAATAATATATGCAAGTATAGATGTAACTGTAAGAATGGAAACATAGAATAACAGCATGTGAATGTTCTATGCTCTAAAAAAAATAGAAAGAATGCAAATTTAAAATATGAAGAAAAGGGAAAAAGAAAGAGGAAAGTAGAATAAGATCATCGATTCTATATGGAAAACAAGTGGAGTAAAAGAAAATTTTAAATTGAGAAATTATTTATGAAAAGGTTTAAGAAGGGGATTAAAGACACTGTAAAAGGTACAAAGTAACTACTTGAACAAAAATGAAAACTTTCTTAATGGCAAAGGAGAAAAAAGGAAAAAAAGAAGAGAAAAAAGTCATGTCACATAGATTAAAAAATAGTCCACAATAAATATAATATACACACTGGGCTTCCTATAAGACTCAGTGACTAAGAATCTGCCTGCAATGTGAGAGACATGGGTTCAATCCCTGGGTCAGGCAGATCCCCTGGAGAAAGAAACAAAACCCACTCCAATGTTCACATCTGATAAATTCCATGGACAGAAGGAATGGGCAGGCTACAGACTATGGTGTCACAAAAGAGTCGGACATGACTTAGGGACTAAACAACAACAAATATGTACAGTAATTATGACACAAGATAGTATGACAGAGTTTAAATAAAACATAAAAGTCATATAAAGCGAGAGAATGGACTGAATTTGCCCACCAAAAGGAAAAGACATTCAAACTGATTCATAGGGAAAACTTAATTCTGTGTTGCTGCTGTAGCGAAGTCGCTTCAGTCATGTCTGACTCTGTGCGACCCCATAGACGGCAGCCCACCAGGCTCCCCTGTCCCTGAGATTCTCCAGGAAAGAACACTGGAGTGGGTTGCCATTTCCTTCTCCAATGCATGAAAGTAAAAAGTGAAAGCGAAGTCACTCAGTCGTGTCCTACTCTTTGAAACCCCATGGACTGCAGCCCACCAGGCTCCTCTGTCGATGGGATTTTCCAGCAAGAGTACTGGAGTGGGGTGCCATTGCCTTCTCCAATGCATGAAGGTAAAAAGTGAAAGTGAAGTCGCTCAGTCATGTCCTACTCTTCGAGACCCCATGGACTGCAGCCCACCAGGCTCCTCTGTCCATCGGATTTTCCAGGCAAGAATACTGGAGTGGGGTGCCATTGCCTTCTTGTTGTTCAGTCTCTCTGTCTTGTCTGACTCTTTGCAACCCTATTGACCCCAATTCAAAAAGGAGATGGGAAAAAGGCAAAAAGTGTAACAGGCAAAGAGAAACAAGAAGAAAGCAGGGGTTGTATATCTGACATCAGATAGAGATAATCAGGCCAAAAAGCATTAAGCAAGACATCTTTGTAATCCAAAAAACCTATAATTCATAATGTAGATTTAACATTTATGAGTCCCTCTGAATCAAACAAAAATAGCAACACTGAAAATAGGATATTCTGACATACCATCCTTAGTGTAAAACAGGTCAAATGGATTAAAAAATAAGTAAGAATATAACATAAGCGAGCAATGCAATCAATAATGAGATCTTATGGATTTGTATCAAACACTACACTCTGATAATGGAAAATGTACACTCTTGTCAACTGCACACAAAAAATAATCATCTAATAACTTACTCAGGAAATTCATGGGTTATAGAACATTTAAATGTTAAAGATAACATTCTCTGATTACAATGGAATAAAACTAAAAATAAAAATTAATAATTTAAATCCTAGTCCACTTGGAAATTTTAAAAAATAGCTTTACTCTTAGCTGAAAGGGGAAATGCAAACTGAATCAATATATTTCTGAAAACAAATCACAATGAAATATTATATATTTGAATTTATTATTCATTTAAAATAGCATTCAGAAAATTATTCATAGTTTTAAACACATCAATATAAATTTAAAAAATAAGCATAAGTAAAGTCAACTTTTAAGAGAACAAAAACTAAAAAAAAAAGCAGAAAGAAAGAATCAATAAAAGTAAAAACAGCAATGAATGAGGTAGAATACAGTAAACAGTAGGTCAATTTAGTAAACCAAAGTCCTGTTTTGATTTTCTGGAAAAAAAATCAATACACAAGGCACTATTTAATCAAGGAACAAAGGTAGAAAGCACAAATATAGAAAGTGAGAAATGACATTAAAACTAACTGAAATAATGCTATTTACAGCAGCATGAACGGACCTAGAGATTATCATACTAAGTGAAGTAAGTCAGAAAGAAAAAGACAGATGTCATATATATCATTTATATGTGGAATCTGAAATATGACACAAATGAACTTATTGGCAAAACAGAAATAGACTCATAGATCTAGAAAACAAATTTATGGTTACTAAAGGAGAAAGAGGGGGAGGATAAATTACAAGTTTGGGATTAATAGATACACACTACTCTATATAAAGTAGGTTAACAATGAGGACCTACTGTATAGCACAGGGGACTATACTCAGCATTTTGTAATAACCTATAGGGAAAACAGTCCGAAAAAGAATCTATATTTATTTATCTGTCTGTCTATCTATACATACATACATAGAAAGAGAGACATTCAGTTGTATATAAATATAACTGAATCATGTTGTTGTATACCTGAAACACATACAGCATTGTAAATCAACTATATTTCAATAAAAAAAGAATGAGGGAAAAATTCAATATGAGCAAAGCACCTAAACAAGTAGGTTGCCATTTCCTCCTCCAAAAGACATCAAAATGGCCCTCAAATGTATTTTTTTTCCTCAAATGTATTAAAAGATGTTTAACTTCTTTCATAAAAGGAAAATACAAACCTAAAACTACACTGAATGCTATTTTTACGTGGTTAGATGGGCAAAAATGAAAAAATTTGACAATATTATTGTTGGAAAGCCTCATCAGTGGCCATGCAAAATGGGACAACCCTTTTGAAGGTGGATTGGACAGTATCTAACAAATTTACAGATGCCATTGACCTGGAAATTCCACTTTTAGGAATTTAGCCTGAGGGTATACTTCTAACAAGCATCTATCATAGTTACAAATTATTGGCAATTCTAAATTGCTGAAAGAAAGGAGACTAATTGAGTAAACCATGGTATATCCACACAGTGGAATACAATGCAACTTTAAAAAAGGATGAAGAAGATCTCTGTGAACTAATAAAGACATTTCAAATATATATTGTTAAAGGGAAAAAAGCAAAGTGCAAAAGAGTTTCTATAGCATGCTACTCTTCATGTAAAAAAAAAGGAGAAATAAGAAAACATTTATTTTTATTAAAAGAAACATACAAAAGTATAAATCAGAAACTTATGGGACTGACTTCTTATGGGAGAAAGTAATTTTCTCTGAATAGATTTTTATATAATTTTGACTTTTGGAGTCAAGTAAATATTCTGCATATTTTAAAAAAATAAAATGAAACTTAGGAGAGTAGGAGGTAAATCCCTAAAACTGAATGCAAGGAAAATCAAAGAATTCAACTTATGCTTTTGAAAACAGCTACACTTAAGGGAAAAGGAATTAATGGCAGCAACTTTTAAATGCAGTGTTTCACTCTGCACCCTTAGTCTTAAATGAATATAAATTTTTAAAAAATCCCTGTAGACAAATCTTGGACTGTTATAATAGGAAATTTTGCTGCAGGGGTACTATAACCAAGGATTCAAAAAAAACATCATTAATAAAGGGCACACTGCCATAATATCCCTCCTGATATAAGAATCTGTATGGAAATATTGCTTATTCAGTATTTCAGCCAAAACTCATAACCTGAACCTGAAAAAAGAAAATCAGGAAAACCCAAATAATGAAATTTTCTGTGAAACAATCAGACTGTAGTTTTCAATTTTTTTAATGTCAAAAGCATAAAAGCCAAAAGAAAATTGTTATGGATTATCTTAGATTAAAAATTACTAAACAGATCCTGAATTGCTCCCTGTACTGGGAAAGATAGGTATAAAAGATATTATTGGAACAACTCAAGAAACTGAAATATGGATTGTATAATAGATATGGAATGTATTTTAGATCATATATTATATACTGGAAAACACCCTAATGCTGGGAAAGATGGAGTGCAGAAGGGGGCTACAGAGGATAAGATGGTTGTATGGCATCACTGACTCAATGGACATGAGTTTGAGCAAAATCAGGGAGACAGTGAAAGACATGGAAGCCTAGTGTGTTGCAGTCTATGGGGTCTCAAAGAATCTGACATCAACATGACTGAGTGACTGAGCAACAAATTAGATAACATTATGCCAGGATTTGAAACTTCTGAATTTGAAACTTGTTTTGAGATGATAAACACTAACATAATTAGGGACTGAAAGTGAAAGTGTTAGTTGCTCAGTCCTATCCAACTCTTTGCGACCCCATGGATTATATAGTCCATGGAATTCTCCAGGCCAGAATACTAGAGTAGGTAGCCTTTCCCTTTTCCAGGAGATCTTCCAAACCCAGAGATTGGACCCAGGTCTCCCACACTGCAGGTGGATTCTTTATCAGCTGAGCTACAACGGAAACCCAAGAATACTGGAGTGGATAGCCTTTCCCTTCTCCAGTGGATTTTCCTGATCCAGGGGTCAAACTGGGTTCTCCTGCATTGCAGGCAGATTCTTTATGAACTGAGCTATCAGGGAAGCCCTATGAAGGGCTACAAGGCATAATGTATGTAGCTAGTTCCATATAGGTCAGAAAACAAGAAATATTACAGAGAAAATGATAAAGCACTGTGGGAAAGTGTTAAAACGGGAAAATTTGGATAAGAATATTCAGAAGTTCCTTGCACTATTGTTATAATTTTTCTGTGAGTTTGAAATAAATTTAAAGAAAAAGTTTTCAGAAAAGCTATAGAAAATAGTATGTATCCTTCACTCAAGCAATGTTTTCTGTAGTATTATTACTGATGGTAAAGTGAAGATTAATACTTGGTTGGAGAGAGGTATAAAGTTTTCAAAATCATCCAAAAAATATTGTTTCCATTGTGATCTGGGTGGCCCAAAACAGTTGCCCTGCACATGATCCTTTGTCATAATCCCACATTAATGCACCAGAGAAGGCAATGGCACCCCACTCCAGTACTCCTGCCTGGAAAATCCCATGGACGGAGGAGCCTGGTAGGCTGCAGTCCCTGGGGTCGCGAAGAGTCAGACACGACTGAGCGACTTCACTTTCACTTTTCACTTTCATGCATGGGAGAAGGAAATGGCAACCCACTCCAGTGTTCTTGTCTGGAGAATCCCAGGGACGGGGGAGCCTGGTGGGCTGCCGTCTGTGGGGTTGCACAGAGTCGGACACGACTGAAGCGACTTAGCAGCAGCAGCACGTTAATGCACACAGTTCACTCATTACTAATGTTGAAGATTTCTTTTGTAAACTTCCACTGGCAAATAATTAAATCATGAAACAATTTGAAAGGTATTTTTCAAAATTATATGTGTACATATCCCAATTTTAGAAGTAAAATATCTTTTCATAGAAAACTTGGAAACAAGGAGTAATGGCTCAGTGGCTAAAGTAATGGGCTAAAAATCTTGAAAAACATAGAAAAGTATACACAATAGAAAGGGAAAAAAAATCATTGACTAATGATTTCATGAGGAAGAGAGTTTAAAATATTTTGCCTCATTTTTAAATGAAGGGTCAAAGTCCTTTGCAAAAAAAAAGACATAAGAAAGATCAAAGTAGATGATAAATATTGGTTTCTTAATGAAAATAAATCCACTGCATCCCAAAAATAGAAAATTTGCATTTGAATTCACTAAGTTTTTCTTCCATAAAGTAATATCCTTTATAAAAAGTGAAAAACATTTGCCAATATTCAGTTTCATTAAGCAGATAAATCAATAACTACCGAAAGCCTGAGTAGCTTGTTGGCACAAACTTGTGTGACCTTATTTTCACTTAAATGTATCAAGATTTGTTCTGGCAGTTGAAAAGAAACACTTTTAAGTTATCAATGACAACAAAAAATTCTATACAAACAAGTGAAAAATTGACATTCACTTTCTTATACATATAATGATAAAAGGGAGAGGGGGAAAGAAAGAAAGAGATGAAAATTTTCCAGTGAGCTGCTCAAAACTGAAGAAGAAGGTGACTAGGAAACAACACAGCATGATGTCAAGATCTAAAAACATGCCTCATCTTACATCAGGCCTCCAGCCAATTGTGGATTTAAGTGTAGGGGACAACCAGGTCATTTTCCCTTGAGCTCCTTTACCGTCAGATACTTTCCCTGGTGTTCACGCTCTTCCTGCCATGGGGTGAATTGGAAAAGGGGCCAGGACTTTCCTGCCCAGGGCCTCCTAAGCAGTACATCTGTCATGGATCATGTTATAGAACAGAAATGTTTGTTTTTGATCCTATTCATTGCCACTGGCAGCCGGTTATTATTAGAATGAAAAATTAAGCCATTACGCCATCGTAGCCTTGCTGGCTCTAACAAATTTATGGAGTTAATATAGCAAAATTATCTTTAATAGCTGATAAAAACAGCTGTATGTAGGCAGCTGGCCTTTTCTTAAATAGTAAGAAACACAAAATGGCAGCCATATTGGGATGAAGCCCAACAAGATGGAGGCTTCAGGGATGTTTGCTGGTTTGGCAACATGTGAATAGGTACACCATGCATGATGGGTGTCTATCCTGAGAGAGGGTTTTATTTTTATTAATCTTCCTGTAGGGAGGAACCAAAAATCATACTTTCACATCTTCTAAAAATAAACCTCTGCAGTCCTTAAGTAGCACTGTTATTTATAGGCCTGCCATTTTTCTGTTATTTACTGAATGTTTCAATTAACATTTCTGCTACGCAAATATTCATGTAGCAATTACAACTTTTCCGAAACCAATGAATTGCAAGTGTAGCTACTTCCTATTTATAAAACACTCTTCTAATATCTTTGGAAGCTGCTCATCTCTGGTAAAAGATTTGAGTCATAAAAAATGCAAAGCACAATAAGTACTGATGGGGTGTTTTTCATTCCAAGAGCTTTATAGTGATAACTTATTCAGGCCACCTCTGTAAAGGTCACATTGATGATGGTACCCACTAGACCAGAACAGTATTGCATCCCCTGGGGGAGGGGGCAGGTCTCTGGGGCACGCTTGACTGAACCAGCACATTAGCACCTGGGTATTTTTCAAACCAAATTCCTAAATCTTTTCTTACTACATGTAACAATACCCCAATGCCAACAAGAGCAATATTTTAACCTTATCCTAAGGACTCAGGTTAAATGTATCATAGAGTCTTTTAATTTCTGTGTGTCTGTCTGTGTGTGTATTATATATGAATGCATAGTTTTATTATTTTTTAGTTTTTTGAGTTGTTTTCTTTTCCTTTCCAGGTTCCATTAAAATGATTCTATTGTAACACAGCTTTCTTTGGTTGTCAGAAACTTGCTTCACCTTTTGGAGAGAGGAACTAAATTCTCTTTTGTCGAGATTGTGTATATGAATAGCCACTTTTGACCTCACCACTGAGGTTAGAAATAAAATAGCCATTTTTTACCTCATCACTGACATTAGAATTAAGAGCTAAGTATGCTGATGCACTTACTAAGTCCTGATACAAATCTAACTGGTCAATCCTTTCTTCTTAAAGATGAAATGTTTTCAGTCACTCAGTAATAGTGTCCAACTCTTTGCAATCCCATGGACTGCAGTACACCAAGTTTCCTTGTCCTTTATTAAAGATGTAATAGATTTGGCTAAATAAGAATAACTGTCTTAATTACAGGTACATGGAGTATAAGGGAGAGTCCTTTGTATGTTTACTTTCTTTTTTCTTCAAAGAAAAACTTATTAATAACACCAAAAAGGTAGCAAAGGTGCTAGTCTTCCAGTTAGTGGCAAGACTTTTAAGTAACAAAAATAGGTATCAGTTATGGACGTTTCTTCTGTGCTATCCTTCATTCTTCATATTCCATGCCCATCACTTCATTTCATAGCTTCATACCCATTTCACAGACTAGGAAACTGAGGCACTTGTTAAAATTACTTGCAAAGGTCATGCAGATATTAAGTGATAGATTGGAACCCAAATCCAAGCACCCTAGCTCCAGAGACCTCATCCCTAAACACTATGAAACTGCTTTTCCACCACTAGGGACCCTGTTGAATGAGCCCTCACCTTGAGGTGGCCAGTTTGCAGGCCAAGATCTTAAGCCAGGACAATGGGCTGGTCTCTCATAAGAGGACTGGCTCCAAAAGCTCCATCTTATTTCCTTCCCTTGCTCCTTCTGCTTTTTGCATCAGTCTCGGGCCCTGTGGCCCTGTGGCTCTCATCCAGTTGGAACATGTCACTATTGCAGCTTCTCTGCCCTGGAGTACCCCCATCCAACACTTTATTGATTAATTTCACCACTGCATCATCTCACTTCCCATAGGCTTAAAAACCTAGCAAATGTAAAAGCACTAAATTCAGTAAATGAATAAAGAAATGATCATATCAAAAGCATTCTTCCTATAAGAAATTATTTATTTTATGATTACTCTTCATAGTGCAAAGAGATATGTGGAAGCCATTTTATATGTAGGATGTTTACAAGGTTTTAAGGCTGATTGATTTTTTCTCACTGAGGGATTTGAATTCTGCTTATGCCACTTTATAGATACATAACTTCAGAGGAATTATTTTAACTTTTCTAAGCCTCAATTATATCATTATTTGTGAAAAGTGGGTAATAAGAATTGCATGGAGCTGTTAAATCTGCTTTGAAAGTGTTAGTCGCTCAGTCATGTCCAATTCTTTGCTCCCCCATGAACTGTAGCCCACCAGGCTCCTCTGTCCATGGAATTCCCCAGGCAAGAATACTGGAGTGGGTTGCCATTCCCTTCTCCAGGGGAATCTTCCCAACCCAGGGATTGAATCCAGGTCTCTTGCATTGCAGGTGGATTCTTTACCACCTGAGCCACCAGGGAAGCCCAAATCTGTTCTGATATTAGGCAAAGATTCTCTGCCCTCCGATAATCCTGTTGAGTGCAGATGTTTAGGTAGAACACAAACAAGAGAGGAAAAATATTTAAAAATGCCCAATTAAACTAATATTAAATCAATCTAGACTTAAATTCTTGGTGACTGTGTATTTTTTTACTGACATAGCTGATTTATGATGTCGTGTTAGTTTCAGGTATAGAGTAAAGTGATTCAGTTATACATATATATATATATACACACATATATATTGTGTATCATTTTCACATACAGGGTGAACATTAGCATTGCTGACAAGAGTAATGTTTAAAATTTGAACTAAGCATTCCATCTAACAATTGATTTGCCTTATGGGTTAAAAAGGATTTCCCCATTCAGTCTTGGAAAACATTGTGGAATATGTAGGAATTAGGGAGTTGTTTAAATGACTCGCTGGCAAATTTATTCAGGCTAGAAAATTCCATTAAGAGTCTCAATTCTGGTTTTTAAAATTTGAGCTTTAAAAAGCTGATATAACTTCACCCATTAAGGTAATTATTTTTACTTCCAATGAGGCATGGTATGATTAAACTTAACATTTATTTTAATGAGTATTAATTGAGAATCAATGAGAACAAGATGTCCAAGTAAATGATAACTTAACATGTAAAATGGGAACAGCATCTTCACACTTTTTATAATGCATAACGGTAAAAAACAGTGGTAATCAATTACTTTATTTTTTAATAAAATATAGAAGCATAATAAAATATGAAAATATATTTCATTTCAATATAAAACAAAAAGTGGCATTTCTAAACTAATATTCTCTGTGTTCCTAAAAGATACACTAAACATTTGAAAACAATATGGTTTCTATTTTCATATAGAGACTGAATATCTCTATGAATTGGAAATTAGATCAGTCTTAATTTCAGTCAGCAACCAAGAAATGCATGAACTTAGGTGTATATAAAAATTGATTGGAAGAAACTCAAAATTTAAACACTAAAGGACATATTGTACACAATGGTTCCATTTTCAAAGACAGAATCAACTCTCTGCATTCAGTATGCATATCAATTTTCTTTAAAAAGCCAAAGTTTGATTATTCATATCCTGCCAAGAGCTGGTGTGCCCAAACCTGGTACTTGTCAACCTTATTTTGTATCTGTTAGGTACATATGTATATATTCATAAGAATATATGTACATGTATGTGCATATATATGTATATCCGACTATATATATATACATATGGGAGCGTGTAAGCAGAGCCACTGTTTTAGTCTATACATCCATATCATCCAGGGTAAACAGTAATCCCAGCTAATACCAAACATCAACAGAAAGTGATTTAAGAAGGGGGCTAACGTGAGAGAAACTTGCTCTTACAGCAAAAATTTAACAACACAACTCTTTGGTTGTACCGTGGAAATATGTGGCTTTGTTTCCATGCAAACTGTACTGAGAGATTCCATCTGGTCAGCAACCCTCGTGTGTATGTTTTGGAAGTTTTGTTCAAGTTTCATAAATCTTGTCATATATCAGGTTATTCTCAATATAAGCCAAAGTAAATAATCTACAGCCAGAAGAGTGAAAGATCATTTATGCCCTAATTACAGATCAGCATTCTTTCTCAGCCAATGCCACAGCTCTCCTTTCATTAATCAGGCCTTTGATGACTAACAGCAGTTGATGTTAGAAGGAGTATTCTGTGAACAAGTTTCAGAACATAAATTCGTCTGGAATTAGGATATTGAATTGTTTAAGTGACAGTCAAAATAACCCTCATGTGGCTTTTTCTTTTTAATAAATGCAATACTGAGAAATGAGAGAAACCTAAGAAACTTCTGAAAGAAATGTCGATCTCGGGATCTTGGGAACGCTTGTAAATCCTCTTGCCCCTGTTACCCCTGGCTAAACATGATTCAGCTTCACCCTGAGCTTGATGGGCCCCCCTGCACCCGCCATTTTCAGCCATTAATCTCATTGTGCTTCTCTGTCTTGACACTAAACCACTCAAAACTTAACAAAACATTACTCAGACTCCAGAGACACAGATTCTTTGTGTTTTTGTGTGAAAGCTGCTTTTATCTAGACATTTCCTTTACAAGCCTGTAAAAGTGAGTTGGAATTATGACTTCGGATACAACGACTTCAGGGCTCCAATGTCTTCTGTGACTCTTGGAGGGTCCACTTACACACTGGTTTGACATTCAACTGCATCTCCTTCTTGTACCCGGGATGTGATTAATGGAACTTGCAGCCCAGGTTTTGCTTCTACGGCGGTTTGCCTCTCATTACCCTCATTCAGGAACTGTGTCCAAAACCAGCCCATGTGTCCCTCTGGCTAAGTTCTTGTTTCTTGAATTCCCGAGGAGAAGAACTTGCTTGTACCACATGGCCTATCTCACCTTGTTTGAACAAAATTCTCTTTAAGTGATAAGATATTGAGAGTAAATAAGCCTATTGTAAAGAACTGAGGTTTTATGCACATTTGTTTATTCAATACATTTTGGGTCTTTTCCATCCACCAGCATTGATGCAGTAGTGACTGAGAGAGAATGCTTATTCTCCTGGGAACTTATATTCCAATGGGGAATGACAGGCAACAGACACAGCTCCACATGACATAGTTTCTGATATTGGTGAGTACTATGGAGAGAATAAAACAGAGTGTGGACATTGAGAAAAAGGGTTTGGGGAGCAGCAGTTTAATGAGATAGAATGATTGGGGAAGACCACTCTGAGAATGTGACATTTGAATTGAGTGATAAGAAACACCTAGGTGTGTGAGGGGATGGGGACATTGTTATCAGAGGGAACTGTAAGTACAAAGGCCTGGCATCAGGAAACCGAGATATTAAAGAAAACGCTATAAAAGCTAGGGTGGCTTTTGCAGTATGAACACAAAATTTACTGGATGGCAGCTTTGGCATCTCCACGAGTGCAGATCTTTGATGGGGAACGTGTGGGCACCTCTGTGTTTGGAAGGCAACACCTAGGCCTTTGACATCTAACTCTGATTCTCAGAGTGGCCTGGGTTCAGCTAGCCAGGTACTTAGCTAATAGCTTTCTCTGGTTGTTTCCTCTGTATCTCTCCCAGGACCTGATCATCAAGAAAGCTAAAATCAAAACTGAGCTTCTCCAAAATACAATCTATGGATCTGAAGTCAATGGCTCGTTTGTCTCCTATATAGCAAAAGACAAACACATGGTGGGAGGAAAGAAGCTGGTTTCCTGGGAGCAGTTTTCACCCCAATTGTTTCCATCCCAACCCTTACCCTAACTCCCTGCCTTCTAATAAATTGTCTTTTTGTCATAATTTGACACTTCTTCCCTTCAATGCTGCTCTTTATGCTTTTTAAATATATTGTCTAGTGATATAAAATGACTGAATTAATAAAACAATAGCTGTTTTCAGCTGAGGTCTCTAACACTCCTAGCTTGGGTCCCTAATTTGAGAACACATGGACTATTTCTGGGGGTGTCCCAGGTGGTGCTAGTGGTAAAGAACCCGCTCATCAGTACAGGAGAGACCAGACTTGGGTTCCATCCCTGAGCTGGGAAAATCCCCTAGAGGAGGGCCTGGCAACCCACTCCAGTATTCTTGCCTGGAAAATCCCATGGACAGAGGAGCCTAGTGGCTACAGTCCCAAGGGTCACAAAGAGTTGGGTACGACTAAAGTGACTTAGCACACCTTGGACTACTGTTGATCCAATCTTTGACTAAAATCGACAAAGGACTATGTCAGTTTTCATTAACACTGCATTATTCATCCATTCATTGGGGCTGCCAGAGTCTCAGTCACTGGGCTGCACAGAAGGAGAGGAACACATTGTAGTCCTTACCCTAATGGTTCCCCGTGACATACAGGGGACAGACACCACAGAAAGTGGCTCCATGTGGTGTAGAGAGGCACGTGTGAAATCTTAGGGCAGCTAAAAGTCAAGTCATTAACCCTGGAGAAATGGCAAGGCAAGTTAGAGAATAGAATTAGAGAGCGGCTAGAGGAGGTGACAAGCTTCCAGCCCCTCAGACGCTTCCAGTTCTGGCTCAGTACCAGGAGGTCATGATCAGATCCACCCTAACTTTTGCAAACCTATGGGAAGATACCACATTCTTGGATATTTACTTTAATTTCTTATCAGTCACATAATTGCTTCCCTAGCTTTTTTGAACCACTGAATGATCTATGGCTGCAGTTACACAATTATTATTTTCAACACAACTGATAACAATACTTTATAATTCTGTAGTCCTTCAACATGAAGCCTGCCTCCGGGTTATGACACAAATTGATGTCTCAAGTTTTATTATCTTTGCTTTCTGACTAAGCCGTCAAGGACAGGTGAGGAAAGACTTCTAAAGATTTAGTTGATGTTTATGATGCGAGGGGGCTGAGACATGAATGCTGGAAAATGAAAAGGCAATTATGGACAAGGTTTCTACAGGCCCAACATTGAAAAGAAGCCAGAAAATTATTTAAATCCTTCTCACTCAATACCAGTTTTCACCTGAGGGGTTCACTTGAAGAATGAGAGACAGTTTCATCTGGTTAATGTAGTCTCTAAATATCACAGTGTTAATAATTGTGAACCAAGAAAATTTTAAAAATATAGTGATACAGATACATTTAGGGCCTGTAATTTTGCCAATCCACCATGACAACAAAAGCAGCATTTAAAAAGTCATTTTTAAAGCTTTTTTCTAAACATTTTATTGCATTCACCACGATAGTAGCTAGTATAAGTTGTTGTGGTTCAGTCACCAAGTTGTGTCCAACTCTTTGAAACCCATGGATTGCATTATATAGGCCTCTCTGTCCCTCATTAGTATAAGGATTGAACAACAAAATCCATTTCTGTGTGTAGATGCAGCCTTGGAAAGTAAACATCACAGAATATTTGTAGAAAAATACAACACTATAAATATAAACTTGTGCATATTGAATATATGTGTTTGCATGCACAGAACAATTCTGAAAATATATTTACCAGGACTTTCAATATTAATCTTCAAGATAATAGCCTTAAGAGGTTTATTATAATTATTAATTTTTATTATACTTATTATAACCTTTACTCTTCCATTTTTTAAAAAACTTTCTTTAAAGGAACATTTTTAACTAAAACAAACAGTGAAATATACTCCAATTTAAAAAAAATTTAAAAAGGAAGACTTTGATGCCACAAATTTATATTCTTTTTATTCAGTGATAATTCCTTGTGCTATTATCTTTTATTCAGCCTTGAGTCCTCTTTTTTATGATAGTAAAAGGACACATCCTTCATCCTAATAAGTGAATGAAGTGAAGTAAAAGCCATTCAGTTGTGTCCAACTCTTTGCGACCCCATGGACTATACAATCCATGGAATTCTCCAGGCTAGAATACTGGAGTGGGTAGCCTTTCCCTTCTCCAGGGGATCTTCCCAACCCAGGGATTGAAGCCAGGTCTCCCACATTGCAGTCAGATTCTTTACCACCTGAGCCACAAGAGAAGCCCAAGAATACTGGAGTGGATAGCCTGTCCCTTCTCTGGCAGATCCTCCTGACCCAGGAATTGAACTGGGGTCTCCTGCATCACAGGTGTATTCTTTACCAACTGAGCTATCAGGGAAGCCCTTCAGCCTAATAAAGGTATTCTGAAAAATAACCAGCAAAATGTGAGCAAAGAAAAAAGAATGCATGGTCTGAGGCTCGTGAACTTATTGGTCTCTTCAATGAACCAAACTATTCTCTTTCCAAACATTATCAAGAATTTAGTTCACACAAACACACACACAAATACTCAGAGGCACACATACATTAATGGAGGGCATGTTTTGAGCTATTTTTAGATAATCACTAGTTGGTGTAGTGCTTAGAAGTGCTATGAACAATAAAATAGGGACAAAAAATATTTTATTTATATTCCAAATTAGTGGGAAACTGTGTTCAGTGCTCAAGTGCCATGGCATCCTTGTTGTCACCTTTTCATCAACCCAGTTCTATGACTTGACTACTTTGGGGTTTGTACAACTTGACAGAAGCTCAGTCTAGTCCCATCCACATCCTCTATGGCTGTGGAAATCCAGACTTCAGTCAGAATTTTTGATATCTGCTATTACCTCACTGAAGCCATTTGCTCTCTGAGAATATTGTGGGTGCTAAGTTGCTTCAGTTGTGTCTGACTCTTTGTGACCCTATGACTGTAGCCCGCCAGGCTCCTCTGTCCATGGGATTCTCCAGGCAAGAATACTGGAGTGGGTAGCCATGCCCTCCTCCAGGGATCTTCCAAATCCAAGGATTGAACCTGCATCCCTTATATCTCCTGCTTTTTCAGGTGTGTTCTTTACCATTAGAACCACCTGGTGAAGACATCAACATGCATTTAGCCCAATTCCTAATGTATTTAACACCTACCCCTATGATCACTGACAAATGTAAAATGATGATCATAATTATGACCTTGAGAAAGTGCAAGATCTCCATTATCAAGGAAAAATTAGGTTATCATCACTTAACTGTTCTTCCTATGAAAATAGTAGATTCATATTATGGAACACTTTTTTTTTCACAAATATGAACCAAAATATTTTTTTATTGTAAGTTTGATGGCAATTTCCTTTCAATCACATGGACTGATTGGGTACTGTAAAAATTAGTTAGCAGAACTCAGGTATTTCACTGCTTTCTACAAGAAACCCTATCTCATCCAGCATTTCATAATTTGAGTCTACTTTATTGAAGATATATTCACATTATTCTAGTGTACCTATTTCTTTTCCCAAATTCTCACTTGACATCTCTGCTTTTCTGATTTCAGTAGTTACTAAGTTTTTTTTTTTTTTTTTTTAAGTATAGTAATCACCTGTGAAGTTTGTTGAAAATGAAAATTCAAAGCTTCATCTCTTGAGATGTTGATCCAGTAGGTCTGCTGTAAGTTAAATAATCTGCATTTTGATCAGGCACTTTAGAGATTTTGATGCTTTGTCGAACTGGGAAAAGAAAGCTTACAGTTCTTCCTCTACTGAATGGCCCAATGAGATTTTTCTGCCATCTTTCACCCTTCCTCAAAATGACTAATCTTTCTGGACTTTTTAAAAGACTAGATATTCCTCCACATCCCTAATGAAGAGTTAATACTCTTCTCCATTCTATTATGAAGGCAAGTTCACAATTACCTTGGTAATATGAGAGTCTTCTTAGCCACTATCCCAAGAACTTTAAGGGGCAAATCCTTTCCCAAGAGAGTGTTTCAGCTCCTTACATGAAGTGTGTGTGTGTTAGTCACTCAGTCGTGTCCGACTCTTTGCAATCCCATGGACTGTAGCCCGCCAGGCTTCTCTCTCCATGGAATTCTCCAGGCTAGAATACTGGAGTGGATTGCCATTCCCAGGAACTTCCTAACCCAGGGATCAAACCCTGGTCTCCTGCATCACAGGCAGATTTTTTACCATTTGAGCTACAGGGAAGTCTTACACGAAGTTAAAGCTCCCTTAATCAGATAATTGACAGATACTCTAACTCACTGAGTAATGGGTATATTTGGACTTTATAACCTCAAAGGCTAATTTTAGCAAGGTTCATTAATAGCATGGCTATATATAGGTCTTAGAAAACCAAGCATTAATTTCATGAATTTTGTATATGCTTTTTGTCAGTATTTAGCCTAAGACATAAACATGTAATATCAGAAATCTAAACTCTCTGCTTAAGATTTTTCTAATGCATTTAAGAAATAATAGCTGTGGCAATTCCCCTGTCACCTACTGCTTAATGAAGAATTTGGCTCCGTGAGTGAAAAAATGCAGAACATGGAGTCCACCTGCTTCCACCTCTCAGCCAGAGAACCTTTTCCCTATTAAAGTTGAACTACGGAGTTCTCTGTTTCCCAGGATTCAGAGATCACTGGTCCAGCTGTGATATGCAGTCTCAAAACACAAAACATCTGGAGAGATGATATGAATAGTTCATCTTTCCTTATTTATGTTTGAAAGCTGAGGCAATGTTTATGGAATGAAGAATTTGTTTAAATGAATGTCTGAACATTATGAATTCCTTGTCACACTTTATCTGGCTTCACAATGGATGTAGTGAACCAGAACCTCTCTATATATACACTCATAGACACATGCATATACATAGGCATATATCCATAGAGCCATATAGCATGTATGAATGTATATATCAAATGAGAGACTGTATTTCCTATGTAGGTACTTTGGGCAATCTCTGAACACATTAAGGCCATTGTATTCATTTTTCTCAAACCTAAGAATAGACTGGAAGAATGGGATATGAGTATAACATGAAAGTAATATTTTTACAAAGTCATGGCTATTAAAACTTTTCATTCTTTGAGTGGAATGCACAACTTGAAATTAAAGTCCTGTAACTGAATAATCTTCATACAAGAAAAGTATCCTCATAATTCTGTTACCCAAAATGCTTTTGAAAGACAATTCACTATTTTTTTTCAACTTTAAAATCATAATTGCAAGGGAAACCCTGTGCAATACAGTTTGAGACACATATGGATGAAAACATAGAGAACTGTTATGTTACTTGAAGATTGGGATCAGACAGCTCTGACCAAATTATTTTCTTGACTTTTCTCAAGGTCAGGAGGGATAAGAGGAAGATGGCTTTTAATTATAAAAAAATTAAAAGTTACTTGTAAACTGTAGTCCTGGTCTCTGAGTTAATCATGACTTGTTCAGGAAAAGAATCTGCAATTCTGACTGTGTCCTATCTGAAATATGGATGTGATGAGATCCTCTGCGAGGCCTCAAGCTCCAGTGCATTTGGTCCCCAGTGGTCTTTGGTGCACTCTCCCTACAGGTAACTTTTGGGTGGTGGGGAGGTTCATTTATTGATGAGTCATTGCCCAACTTTGGGCCAGCGAAGTATCTAGGTAAAAGTGTAGTCTACAGAAGAACAATTCTTCAGCTCTCAAAGCCATTCATCAGTGTCAATAGATCATTTCCTGAGAGTCATATCAAATTTGTTTTTCCTTTCATCTCATTTATAGAGATATTTGAAATTGTTTTAAGCTGTATCTTAAAACTTAGATTAATTAAAAAAAAATACTAACCTCTCTATCCCTAAGCCTTCATAGAAACTTACTTCAGGATCTCATGTGACATTGAGAGATCCAATAACCAATTCCTTTTGTGACTTCTCTTTGTGCATCCTTGTTCTTCTGTTTACCATATTTAGGAGTATCTGTTTGTGTATATACATGTGCATGCATTTGTATGAGTTTGCAAATATACTTTAATGAGTGTTCTTTTAATTGAACTGAAATTAAGTTAGAAAAACCTTCTTTTGTTTTCCCATTTAAAGTTTTATTTTTGGTACTAACCTCTGCATATCAGCCTGGCGGGCTACAGTCCATAGGGTCACAAAGAAGCTACCTCAGCACAGCACAGTGGCACTGCATATATTTGTGCATTAATTTATTCTATTTTTCTTTGTTTTATTTGTCTCAGTGTTCTTTGCTACCTTAGGGTCTAGAACAACATTGCAGATGTTCACCATTCATATTATATGAATAAATTAAGTAGTTGGAAAAAAAGAAAGCTATACCTTATAAGATTTGTTGCATCTTACAAGTCTTTAATTTTGCTTGAGGATATTCAAGCTAGGGAAACAATTTGATTTGATTTGATTTACTAATGGCTCTATTTATACCTATAGATAACAAAAGCTTGCCTTGACAACTGAAGTGCAAGCACTGTTACAAATATTTTAACATTATATATCTTTTGGGCACTTAAGTGCCTTTAATATTATTAAGGGACACAGTGTTGCTATATACATATCTCTACTCTAAGTTAACTATGACTTTTTGGAACTAACCTTTAAAAATCTACATGAGTAGGGACAAAGTCTTCTATCATTTTGTAACTTTCACACTGCTTTATACAATGCCTTACACAAAGGTTTATTAATATTAAAGGAGTGTCTGTTGAACTTCTGCAACTATGGGTAGAAAGATCCGTCAGTGCAATGATTTAGAAAACAGCAAGAATTTGGTAATGGTAAAATTCATGGTGAAGATCAGAAATTCATTGAACAATAGGAGTTTGGCTTTCAGCAATGGTGAACCAGTTCATCTTAGACCAAAATTATGGCAAAAAGAAAAAAAAATGCTGAGAAGAAAATTAAAAAAAATGCTGGGAAAAAAAATACTAAGAAATTCTAAATTAGGGCATCAGAGTGGTACCAAGGCAGGACAGACTTTCTAACATCCAGGAAAGAGTCAATCTCTGAGTTTTTATGGCTGGGAAGATTGAAATTTCTGACTTTAATATAATAACAGAGACAAGATTCATCAATCTACCTAAAACAATCAAAAACTATGAACATATATTATACATTGATTTACATACAGTGACACTGAATACAGGTGAAAATATCAGTAATCCCTGAGTGATGAGAAACACCCAAGGTGAACTCTAGAAATGCCCAACTTTCTACCTTAAGAGACTTTCTAGGTTGTGGGAGAGAAAGGAGAAATAGGCAAATTCTGGAGGACTCCTTGAGTTGGGGAGATAGAGCTGAGAGTGTAGGGAGACCAAGGCATCTAGATTTCAGAGAATACTGGAGAGAAGAAGTCTGCATAAAGAGGAAGACATAAATAAAAAAGTATCCCATGTTCATAAGTTGGAAGATTTAATAATGCTAAGATGTCAATAGTACTCAAAATGATACACAGATTCAGCACAATTCCTATCAAAATCCCAATGATGTTTAAATCCATCCTAAAATTCATATGGAACCTCAAAGAATAGTCAAAACTACCTTGAAGAAGAACACATCTCTGGAACTCTAACACTCTGATTTCAAAACTTACTGTAGACTGACAACTATCAAAACAATGTGGTACTGACATAAAGATAGACATACAGATCCATGGAATAGAATACCAAGCCCAGATTTAGGTCCTCACATAGATGTGAGAGTTGGACTATAAAGTAAGCTGAGTGCCAAAGAATTGATGCTTTTGAACTGTAGTGTTGGAGAAGACTCCTGAGAGTCCCCTGGACTACAAGGAGATCCAACAGTCCATCCTGAAGGTCATTAGTCCTGAGAGTTCAGTGGAAGGACTGATGTTGAAGCTGAAACTGCAATACTTTGGTCACCTGATACAAAGAGCTGAGTCATTTGAAAAGACCCTGATGCTGGGAAAGATTGGGGGCAGGAGAAGAAGCGGATGACAGAGGATGAGGTGGTTGGATGGCATCACCAACTCAATGGACATAAGTTTGGGTAAACTCCAGGGGTTGGTGATGGACAGGAAGGCCTGGCGTGCTGCAGTCCATGGGGTCGCAAAGAGTTGGACACGACTGAGCGACTGAACTGAACTACAGTAAAAAAAACTGCAATGAGATAACACTACACACCTAGCAGAACTGCAAAAAAGAAGAGAAAAAACATGCAAAATCAAGTGCTGATGAAGTTGTGGAACCAGGGGAAATTTCATACATAACTGGTGGAAATATAATATGTATAGAAAAAAATGTTCACTATGCACAAATATACAGTATAAATTGGTACTATATAAAAAAATGGCAACTTTTAAGATGAAGTTTAAACATACATTTTTCATTTTACCCAGAATTTTCACTCACAATTGATTACCTAAAAGGAAAAATAACTTAGGTTCACAAAAATACCTTAATGTGAATACTAGCTGTAATTGCCAAAAAATTGGAAACTACTCAGATGTCTTTCAACTAGTGAATGGATGAAAGCACTGTGCTCTATCCAAACAGTTGAGTGTTTAACTATTTAGCAATAAAATGGAACAGAATGTTGAATCACCCAACAGTGGATGAATCTCAGATTCACTTTGCTTAGTGAAAAAATTGAGAACTGAAAGATTACATATTATATAATTTGATTTATTTGATATTCTGGAAAAGGCAAAACTATAGTGAACACACTGGTCATAGCAAACAGCCTCTTCCAACAACACAAGGGAAGACTCTATACATGGACATCACCAGAAGGTCAATACCAAAATCAGATTGATTATATTCTTTGCAGCCAAAGATGGAGAAGCTCTATACAGTCAGCAAAAACAAGACTGGGAGCTGACTGTGGCTCAGATCATGAAACCCTTCTTGATAAATTCAGACTTAAATTGAAGAAAGGAGGGAAAACCACTAGACCATACAGGTACAACATAAATCAAATCCTTTACGATTATACAGTGGAAGTGACAGATTCGAGGGATTAGATCTGATAGAGTACCTGAAGAACTATGGATGGAGGCTTGTGACATTGTACCGGAGGCAGTGATCAAGACCATCCCCAAGAAAAAGAAATGCAAAAAGGCAAAATGGTTGTCTGAGGAGGCCTTGTAAATAGCTGAGAAAAGAAGAGAAGCTAAAGGCAAAGGAAAAAAGGAAACATACACCCATTTGAATGCAGAGTTCCAAAGAATAGCCAGGAGAGATAAGAAAGACTTCCTCAGTGATCAATGCAAAGAAATAGAGGAAAACAATAGAATGGGAAAGACTAGAGATCTGTTCAAAAAATTAGAAATACCAAGGGAACATTTCATGCAAAGATGGGCACAATAAAGGACAGAAATGGTATGGACCTAACAGAAGCAGAAAGATATTGCGAAGTTGTGGCAAGAATACACAGAAGAACTATACAAAAAATATCTTCATGACCCAGATAACCACAATAATGTGATCACTCACCTAAAGCCACTCATCCTGGAATGCAAAGTCAAGTGGACCTTAGGAAGCATCACTACGAACAAAGCTAGTGCAGGTGATAGAATTCCAGTTGAGCTGTTTCAAATTCTAAAAGATGATGCTAAAAGTGCTAAAAGTCCTGCACTCAATACACCAACAAATTTGGAAAACTCAGCAGTGGCCACAGGACTGGAAAAGGTCAGTTTTCATTCCAATTCCAAAGAAAGGCACTGCCAAAAAATGTTCAAACTACTGCACAATTGCCCTCTTCTCACACACTACCAAAGTAATGCAGAGCCGCCACAGGCAAAAAAAAGTCTTGCATCTATGCATGCAGGGTCATTCGGTCATGTCCAACTCTTTGCAACCCTGACTGTGGCATGTCAGGTTTCTCTATCAGAGAGGGAGTCCTCAAGGCAAGGATACTGGAGTGCATTGGCCAATACTGGTTGCCATACCCTTCTAGAACACTGTATTTCCTGCTGCTCTAGCCACCAACCCCCATGAGAACCCCTGCGACCTAAGCAGCTGCATCACCTCCACACCTGGTCCTCACAGGGGCAAACTCAAGCCCTCCAGGGCAGCCTCAGGAGCTAAACTCCAGAGGATGACCCACATGTAGAGGTGGAAATGAAACCACAGTTGAAACCCAGGGGCAGTGTAGCTAAGGAAGAAGACCCAAAACCTTCCCACCAGCTGTACAAGCTGCAGATTAAGTCCACACGATTAACTAGGCAGACTCTGTATCTATAGACTATATAAAAGGCCACTGAGAGCTCCCACAAAAGAAAACACACTTATGATAGCTGTGGACCTTGTAGGCAAGAACACACAGGAGTAGGACCAGATTAGAATCTGAGCTGCCCCCACAGCAGATCCAGAGATCAGCACAGTGTTGGAGGGCTTCCTAGGGAGGTAAGGTGGACTGTGACTCCAGCAAGGGAAAGGACTCTGACAGCAGTGACTCAAGAAAAACATTTATTATTCTTATTTTTTTTTGACTTGTTCTGTAGATTCTTTTGGATTTTTTTCTTTTTCTTTTTTCCTTTTTTTTGCCCCTCTGTTGTAGTTGTTGATTTTATTGGCACTAAGAAATCCAATTAAGCTATTGAGCTATTTATTTTTACTCAGTCACATTTTGTATTGCTGTCATAAACCTCTGCCTCTATGTTGGGCTTTTGCAGTTCTTCAGAGTTTTCCTCTTTTTTTTCTTTTCACTTTTTAAAATTTTACTTTTTTAAACCTATTATTATTTTTTCTACATTTATTTATTCCTTTGTTTGCCCTTCCTACTATTCCTTTCCCCTTCCAGTTAATCTTTAATGTATTTAAATCTTCTTCATCCACCTCTATTTAATTTTCCATATTTATTCTTTCTTTCTTTTCCTCTCAACATATTTGTTAGTTTTACTTTCATTGCTTTATTCCCCAATTGGCACCTTGCTCAGAAAATTACTAGAGCTAATCAGTGAATTTAGCAATGCAGGATACAAAATCAATACACAGAAATCACTTGCATTTCTATATACTAACAATGAAAAGTCAGAAAGAGAAATTAAGGAATCAATCCCATTCAACATTACAACAAAAGGAATTAAATATCTAGGAATAAACTTACCTAATAAGACAAAAGAACTGTACACAGAAAATTATAAGAAACTAATGAAAGAAATCAAAGATGACATAAATAGATGGAGAGATATTACATGTTCCTGGGTAGGAAGAATCAATATTGTGAAAATGACTATACTACCAAATGCAATCTTCAGATTTAATATGATCCCTATCAAATTACCAATGGCATTTTTCACAGAACTAGAACAAAAAATTTCACAATTCATATGGAAGCACAAAAGACCCCGAATAATCAAAGCAGTCTTGATAAAGAAGAATGGAGCTGGAGGAATCAACCTTCCTGACCTCAGATTATACTACAAAGCTACAGTCTTCAAGAGAGTATGGTGCTGGCACAAAAACAGAAATATAGACCAGTGGAACAAGATAGAAAGCCCAGAAATAAACCCATGCACCTATGGGTACCTTGTTTTTTGACAAAGGAGGCAAGAATATGCAATGGGGCAAATACAACCTCTTCAATAAATGGTGCTGGGGAAATTGGACTACATGTAAAAGAATGAAATTGAATGAAAAGAATGAAATTAGAACACCTCCTAACACCATACAAAAAGATAAATTCAAAATGGATTTAAGACCTAAATGTAAGACCAGAAACTATAAAACTCTTAGAGGAAAACATAGGCAGAACACTCGACATAAATCAAAGCAAGATCTTCTATGACCCACCTCCTAGAGTAAAGGAAATAAAAACAAAAGTAAACAATGATTAAACTTAAAAGCTTTTGTACAACAAAGGAGACTATAAACAAGATGAAAAGACAACCCTTGGAATGGGAGAAAATAATAACAAATGAAACAACTGACAAAGAATTAATTTCCAAAATACACAAGTAGCTCATACAACTCAATGCCAGAAAAACAAACAACCCAATCAAAAAGTGGGAAAAATACCTAAACAGATATTTCTCCAAAGACGACATACAGATGACTAATGAACACATGAAAAGATTCTCAACATCACTCATTATTAGAGAAATGCAAATCAAAACTACCATGAGATTTAATCTCACACTGGTCAGAATGACCATCATCAAAAAGTCTGCAAACAATAAATGCTGGAGAGGGTGTGAATAAAAAGGAACACTCTTGCACTGTTGGTGGGAATGTAAATTGATACATCCACTATGGAAGATGGTACAGAGATTCCTTAAAAAACTAGGAAGAAAACCACCATATGACCCAGCAATCCCAATCCTAGGCATATACCTTGAGGAAACCAAAATTGAAAGAGACACACTTATCCCCTTGTTCATTTTAGCACTATTTACAATAGCTAGAACATGAAGCAACCTAGATGTCCATCGACAGATGAATGGATAAAGAAGTTGTGGTACATATACACAATGGAATATTACTCAGCCATTAAAAGGAATGCATTTGAGTAAGTTCTAATGAAGTGGATGAACCTAGAGACTATTATACAGAGTGAAGTGAGTCAGAAAGAGAAAGATAAATACCATATTCTAATGCATATATATGGAATCTAGAAAAATAGTAATGAAGAATTTATTTACAGGGCAACAATGGATAAAGAGACATAGAGAATGAACTTATGGACATGGGGAGAGGAGAGGAGAGGGTGAGATGCATGGGAAGAGTAACATGGAAACTTATATTACCAGATGCAAAATAGACAGCCAATGGGAATTTGCTGTATGGCTCAGGAAACTAAAACAGGGGCTCTGTAACAACCTGGTGGGGTGGGATGGGGAGCAAGATGAGAGGGAGCTTCACCTTCATACATTCTTCACCTTCATCCTTCACAAAGGAGGGGATATATATATATATATATATATATATATATATATATATCTGATTCATGTTGAGGTTTGACAGAAAACAGCAAAATTCTGTAAAGCAATTATCCTTCAATAAAAAATAAATTAATTAAAAAAAAAAAGGAAACAACAGTTAGAACTGGACATGGAAAAACAGACTGGTTCCAAATCGGGAAAGGAGTACATCAAGGCTGTATATTGTCACCCTGCTTATTTAACTTATATGCAGAGTACATCTTGCAAAATGCCAGGCTGAATGAAGCACAAGCTGGGATCAAGATTGTTGGGAGAAATATCCATAACCTCAGATATGCAGATTGCACCACCCTCATGGCAGAAAGCAAAGAAGAACTAAAGAGCCTCTTGATGAAAGTGAAAGAGGAGAGTGACAAAGTTGGCTTAAAATTCAACATTCAGAAAACTAAGTTCATGGTATCTGGTCCCATCACTTCATGGCAAATAGATGGGAAAACAATGGAAACAGTGACAGACTTTATTTTTTGGGCTCCACAATCACTGCAGATGTTGACTGCAGCCTTGAAACTGAAAGACACTTGCTCCTTGGAAGAAAAGCTATGACCATCCTAAACAGCATATTAAAAAGCAAAGACGTTACTTTACTAACAAAGGTCTGTCTAATCAAAGCTATTGTTTTTCCAGTAGTCATGGATAGATGCGAGAGTTGGACTATAAAAAATGCTGAGCGCCAAAAAGTTGGTGCCTTTGAACTGTGGTGTCGGAGAACACTCTTGAGAGTCTCTTGGACTGCAAGGAGATCCAACTACTCCATCCTAAAGGATATCAGTCCTGAATATTCATTGGAAGGACTGATGCTGAAACTGATGTGAAGAACTGACTCATTGGAAAAGACCCTGATGCTGGGAAAGATTGAACGCAGGAGGAGAAGGGGATGACAGAGGATTAGATGGTTGGATGGCATCACTGACACGATGGACATGAGTTTGAGTAAGCTCTAGGAGTTACTGATGTACAGGGAAGCCTGGCATGCTGCAGTCCATGTGGTCACAAAGAGTTGGACACGACTGAGCAACTGAACTGTACTAAATTCATAGTGAAACGACAGAACAGTAGTTGCTAGGAGTAAGAGTTGCATAACAAGCTGATTCCAAAGGAGTGGTTTGAAAATATTTAGGGGATAATAAAACTATTCTATACCATTATGATGGTGGGTATAACTTTATGCATTTATCAAACCAATGAAACTATCACACTGCCTTCCAATATCTGTATCATTTTACATTTCCACCAGCAGACTATGAAGTCAGAGATTTCTCCACGTCTTGATCAACACTGTTCCAAATGAATGTGAAGTGATATCTCATTGTGGTTTTGATTTGTATTTTCTTAGATAACTAATGATGTAGGAAATGCTTTTGTTTTTAGTGACGGTTATATGTATACGGTGGCTCAGCAGTAGAGAATCCACCTGCAAAGGAGCTACAGGAGACATGGATTCGATTCTTGGACTGGGACGATCCCCTGGAGGAGGGCATGGAATCCCTCCAGTATTCTTGCCTGGAGAATCCCATGGAAAGAGGAGTCTGGTAGGCTACAGTCTGTAGGGTCACAAAGAGTCAGACAAGACTGAATTGTCTGAGCATGCATGCAAGTGTAATAGATATGTATCTTTGAGTGACTATTGATAAAGCTTATTTTTCCCCCATTAATACACTGTACCAACTACTTGTCATGATATTAAAGTTCTAGAAAAGAACTAAATATTTATCTTGATTACCACCCTCTTCCAAAGTTATTGGAAGTCATTTCAAGATGAAAGGATATGCGGGGGTTGAGGGGGAACTACACATAAAAGTTTATGATCACACCAAAGATAGAAAAAGCCTTTAACTAAGAGAATAGGAGATGGAGAAATCAATATTGTCAGCACTCAGCCCTTGTTATATTAAGAGACAAACTGGAAGACACAAAAAAAATTCTACAATATAGAAAGCATATTATTGAAGACAGTTTATTCAAATGTTGATCATTCCACTTTGAAGTAGTGTTTACTTACTTAGCTTATCAATATATGTGAAGTAGCTGGGATCTCAATTTTGTTCAAGTTTGAATTGAATTATTATGCAAAAGATCAGAGAAGCATGCTTTATGCTGACTAAAAGCATATTTGCATATTATGCATTTTCTAATAATGGCTATTTTTTCCCTCAAGGCAATATTTATAAGCTATATCTTTAGCTTTTAATAGAAAAAAATTATTAAGCTACTCAAATGGGCTCAGATGGTTAAGAATCTGCCTGCAATGTAGGAGACCTGAGTTTGATCCCTGGGTTGGGAGGATCCCCTGGAGAAAGGAATGGCAACCCACTCTAGTATTCTTGCCTGGAGAATTCCGTGGATAGGTGAACCTGGTGAGCGACCATCCATGGGGTTGCAAAGAGTTGGGCATGACTGAGCAACTAACACAAACACACAAGTTACTTAAATAATTTAATAATCTCAGTCCTCCAAATTCAGACCAAAAGATAGAAGGGAAATCAAATAACGCTGAGAAAGATTATGATCAAGTAATGGGAATACAATTTTCAATTCACAGAGAGAAGTTCTGGTAGATATAGATTCTAATATGTGTAGGGCACTCTTTTGACTGCCAAAAGGAATAATTAATTCTTCTGAAAAATGGAGATTGACTTTAAAAAGATTATTTATAACTTAAAAAATATAAAGACAAAGTGTATACTAAAATGTTTCAAGGGATCAATTTCTTTTCTTTTTTTTTTTTTTTTAAGAAAAACAGGTAGAAGATCTCTTTGAAGATTACCAGTAAAGCAGTAAGATATTTTCCAAGAACTGCAATAACCAATGCTTAATCACAGTTTGGAGTTAGAAGAAGCATACTCTTAAAGCTACACAATGCCTTATGGTTATCTTTGGGTTGGAAAATTTTATTTTTCTGAGTATATATTGCAGGCAAGGGTTAGGACCAAGATCTCTTTCAGCTGCCTCTAAAGTTCAAACAGGCTCACCGTAGGCTAGTCTCAGCCTTTCATTATCTACAAATATCTCAATGGAAAACCATAGACAGGAACTTGCCCAGTCATCCTGTAGTTAGGACTTCATGTTTTACTGGTAAGGGCATAGGTTCAATCTGTAGTCAGGGAACAGAGATCCCACAAGCCATGAGGTATGGCCAAAAAAATTGATATATAGTCAACAAAATGAGGATAATGGTGACCTGTGCTTAGTCACTCAGTCGTGTCCAACTCTTTGTGACCCTATAGCTGTAGCTCGCCAGGCAATGGTGACATATTTAGTACCAAATGATCTTTGGCTAGTAAAATAGCCAAGATTTCTCTAATTTGCTTTAAAATCTGTCTGTTAATCTATTTGTTCTATATAACTTTTGGTAATGGTTCTACTGTATATCTAAAGTATGTGAATGAATGACAGTCACTAAGTCTTGTCTGACTCTTAGCAACCCCATGAACTGTAGCCTGCCAGGCTCCTCTATCCATGACTTCTCCAGGCAAGAATACTGGAGTGGGTAGCCATTCCTTTCCCCAGGGGATCTTTCCTACCCAGGGATGAACCCAGGTCTTCTGCATTGCAGGTAGAGCTACCAGGAAAGCCCATCTAAAGTGTAAACCAGTCAAAATAACTCTCTGAAGGTTAAATATAATTTTTTTTTTGAGAAGAAAAAAAGCACAAACAAAATATCTTTCAGTAAATAAATAAAAGTATTACTCTCAAATTCACAAACAAAATACTTTATTTAGAAATATATTGAAGGCAGGAGGAGAAGGAGATGACAGAGGATGAGATGGTTGGATGGCATCATCGACTCAATGGACATGAGTTAGAGTAAACTCTGGGAGTTGGTAAAGGACAGGGAGGCATGGGGTGCTGCAGTCCATGGGGTCGCAAAGAGTTGGACACGACTGAGTGACTGAACTGAACTGAACTGAATCAAAACAACATGGTACTGGCTCAAAACGGTTAAACATATCAATGGAACAGAATAGAGAGCCTAGAAATAAATGCATCTATAGTCAATTAATTTACAACAAAGGATGCAAGAAGTTACGTTGGAGAAAAGAGTGTCTTTGACAAACGGTGCTGGGAAATCTGGATGGCTACATTTTTAAAAATGGGATTAGAACATTTCCTCACACCATATACAAATATAAACTCAAAATGGTTTAAAGACCTAAATGTAAAACCTGAAACCATAGAACTCCTAGATGAGAAGATAGACAGAAATCTCCTTGACATTGATCATTTTTTTTCTGACCTGTCTCTTAAGGCAATAGAAATAAGAGCAAGAATAAATAACAGAACCTAATTAAACTTAAAAGATTTTGCACAGCAAAGGAAACCATTTGAAACAAAAAGACAACCTACTGAATGGGAGTAAATATTTGCAAATGATAAATAGCTCACATATCTCAATACCAAAAACCAAACAACTTGACTAAAAAAGTGGGCAGAAGACTTGAACAAATGTTTTTCCAAAAGGGACAAACAGATGGCCAACAGTTACATGAAAAGATACTCAACATCACTAATCATCAGAGAAATGCAAATCAAAATGACAATGAGGTATCGCTTCACACCCTCACACTCGTTAGAATGAGTAACATCAAAAAGGCTACAAGTAGCAAATGTTGGCAAGGATGTAGAGAAAAGGAAACCCTAGAATAATGTTCATGGAAATGGAAATTGTTATAGGTATTATGGAAAACATTACGGAATTTTCTCAAAAAAAACTGCAAATAGAATTACCTTATGATCCAGCAATTTCACTCCCAGGTATATATATCAAGAAAAAAAATTAATTTGAAAAGATACACGTACCACAATGTTCATAGCACAGTTTTTTCTGATAGCTAAGACATGAACGCAACCCGAGTCTCCATCAACAGATGAATGGATAAAGAAGATGTGGTTATGTAAATACAATGGAACATTACTCAACCATAAAATAGAATAAAATTCTGGCACTTGCAGAAATGTGGATGGACTTAGAAAGTATTGCCTTTAGTGAAATAAGTCAGAGAAAGGCAAATACTATAGGTTACCATTTATATGTGGAATCTAAAAAACAAAACAAAAGTATAAAGCAAAACAGGTGCCAACTCACAGATATAGAGAAAAAACTCATGGTTACCAGTGGGGACAGGGAACAAGGGAGGGACAGGATGGCGGTATGGAATTAAGATGAACAGATTACTGTGAATAAAATAGATAAGCAACAGGATATATTGTACAGCATAGGGAAAAATAGGCTTTGTTTTGTAACAACTTTAAATGGAGTATATACTATAAAATTATCAAATTTCTATGTCCTGCACTTGAAACTAATATAATATTGTAAATCAACCATACTTCAGAAACAGTGATTCTGAAGTTTTGGTAGAGAGCCAAAACTTACATATATTTCCAAGGAAAAGTGAAAGAAAATGAAGAAAGTGAAAGAAAATAGATTGAATACTGAAAGAGAGTGATTTGAAAGAGTATAATAGTCTCTTAAAATATTTATTTACTTTAGTTTCTGTTTCTGGCTGTGCTGAGTCTTCGTTGCTGGACATGGGTTTTCTCTAGCTACAGCGAGCAGGGGCTGCTCTCTAGTTGTGGTGCATGGGCCTCTCACTATGGTGACTTCTCTTATTGCAGAGCATGGGATCTAGGGTGCTCAGGTAATTGCAGGGGCTGAGTTGCCACATGGTTTGTGGGATCTTCCCATACCAAGGATGCAACCCATGTCTTCTGCATTGGCAAGTGGATTCTCAACCACTGGACCACCAGGGAAGTAGTTTCAATGTAAATGTGTTCTTTTCTAGAAGACCAACACAACCTTTTTCTTCTTGAAAAATGAAGTGAAAATGTTAGTTGCTCAGTCATGTCTGACTCTTTGTGATCTCAACTGTAGCTTACCAGGCTCCTCTGTCCATGGAATTCTCCAGCAGCAATATTGGAGTGGGTAGCCATTCCCTTCTCCTGGGGATCTTCCCAACCCAGGGGGTGAACCCAGGTCTTATGGTTTGCAGGAGGATTCCTCACTGTCTGAGCCATCAGGGAAGCAAAACCTTTCTCTTAAGGCTCCACAATTCAAAGGCTTTGTTCCAGTTTTCCTTTAGTAATTTCTACTTTTGATACTCATACTTCTATTAAGGTTAAGGCTAAAAAGTACTGGCTCTGGGTAGCTTGTTCTATTTTGCTTTATATCTCTCTTCATTTCTGTGTCTCTGTCTTTTTATGTTTCTCATCTCTCTCTTTTATAGCATTTCTCACTTTTTTCTTTACTTCATTGAAAGCCAAAGTCTTCCCATTTTATACTAAAAAGAACCAAATCATTACTATCTACGTTTTCTCCCAGCTCAGATGTTTGTGAGGGCATACTGAATCCTATTTAGAAGCATTTCCTTTCTTCTCTCTTCCTACTTTTTCTTCCTTTCTTTCCTTATTCCCTTCCTCTCTCCCTTTGTCTGTGTTTCCTTCTTTCCTTTCTTCCTTCCTATTTAATTGAAAATCTATAGACCCAAGGGAGAAGAGAAAGCAGTAGTCATTATGTGGGCATATGAGTGCACACTTCCCCTGGAAGTGGAAGTGACAAATAGATTCAAGGGATTAGATCTGATAGACAGAGTGCCTGAAAACTATGGACAGAAGTTCGTGATATTGTACAGGAGGCAGTGATCAAGATCATCCCCAAGAAAAAGAAATGTAAAAAGGCAAAATGGTTGTCTGAGGCGGCCTTATAAATAGCTGAGAAAAGAAGAGAAGCTAAAGGAAAAAGAAAAAAGCAAAGATATAACCATTTGAATGCAGAGTTCCAAAGAACAGCAAGGAGAGATTAGAAAGCTTTTCTCAGTGATCAATGCAAAGAAATAGAGGAAAATAACAGAATTGGAAAGACTAGAGATCTCTTCAAGCAAATTAGAGATACCAAGGGAATATTTCATGCAAAGATGGGCACAACAAAGTACAGAAGTGTTATGGACCTAATAGAAGCAGAAGATATAAGAAAAGGTGGCAAGAATACACAGAAGAATTATACAAAAAAGATCTTCATGACCCAGATAACCACAATGGTGTGATCACTCACCTAGAGCGGACAGACATCCTGGAATGTGAAGTCAAGTGGTCCTTAGGAAGCATCACTACGAAAAAAACTAGTGGAGATGATGGAATTCCAGCTGAGCTATTTCAAATTCTAAAATATGATGCTGTGAAAGTGCTGCACTCAATATGCCAGCAAATTTGGAAAACTCAGCAGTGGTCACAGGACTGGAAAAGGTCATTTTCATTCCAATTCCAAAGAAAAGTAGTGCCAAAAAATGTTCAAACTGCCATACAATTGCCCTCATTTCACATGCTAGCAAAGTAATGCCCCAAATTCTCCAAGCCAGGCCTCAACAGTATGTGAACTGTGAGCTTCCAGATGTTCAAGCTGGATTTAGAAAAGGAAGAGGAACCAGAGATCAAGTTGTCAACATCTGTTGAATCATCAAAAAAGCAAGAGAGTTCCAGAAAAACATCTACTTTTGATTTAATGACTATGCCAAAGACTTTGACTGTGTGGATCACAACAAACTGTGGAAAATTCTTAAAGCAATGGGAAAACCAGACCATCTGATGTGCCTCCTGAGAAATCCGTATGCAGGTCAAGAAGCAACAGTTAGAACTGGACATGGAGCAGCAGACTGTTTCCAAATCAGGAAAGGAGTACATCAAATCTGTATATTGTCACCCTGCTTATTTAACTTATATTCAGAGTACATCATGCAAAATGCCAGGCTGGAGGAAGCACAAGCTGGAATCAAGATTGCTAGGAGAAATATCAATTACCTCAGATATGCAGATTGCACCACCCTCAGGGCAGAAAGCAAAGAAGAACTAAAGAGCCTCTTGATGAAAGTGAAAGAGGAGAGTGACAAAGTTGGCTTAAAGCTCAACATTCAGAAAACTAAGATCGTGGCATCTGGTCCCCTAACTTCATGGGAAATAGATGGGAAAACAGTGGAAACAGTGACAGACTTTATTTTTTGGGCTCTACAATGCAGATGGTAACAACAGCCTTGAAATTGAAAGATGGTTGCTCCTTGGAAGAAAAGCTATGACCAACCTAGACAGCATATTGAAAAGCAGAGACATTACTTTGCCAACAAAGGTCTGTCTAGTCATAGCTATGGTTTTTCCAGTAGTCGTGTACGCATGTGAGAGTTGGACCATAAAGAAAGCTGAGCACTGAAGAACTGATGATTTTGAACTGTGGTAGTGGAAAACACTCTTGAGAGTCTCTTGGACTGCAAGGAGATCCAACCAGTCCATCCTAAAGGAAATCAGTCCTGAATATTCATTGGAAAGACTGATGCTGAAGCTGAAACTCCAATCCTTTGGCCACCTGATGTGAAGAACTGACTCATTGGAAAAGACCCTGACACTAGGAAAGATTGAAGGCGGGAGGAGAACAGAATTACAGAGGATAAGATCGTTGGATCGCATCACCGACTCAATGGACATGAGTTTGAATAAGCTCTGGGAGTTGGTGATGGACAGGGAACCCTGGCGTGCTGCAGTCCATGGGGTCACAAAGAGTTGGACACGACTGAACGACTGAACTGAACTGATGAGTGCACACACATAAAAAAGGAACTTAAGTAAGAAAGCACTCAGCAGATTCAGATGTTTGTTACACACAGGGACTTGCACATGCAAATAATTATGTTGAGGATACTAGGATTCAGTGTTCCCACCATCAGGAATAGGAGATAGGAATACAGAAAGGAAGAAAGTAAAATAAACCCTGTAGTTTTGTATTGGAAATGAAGAGCTTACTATAAACTCTCTACAATATATACAATTTCATAGTGCTGTCCACTAAGGGAGACTAAGGGAGTGGCAAGCCAGTAGCAATAGCACACTTATCACCCAACTGTTGGTTTCTGCTTGGAAAAAAAAAATGACTGATTTGAGGGAAAAACTAGATATACTGAAATAACTCTGGGGACCAGAAAGTAAAGAAAGGCTTAAACTATGATAAAATCATGTCAAAATAATGTAGATATTTTCTTGAAGGAGTTCTCATTGGCTAACTCTGGGACAATTTCAGTATATCAATAAATATTTATAGTAGTGGATCATAATAATTGAAATAAAATAGGAATCTGCATGTTTATACTGATATAAATGAATAAATAGCTTCACCTTACCATAAAATGTTAACTGATAAATGAGATCAATACTATTATTTCAATTTTACAGATAGGGAAACAGAAGCAAACTGCAGCTTAGAAAGCTTAATCAACTTTCTCATTGTCACATAACTAGTAAGTGTTATAGTTAGGCCTAAATCTGTCTGACTCAAGAGTCCAAGCTCTTAACCAGTACATTTAGTTTTCTATTTCTAATCTTAGGACTTTCAAAGCAAGTTTAGATCTCCTGGCCCAATTGTTGGCTTTCTCTGGAGGTTTGGCAACCAGCCCAGTAAGGTAATGAAGCTGTGGGTCAGTAGCCATCATTATAAACTAAGCCCTCCTTTCATCTTTTCCAGAAACACTCTTTTGTGTCCTACTCTTTGTACTGCTGTCCCCAACTTCTGTCTCAAATGCTGTGACTGAACAATTTATACCCATAACATTTTCCAGGTTTGGATTTTATTTTTAAGAGTTTGAATTACTGTTAATGTGATTTCTTTACTAAGAGCTCAACAAAATCTTTTTTTTTTTTTTTTTTGAGAGAACTCAGCAGATACCAAATTCATGTCCTACATCCCCATGGCTCCCAAAGAGTAGAACCAGCCAGCAACTCAGAAACAGACAATATTTTGGAACAGACCCTCAGTGAGCTTTGTATAAAACACCAGATGCTAGCCAAAGACAACCTCTCCTCATGTCTCCCATGCTAGAACTTTCCTTTATAATTACAGTAAAAGGTTTGCAGGCATAGAAATATTAAAAATAAAGTTAGACTTTTTCAAAACAGGTTCACTCTTGAAATAGAGCAAATTAGATGTAGTCTGGAGTTTTGATACTATTTAACTGGCTGGCTAGCTAAGACTTGGCACCCACACAGCATGATAGCACTGAGATATAAGGAAAGTTCTTTAAGTTTGATCACATGATCCTTAAACCCACCAGCTGACACCAGACACTTGCCCTTCTCTATGACACAATTTGGCAATTGCCTGTGTTTCCTACTCTGAAATATTGGCATTCTAAGCCAAATATATGAAACAATTAGTCATGGACTTCATTCCTCTTTGACTTCATATGCTAAAGGTAAATCTATGAATGCTAATAATTACAATTATGGGTCTTGGTGCACAACACTAATGATACAGTCTCATATAGCCTAGTTTTATAACATTACAAAACTAGAGTTCTTAGCCAAAACCCACCAGAACTAGATTAAGAAACTGTGGGATGCTGGGCACTAAGGAATTTGCCAATTTCCCCTTCCTCTATTCCTCTTTTCAATTACATAATAGATCATTCTTAAAAGAAGAAAGTATTTATGGTACACAGAGTAAAACCAAAATAACTACAATGCAAGTAAAGTGTAAACAACAAATCAAATATAATGTTGCTGCAGAAGGTCCAGTTTGGTCATAAGTGATGCATACATTAGAATGTAAAGTTTCTTTATGGGCTTAATATAAACATTTGCCTTTCAGTGAAATCTGAATACTTGAAAGTAGCTATCTTCAATGTGTGACTTATAAGCTCAGGTGATATTTTTTCTGTACACTTGATGGGCAGGTTACAGATGAGACCCAGATGATGATTTCTATCTCTTTTGTGTATGTTTATCTCCTTGAAGGATGCTTTTGTTTAAAAAAAAAAATCAAGTACATTTTAAAGATCTTATTGGCTTCATTGTAATGTCTTTGAATGAGATAGCACCAACTAGCAAATAGAAAGGAGTACCAAGGAGCTAACAAAACAACAGACTTTTAGAGGCAGAAGGGAGCAGGAGCAAGGAAACTGAACTAGCACACAGTGGATTGACTGAGTAATATTCCATTCTGTTTATATGTATCAGTTCAGTTCAGTTCAGTTCAGTCGCTCAGTCGTGTCCAACTCTTTGCAACCCCAGGCCTCCCTGTCCATCACCAACTCCCGGAGTTTACTCAAACTCATGTCCATTGAGTAGGTGATGACATCCAGCCATCTCATCCTCTGTCGTCTCCTTCTCCTCCTGCCCCCATTCCCTCCCAGCATCAGGGTCTTTTCCAATGAGTCAACTCTTCTCATGAGGTGGCCAAAGTATTGGAGTTTCAGCTTCAGCATCAGTCCTTCCAATGAACACCCAGGACTGATCTCCTTTAGGATGGACTGGTTGGATCTCCTTGCAGTCCAAGGGACTCTCAAGAGTCTTCCCCAACACCACAGTTCAAAAGTGTTAATTTTTTGGTGTTCAGCTTTCTTCACAGTCCAACTCTCACATCCATACATGACCACTGGAAAAACCATAGCCTTGACTAGATGGACCTTTGTTGGCAAAGTAATGTCTCTGCTTTTTAATATGCTATCTAGGTTGGTCGTAACTTTCCTTCCAAGGAGTAAGTGTCTTTTAATTTCATGGCTGCAGTCACCATCTGCAGTGGTTTTGGAGCCCCCAAAAATAAAGTCTGACACTGTTTCTGCTGTTTTCCCATCCATTTCCCATGAAAGGATGGGACCAGATGCCATGATCTTAGTTTTCTGAATATTGAGCTTTAAACCAACATTTTCACTCTCCTCTCTCACTTTCATCAAGAGGCTTTTTAGTTCCTCTTCACTTTCTGCCATAATGGTGGTGTCATCTGCATATCTGAAGTTATTGATATTTCTCCTGGCAATCTTGATTCCAGCTTGCGCTTCTTCCAGCCCAGCGTTTCTCATGATGTACTCTGCATAGAAGTTAAATAAGCAGGGTGACAATATACAGCCTTGACCTTCTCTGTTTCCTATTTGGAACCAGTCTGTTGTTCCATGTCCAGTTCTAACTGTTGCTTCTGACCTGCATATAGGTTTCTCAAGAGGTCAGGTGGTCTGGTATTCCCACCTCTTTCAGAATTTTCCACAGTTTATTGTTCTACATAGTCAAAGGCTTTAGCATAGTCAATAAAACAGAAATAGATGTTTTTCTGGAACTCTCTTGCTTTTTCTATGATCCAGCGGATGTTGGCAATTTGATCTCTGGTTCCTCTGCTTTTTCTAAAACAAGCTTGAACATCTGGAAGTTCATGGTTCATGTATTACTGAAGCCTGGCTTGGAGAAGTTTGAGCATTACTTTACTAGCGTGTGAGATGAGTGCAATTGTGCAGTAGTTTGGGCATTCTTTGGGATTGCCTTTCTTTGGGATTGGAATGAAAACTGACCTTTTCCAGTCCTGTGGCCACTGCTGATTTCTCCAAATGTGCTGGCATATTGAGTGCAGCACTTTCACAGCATCATCTTTCAGGATTTGAAATAGCTCAACTGTAATTCCATCACTTCCACTAGCTTTATTCGTAGTGATGCTTTCTAAGCCCACTTGACTTCACATTCCAGGATGTCTGGCTCTAGGTGAGTGATCACACCATCATGATTATCTGGGCTGTGAAGATCTTTTTTGTACAGTTCTTCTGTGTATTCTTGCCACCTCTTCTTAATATCTTCTGCTTCAGTTAGGTCCATACCATTTCTGTCCTTTATCGAACCCATCTTTGCATGAAATGTTCCCTTGGTATCTCTAATTTGCTTGAAGAGATCTCTAGTCTTTCCAGTTCTGCTATTTTCCTCTATTTCTTTGCATTGATCACTGAGCAAGGCTTTCTTATCTCTCCTTGCTATTCTTTGGAACTCTGCATTCAAATGGGAATATCTTTCCTTTTTCTCCTTGCTTTTCGCTTCTCTTCTTTTCACAGCTATTTTTAAGGCCTCCTCAGACAACCATTTTGCCTTTTTGCATTTCTTTTCCATGGGGATTGTCTTGATCCCTGTCTCCTGTACAATGTCACGAACCTGTGTCCATAGTTCATCAGGCATGCTATCAGATCTAGTCGCTTAAATCTATTTCACTTCCACTGTATAGTCATAAGGGATTTGATTTAGGTCATACCTGAATGGTCTAGTGGTTTTCCCTACTTTCTTCTATTTAAGTCTGAATTTGGCAATAAGGAGTTCATGATCTGAGCCACAGTCAGCTCCTGGTCTTGTTTTTGCTGACTGTATAGATCTTCTCCATCTCTGGCTGCAAAGAATATAATCTTATTTCGGTGTTGATCATCTAGTGATGTCCATGTGCAGAGTCTTCTCTTGTGCTGTTGGAAGAGCGTGTTTGCTATGACCAGTGTGTTCTCTTGGCAAAATTCTATTAGCCTTTGTCCTGGTTCATTCTGTACTCCAAGGCCAAATTTGCCTGTTACTCCAGGTGTTTCTTGACTTCCTACTTTCGCATTCCAGCCCCCTATAATGAAAAGGACATCTTTTTTTGGCTGTTAGTTCTAAAAGGTCTTGTAGATCTTCATAGAATCGTTCAACTTCAGCTTCTTCAGCATTACTGGTTGGGGCATAGGCTTGGATTACCGTGATATTGAATGGTTTTCCTTAGAAATGAACAGAGATCATTCTGTCATTTTTGAGATTGCATCCAAGTACTGCATTTTGGACTCTTTTGTTGACCACAATGGCTACTCCATTTCTCCTAAGGGATTCCTGCCCACAGTAGTAGATATAATGGTCATCTGAGTTAAATTCACCCATTCCAGTCCATTTTAGCTCGCTGATTCCTAGAATGTTGATATTCACTCTCGCCATCTCCTGTTTGACCACTTCCAATTTGCCTTGATTCATGGACCTAACATTCCAGGTTCCTATGTAATATTGCTCTTTACAGCATCAGACCTTGCTTCTATCACCAGTCACATCCACAGCTGGGTATTGTTTTTGCTTTGGCTCCATCCCTCCATTCTTTCTGGAGTTATTTCTCCACTGATCTCCAGTAGCATATTGGGCACCTACCACCTGGGGAGTTCCTCTTTAGTTATCCTAACATTTTGCCTTTTCATACTGTTCATGGGGTTCTCAAGGCAAGATACTGAAGTGGTTTGCCATTCCCTTCTCCAGTGGACCACATTCTGTCAGACCTCTCCACCATGACCCGTCCCTCTTGGGTGGCCCCACACGGCATGGCTTAGTTTCATTGAGTTAGACAAGGCTGTGATCCTGTGATCAGATTGGCTAGTTTTCTGCGACTCTTGTTTCAGTGTTCTGCCCTCTGATGCCCTCTCCCAACACCTACCGTCTTACTTGGGTTTCTCTTATCTTGGAGGAGGGGTATCTCCTCACAGCCGCCCCTCCTGACCTTGAACGTGGAATAGCTCCTCTCCACCCTCCTGCGCACGCGCCGCCGCCGCTCCTTGGACGCGGGGCTGCTCCTCTCAGCCGCCGCCCCTCACCTCAGACCTGGGGTAGCTCCTCTCAGCCGCACCTGCCCCGTTGCAGGCTGGTGCTCTCGGTCGCAGCTCCTGACCTTAATTCACCCGTCAATGGGCATTTAGCTCAGCCATAAAAAAGAATGAAATCATGTCATTTGCAGCAACATGGATGGATCTAGATAATATCATACTGAGTGAATTAAGGTAGAGAAAGACAAATATCATATGATATCACTTATATGTGAAATCTAAAAATGATACATATGAACTTATTTCCAGAACAGGAATAGACTCACAGACACTGAAAACAAATTTATGGTTCCCAAAGGGGAAAAGGGTCAGGGGGCGGCATAAATTAGGAGTTTGGGATTAAAATACACTTATAACTATATATGGAGTAGATAATCAACAAGGACCTACAGTATAGTACAGAAAATAGTACTCAATATCTTATAATAATCAATAAGGGAAAAGAATCTGTAAAGAATATATATATATGTATATGTATACATATATATATGTACACACACACACATATATACATATATATCTGAATCACTTTGAAATACACTCCTGAAAATAATAAAACATTGTAAATTAACTACACTCCAGTTTACAAAAATGTACTAAATTGTGGCAAGTTCACTTTCCTTTAGGGGACAATAGGGGTCTATCAGACTGATAGACTGATCTCACTCATACTGACCAAGCGATTCCTGACAGACGGGTTTAGGATTCCATTTCTGGGAGAGACCAAAGCTGTAATTAAGTTAAATCTCTCTAGTGACTGGGGGCTTAGAATAAGGGACTCCATTTTGAGCCTGTTATCTTGTCTTTAACACTTTCCAGTAGGAATCTTTTTTGTGTGTAAGTGTTCCTTACATGTAACAGCAGCAATACTATCCCTTAATTACCTGTTTTGGCCCACCACCATCATCTTCATCATTATTATCAATTAATATTGAGTACTCATTGAATGATGAACACAAAGTTAAGCCAAAGTATACAACATGGAAAGATGATGACAGCAAACTGTCTTGGAAAATCAGAGAACTATGGATTTTTAAGGCCAAAAATAATAATAACAATAAACAGAAGTGGACTCACAGATATGGAAAGTGAACTCATGGTTACCAGTGGGGGAGAAGGAAGAGGGAGAGGTACTGTAGGAGTAGAGGAATAATAGGGTTATTAGATGACTGTGTAAAATCATGTGTGTGAAACTTTTGAGAATTATAGAGTGCCACAAAACTTAAAGAATCTTTCATTCATTTAAAAAATTATCCTTTGAGGACAGTAAAAATCAAAGATGCCTGTGATAGTAAATGAAAAGTATAATTGTATTGTACATATAAATATTATCTCTTGGTATTATTGAGTCACCCAGTTGTGTCCGAGTCTTTGCAACCCCATGGACTGCAACACACCAGGCCTCCCTGTCCCTCACCATCTCCTGGAGTTTGCTCAATTTCATGTCCATTGCATCGGTGATGCCATCCAACCAACTCAGATATAATAAAATAGGAGTATGGAATAAAGAGATATAAACTGCTATGTATAATGTAGATAAGCAACAAGGATATATTGTATAGCACAGGGAATTATAGCCATTGTTCTGTAATAATTTAAAGTGGAGTATAATCTATAAAAACATTGAATCACTATGTGGTATACCTGAAACTAATATAATATTGTAAATCAACTATACTTCAATGTTTTTATTGTGTAAGTATAAAGTATAAGACAATATAGGAAGAGAAAAATAAAGGAAAAAATGACCTTATAAATCAGTGGTCTAAATCTTTTTTGCTACAGTTTTCTTGTGCCTTCGTCTAGATTTCATGGGAAATCTAACATCTTCCTGCCAAAGTCTCTGAGGATTCTTGATGTAGGTCTTGTGTGCCTTGTATTGCCACATCGCACTTTGGAGACCCTGCGACATGTTTGGTCCTTTACCTTCCCCTGGAGTGCCTCCAGATCAAAATAGATTTTTACTAACAGTAGAGGCTAGAAGTGTGCATGTGTTGAAAGAGATGTTTAACATCTCAAAACAGTAACAAGAAAATCTTAACATTGAATTTATTAGATTTCCTAAAAGTCTCTTGAGCATACCTTCGACTGGTAACGTCTTGGAAACCCTCTCCTCTCAGACCCTGGCTTGCTGCTACATTCTGATTCTCTCTTTCTAATCTACCCTCATCTTTCTGACTTCTAACTACTCTTTCCATCTCAGGCTGCCATACACTCAATATGTATGTGTTATTATAGAGATTAATTTATTTCTTTGCCCTCTCCTGTATCTTTCAGACTATGCATTATGCATGTTGGCATATATTTTTTCATTTTTTAATCATGATAAAATACATATAACACAAAATTAAACATATTAACCATTTTTAAGTGTACAGTTCAGTGGTGTTAAGTAGATTCATATTGCCATCCAACCATCACCAATATTTTTTATAACCAAATGACAAAACAGCAAAAGTTAAGCCACAATAAAACTCTTCACTGTAAGAGAACATTTTGATATGATTCTAAAATAGTTATTAAATATGTGTGTATATACACAAATACAGTGTGCAAGAATGTATACACATGTGCATATACAAATTACCCTTGACACCTACAACATACACATCTCCTTTCCAAATGCAATGGGGCCTCCTTTGGCTGGTCTTCCTGTCACTTAAAAGCAACTGGTAAGTTTTATAGATTGTTATACCATCCTTCCAAAAAGAGTTCATCATATAAATCATGACTGATAATAAACATTTAAAGATGTATAAGATTTCAAGGACAGATGGGACAGATGGGGGAGACTTATAGTACCTATCACTCACCCTATTTACCCCCAGGTTACCTAAGTACCTTCCTCTTTCCCCAACATTTAAATTCTTGTGATAGATACAACCTCCTTGCTACTTGTTCTTACTCATGCTCTCTTCTAATTTTCCCTTGTGGTTCTCTCCCCTTTCCTAGTGTCTACATCAACTCTTTTTTCTTCCCTTACTCTTCCTTCTCCAAGTCTTCTGACCGTTTTATAATTTAGTGTTCTTCGTTCCTTCCATTTGAGTCACCACCTATCACTGTGCTCATCATAACAAAGGCTTTTATTTTTCAGAATTAATGGCAAGGGATTATAATTATAACAACATATTTTAGATTTAACATTTATAAAGTGAGAAGGCATCAAGATTTCAAGTGTCCATACCATTTATCTGTTTTTTTTTTCCCCCAATTTCCTCAAGTTTTATTTTATTTTATTTTATTTATTTTTTTTTTTTTTGCAGTTCTTTTATTTTTTATTATTATTATTTTTTTTTCCAGTGGGTTTTGTCATACATTGATATGAATCAGCCATGGATTTACATGTATTCCCAATCCCGATCCCCCCTCCCACCTCCCTCTCCACCCGATTCCTCTGGGTCTTCCCAGTGCATTTATCTGTTATATTAGTAAATACACTAGCAATTACTCTTAGGAATTTTTTCTTCAATATATCCTTAAATATACTTGCATGCATGATTTATGTATAAGGTTATTTATTACAGCATTGTTTTTTAATATATAGAGATGGAGAAAACATGAAAACCTATTAAAAAGGGATAATTGAGCAATGCACATGTATACACAAGAATTGTGTGTGGGCATCAGAAAAAATTGAGGAAAAAATTAAGGAAAAGCATGTTGAAATGATAAGATTTCCAAGGTATAATTCTAAGTGAGAAATCAAGGCGCAGAAGAGTTTACATAGTATGTCATTATTTGAAAAATATATATCATTTTTTTTCTGCTTTTGTATACATGAAATAGTTCTCTATAAGAGTAAGCAGGAAATTAATAACAATGGGTTAGAGATGAAAGCTTGCGGGACCTTTATGGTGTGGATTAGATCCATATATATTAAACTTTATGCCCTAAAAACAAAGAAAACACATTAGTTTTCTCTAATACCTATGAAAAAAGTGACTATGGGATAACATTTAAAAATAGTAAAAATGTATGCATATAAGTTATTTTATGAAGCAAATATATCACACTATAAGATTTAAGATGCATAAAAAAGAACAGAGCAGATCAATATGCCTTATGAATATACAAGTAAACCTAAATGATATATTATTAGAGGGAATATAACAGTGTGTGAAAAGAATACATATTCCTGATCAAGTGGGATTTATTATAGGGGTGCAACAATACTGTCCTGCATTAATATATTAAATGGGAAAAATGATAAGCAGTTCTACAAGTGCTGACAAAGCATTTAAAAATTTTTATTTGAACTTTTGATTGAAAAAATAAACCTAGAATAAGAAAAGAAATACACAAATATGTTAAATAAAATAGGAAAAATTAATGTTTCCTAAGAAAATGGGAATTGACACATATATTATTTTAATTCTAAAGTCAATATCATGTCTAGTGGAAAAACACTAGATGCATTACCAGTAATATCCAGAACACCACCAGGACTTCAGTATCACCATTTTTTCATTGTTCTTGAGGTCCTCACCATTGTAGTGAGGAAGGAACACAAAAGTAAAAATATTTAAATTGGAAAATAGAAGGCAAAATTGTTATTTTTCATGCTATGATTGTACACATGGAAAATCCCCAAAACTTAACTGAATGATATATTGCAGGCAATAAGGTAATGTATAAATGTGGATGAGTGCAAAGCTAAGTCCAAAATCTAGGGCCTTCCTATACAGAGATAGCCGCAAATTATCCCAACTACAATAACAAAATAGTAACAATAAAAGATATAAGGAAAAAGCAAGATAAATTAAATATAATATTAAAATCTATAAAAGGACAAGCATTAAAGTAACACTGAGAAGCAAAATAAAGCTTTTAATATTTAAAAAAATAGATTTATTCAATAATTTATGTCAAGGCTACTGAAAATCCATTTAAAAACATTGGACCTCTAATTTATACCACATGTGAAACAAATGCCAAGTGGGTCAAATGTTTTATCATATTACAGAGGTAATAAAAAGAAAACATGGAAGATTTACAAATCCTGGCTAAAATATATATAAAATATATATCATGGCAATGTGGTAAATTCTTATCTATATAAAGAGCTCCTATTATCCAATAAAGATAAACAAACCAATAGAAAACTAGGCAAGGAGCATGATCAGATAATCATTAAAAAAGTGGAAACATTTGTTCTTTAAAATATGAAATGATAATCCCACTCATAATAAGAGAAACACAAAACATAAGATAGAATTTTTTTTCACCTAAAAGTTTGGCAGAGATTTGAATGATCAATTGTACATTGTCTGAGTTTGGTAAAAGTAGTATTCTCATACAAGGCTGGTAAAAATATGCTTTGGCACGATCTTTATATGGTAGAACACAATCTGTCAAAAATCTACAAAATTTAAAGTGTTTGTTTTCTTCAACCCTGTGATTTGACTTGTAGGAACTTATCCTGTGTATATGTATATATGTTAATGTGTCTACATATGCATATATATGAATGATTGGTGCTACATTGTTATTAACAAAAATATTTGCAAAAATTAAAACTAAAAACAATGAAAATCTCCAATACTGAAGACTTACCAATTTAATAAATTATGGCAAGTTTAAATGATATAAAACTCTCCAAGTGTAAAAAATATGAGTTAATTATAGGCACTGAAATGAATGTATTTCCTAGATAAAGTATTAGGTTAAAACAAACAAAGTATAAAGATTGAGTATAATTATCATTTGGGTAAACAAACACATAATATGTACAAAAGTATATGAGTGCAGTTGGCAGAAAATATGTGAATGACACATAAGAAACTGGTATGAGTGCTAGCCATTAGGGAAGGGAACCAGGAAACTTACTTTTCATTATTTTGAGTTTTTGGAATTAATGTTCAAATTACTATACAATTATGTGTTTTGCCTATCCATAAATAAATTTCTTTAAAAAATTTAAAACAGAACAGTGAGTGAGTTGTGGCATGATTGTCATGGAAGCAATCTGTTCATTCCATTCTTACTTCAGTTGAGTTAGTTTGTACCGGGAACATTTAATGTTCACTTCAAATATACTCAAAGTATTACATTATTACCCAATTTTGAAATGAAAGATGATTGTAAAACAAAATGAAAGCAAAACAAAAATAGACACAAGACAATTAAGACAAAAGTAGTAGAAATTGATGAATCCTTTGAAATAGCATATAGGATTTCCCAAAAGGTAGAGTTTGGTGTGCCTGACAAATTTCACAAAGTACAATAACTTAAGTACTCAATAACAATCTAACAAAAGCTTCCCACTGATATTCAAGAAAAGTTATTTAACTTTTGCATAAACCAGAGTAGTTCTCAATATGTCTTGATATCATACTGCCTTAAGCTGCTAAAGAGGTCAAGACTTCCAGAATGAGATATGAGGAGCAGACTGTCATCCATGCATACAAACACTGGTAATAGAGAGTGATATTGAAGATTATGAAAAAGGTTTATCCACCAACTTAAACCATGCTACTGAAGAATTACTATGCAACTTTATTTGGGGAAAAAGTGCATATTTTCTGAGCCTTTTTGGCCAGATAGTTACAGATCTCTGATTCCTTCATACTCCCTGGTCTTCTATGTTTGTGTGTATTAGTCTGTAGCCTGCCAAGCTCCTCTGTCCATGGAATTCTTCAGGTAAGAATGCTGGAGAGGGTTGCCATTTCCTCCTCCAGGGGATTTTCCTGACCCAGGTATCGAACCCAGTCTCCTGCATTGCAGGCGGATTCTTTACCATCTGAACCACCAGGAAAGTCTCCTGTACCTTTGGGAAAAAACTATGGTCTCTAATTCTCTCTTTAAGAATTTGTCATGTGCACTTATTCTAACATTGCTTGAATCCTTCTCTTCCTTCTTGCATTTTCTTATCAGTCCCTTGATTCAATCCATGCTCTGACCCATACCTATTACTTCTATATCACCTCAGAGGTAGAGAATAGGCTTCTAAACCTTATTAATTAAAGTTTACAGAAAACCAGAGTATCTCATTCAACATTACAAATAAAGTGAAAAGCTATCAGTGATAACTGTGTTACAGATACAGTCAGAATAAGGTTTGGCCAACAAAGAGCAAAAATAGACGTGGGGAGGAGAAAAAATTGTGAAATACACACACACACACAAGAATACTCAGAGGAGGACTTCTTATCAATCATGCCTCCTTAGATGATACTTATTCATCACCAAAAATAATCTACTATTGGATATTCATTTTTGTCAACTCTTCCAGAGGTACTTATACCCATTCTCACTTTCTAACAACCCCCAATCCAAGGAAAAGATGTGAATTGGAATCAGATTTACTTTATCCAATCACCATCTGAATTGCTTCTTTGTTTTACTACATCGAATAAATTCAAGTGTTCCAACATGGTTGTTTCTGCACCCTTCAACCCCACAGGACCTCAAATTCCCTGTAAGTAGAACTTCCTATTTAATTCTGCTTCAGTTTCCTAGCATAACAAACCCTCATTTAGGTAAATAGCTTAATACACAGGTGTGTCATGTTATTGTAAATTAAGAATCCTTTTCAACTTCATGTAACATCTCTACTTAATGAGCATTTATTTCCTGTGTACAATATCATATGTTTGAGGGGAAAAAAAAAACTTAAAAAATTTCCTAAAACTGGGAGTTTCCTAATATTGCAATATTTGATACAATATTTCAAAAACAAAAAGGAAAATCGCCTGCCAATTTTTATTTGAATGTTGGATCCTATCTTTTCATGGAGATGTTTCAAATGGCCCCTTGAAGGTGAAAAGATGATCTTATTAACTATTTCCATTATGGAGTGATTAAAATCGGGGAAAGTGAGAACTAGACTCTCTCTACTGGACTCCAGACCCAAGGTTACATTGTTTACAAGGTATTTTCACCTTGTTGCCCTCCAAGGGTTCTGACTCTATAGGAAGTCCTTGGAAACCAGCTCCTTTTCCTGTCAGATTTCATTTAAAGACTGGCCTCCAGCTAGTACTCTTCCTTGACGGTTCAGATGGTAAAGAATCTGCCCGCAATGTTAGAGGCCTGGGTGCGATCCCTGGATCAGGAAGATCCCCTGGAGAAGGGAATGACAACCCACTCCAAGATTCTTGCCTGGAGAATTCTATGGACAGAGGAGCCTGACAGACTATAGTCCGTGGTGTCACAAAGAGTCAGACACAACTGAGTGACTAACACTTATACACATTTCACATCTGTCTAGTAACTCTCCTGGTCTTTTTCTACTCTTTCCTCTCTCCTGATAAATTCAAAAAATCTTCAGTCTTGTTTGAAAAATGGTACGACATACAAATCTACCCCCAACACACATCCACCCCACCACACACACATACCTCTGTCTCTTTCCAATGAGACAGTCATAGTCAACCCATCAGCTCTCAGCTTAATTAGTCATTTAGTTTCCTTCCCAGACTCCAGCCTTGCCCCCTCCAAATTATTCCCTTCATTAAAACAGCTGTCTTTCTTTCTGAATACATGCTTGTAATAAAAATAAAGCAGTGCTTTATTTTTAAATAAAGTTTTAAATAAAATAAAATAAAGTTTTCTATGTTTGAAATATGATTATATTAACTCCCCTACTTAAAATCTTTAATACAATGCATTGTCTTCAAGAGTTGAGTGAAAATTCTTGCAGCGCTAAGGCTGTTCCTGAACAGACCACAGCTTACATCCCAGCCTCATGTTTTATCTCTCTGAGTCCCCTGGCTCTAACCCTCTGCATATGCAGTTACTCCTGTTCAACTGTTAACAAATACTCAAGTCTCAGCTTGGATTTTGTATCTCTCCACGGCTCTTCCAGCCCTCCACAGCCTCACATCTCTTCCAAGATTGGGTCAGTGGGTCAAGGTCCCACCTATATGCTCCTGTAATCACCTATGTTTACTTGCATCATCTGAGGTATTACCTGTATTACAGATTTCCTCTTTCTTACTCTGAATCACTCAGTAAATAATGAACAACTTGAACATAAAAAATATCCAGAAACTCAGCAGAATTCTTAGCTTGTAGCAGGCATTTCAAAAGTATCTGTGAATGATTAAGTGATGAATGAATGGATCTCAATGCCGTAGGCTCTCAATTTGAATCAATATCCCAAGACAAGCTCATGTCCCAAACAAGAAGCCTGAATTTCCTGGGCAGTTAGAAACCCAGAATAACAATAATCTTCTCACCCATAACCACAATCTTTAGAGGCAACTTACTGAGGAAAATACTTCTTCGCTGATGTCATAGGGCTTAGTGGGCAGTGACCCTCAATGACTTGTAAGCCTCATACTAGGATCTTCACTTAATATCCCTGGAGATGCAATGCCACAGGTCTCTGTGTAATGAACAGAAAGCTATCGATGGGTTTCCCTGTCCAAAGGCTTGTTTCCAGTAAAGACAGGAAAGGATGAAGGGGCATTTCTCTCCTTCCTTATTTCCTTGCCTTTTATTCTTCCTTCCTTTCCTCATAGAGTTAGGGTTTAAGCACACATACGCCTGTGTGCGCACACACACACACACACACACACACACACACACACACACACATGCTTACAGATTACCAGATGCACATTTGCAACCTCTGGTCATACAAGAATAAAACACACACAAGCAGTGTTTCACAGTATCTAAGGTAGGCTCCCAGTTGCATTACATATTTACTAGCCAGCATCTGTTCATTGAGTACCTAGGTATATTTAATTTGTTAGTGTTATTTTCCATCTGAAATTAAGATAGTGGCATTAGTCAAAGATAAAAAAAAAAGACTTAGAACACAGATGTATACAGCAGAGCATCATAGAATCACCTATCCTCAGCTCACCCCGTTGATGCAAGTTTAGGAAGGTGCTCCAAGGCTCAGAAATGTTCTGAGCATCTGTCTGTTTGATTTTGCATCACGGAAATGAATAAGATGGGAATGGAAGAGTTGGTTACTGTGGTAAAAATCATTTGGTCTTAAGAGCTGATTCACCTCTTAAAAAAAACAAAACAGAATTCAGCCTCAGGCCAGACTGAAGTGGGGACATCAAGTTTATTGACATTGTTCATTGGTGGAAGGACTGGAATGGACTTGAGAGGGTGTTTGTCTCCTCATTTTCTTAGGGCAGCTGCAACCCCTAACAGTGGCACCCATAATAGGATGATATATTTTCAGTCAATTATGTGTGTGGTTTTCCTCTCCTCCACCCCCAGCTATTAAAGCTGTATTCAGTGGGAGACACATAGTAATTTGCTGAAAATCACGATTTGCTAAGAAACTCACAAAACCCCAAGAGCCCATTATATTAGCAGAAGTGACAAGAAAATAAATGTTTTTGACAAGGGAGTGTTCCTATCTGGGGAAGATGGCTGCAACGTTGGTGATTATTCAGCAAATCAAACTTATTTAAACACACTGTCTCTGATACTTAATAAATGTTATAGTGTGGCTTTTTGTGGCTAATAAAACTTGGTTTACATTCCACGCCATGCCTTCTATGATTCGCCTCCCTGGGCTCACTTAAAGTGCATTAAGAGGCAGCAAGCAAGATGAGGGCGATTTGCTGAAAAACTTAAATAATTCATTTATGCACCACTGCCTTCAGACTGTGTTTTTATAAATGCTGTAATGAGACAAGCTGTGAAATGTTCTACATGGGGAAAAAGGCACGAAAGACCCTGAAAGAAAACCCCCTTTCCAAGCCTTATGTCTTTGAGATGCAGAGCAAAAGCAAGGGAATCATCTCTTACAGAAATGCTTATGTTATTTGCCTACTTCTCATAAGTAGAGTATTAACTAGTTACCATTTATACTTTTCCATTAACTAGAATTAAAGTTATGCCATATAGGAGAGTCTTAGCTACTGAGTTACTTTGTAAAATTGATATGTCTAATCAAATTCCCAAAAGGATATTTGGGGAAAAAGATTTCACAGACACACATACACACACACACACACTCACAAATTGTTTGTCTGAAAAAATAACTGCAAAATAAAACTGCAAAAATATCCCATAAACATTGGAATATAAAAAGTGATATGCACTTGAACTATTAGATAATAAAACATATAATAAAGGAATGATATTTAAAAGAGTATGTTCCTAATGTTCCTAATCACAGAGTAAACAATCAATGAAACAATCTAAAAAGGAATAGGTGAATGAGAAAAAATAGAAACAAGTGGAGAACTATATAATTCAATTTACAATAAATGTAGCTCCACACATCAGTGGGAAAAGAATATATAATACATTTTCAAAAAAGTAACTGGGAACTGTTATTACACAATTCTTAATTACTTATTTGAAAAAGAAATTGTATTCAAAGAATTTATCAACTGAAATTCCAGAGTTACAACATTTATCATAAGTGATACTGAAAAAAAATCTATAAATTATATATAAAAGATCTAGGAAAATTACATTTCTCTTATGATCTTGGGAGAGAAGATCATTCTAAATATAATAAAGATAATCTAAAAATAAAGAGATTATTATATTTTGTTACTGAGAAATATAAAAGTGGACATCTATACACCAGAACACTATTAACAAAATTAAAAGAAAAATAACAAATTAAAAATATCTCAAGTGTATAAGAAAAAGGAGCTTCCCAGATGGCACTAGTGGTAAAGAACCTGCCTGCCAATGCAAGAGACATAAGAGACACGGGTTCAATCTCTGGGTTAAGAAGATCCCCTGGAAGAAGGCATGGCAACCCACTTCAGTATTCTTGCCTGGAGAATCCCATGGATGGAGGAGCCTGGCAGGCTACAGGTCATAGGGTTGCAAAACCCAGACATAACTGAAGCAACAGCATGCACATAGGAAAAGAGGTTAGTTAATATCATTATTAATTACATAGGTTTCTTACATATCAAAAAGAAATATTTTTTAAATGAGTAAATTATATGATTAAAAAGCCTGAAAACATGAGAAATATGAAATTACAAAAGATCCCTTGTTTTTGTTTGTTTTTACTTGTCCGAATATCAGAGATAAAAGGTTCTGCTAATGATGAAGGAATTGGGAAAAAGTCATTCTCCTAAACTGTTGATAAGAGTATTAGTTGGTTCATTTTTTCCTAGTGGGAATATTCAGCAAAAACCACACATTACAAAATGTTTAAAAATACATCTTTGAGGCTGAAATTTCTCTTCTAGGAATTTGTACAAGAAATGAAAGAAATTTTTCAGTGTTGTTAGTTGCTCGGTCGTGTCTGACTCTTTGTGACCCCATTGACTGTAGCCCGCCAGGTTCCTCTGTCCATGGAATTCTCCAGGCAAAAATACTGGAGTGGGTAACTATTCCCTTCTCCAAGGGCTCTTCCTGACCCAAGGATTGAATCCCAGTCTCCCACATTGCTGGCAGATACTTTACTGTCTGGGCCACCAAGACTTACAAAAAGTGTAAATAAAGAAGGTCATCCCAAGGTTTTTCATAATAGCAAAAATTTGAGGAAAACAAAATTTTTTCAAAGCAGAGTAATTTACATGATATATGTTATTATGAATAATATTCATGTCAAGCAAGCTAGTTCCTAAAGGAAAAGAATTACTAGAGATTAAAAAACAAACTGAAGAGATTTACTACGTCTAGTCAATGTTAAAGTCAACGTGAAGAGTTAACAGTGGAGATGGGCAGAAATTATAAGAAAGAAGAAAACCAACCAGGGAAATCTAGTCCAAGACCTGCTAGTAGAGACTTTAATGGAAAAAGTAGTCAACAGCATTATATGCTAATGAGAGGCTAAGATAAAGATGACAGAAATGAACCCATTGGATTTTATATCTGAGGCATAATTGGCAACTTTGGTAAGATAATTTTGAGAGTGGGCTCAGGATAAAAGCCTGTAGAGACTCAGACTCTGAATCTGAATCTGGAAAACCCTTGCTCTAATAGTATTGAGGCTGGGAGATAAACCAGGAGACTGTGGGAATACGGACACTACACTAAGAAAATCTTCACTAAGGCAGTGACAGTGATGGTCGAAGAACATGGACTGTCAGGTTTTGAGACTCATATCTGCGGTGGGAAAAAAGGGATCTTATAAGTGACTAGATTACAGGGCTTGAGACTGGAGGGAGCCAAGGAGAGAGACAAGCTGAATGTGTCTTTCATTTGGTTGAGAAACCTGGATAGAAGAGGCAGTAGAGTCTTGAATACATGAGTTAGGATGGTTTTGGGGAAAAAACAATGACTTCTATTTTGGATGTGAGATGTAAGAGATGACTATGTATAATATTCTATAAGAAATACCCAGAAGCCACTTGGATTTATGGATCTTGAACTTACAAGAAAGATCAAGATGAAAATATAGATTTGTGACTAATTTACACACAGAAGGGTAAATTCATATAACAAAAGTATTATAGTTGGATGAAATAATAAAGTTGTAATATAGAATGTAACAGAAGTAATATAGTTGGATGGTTGGATGGCATCACCAACTCGATGGACATGAGTTCGGGTAAACTCTGGGAGTTGGTGATGCACAGGGAAGCCTGGTGTGCTGCAGTCCACGAGGTCACAAAGAGTCGGACGCTACTGAGTGACTGAACTGAACTGGAAGTAATATAGTAATAGTATATCGGAAAGTTCTTAGAGCTAAAACAGAAAAGATTGCAACAGAAAGACTGAAAAGTCAAGGCATGGAAGCATGATGGTAAAGGAACCAGGGAAGAAGATATAATGCAGAAAATAAAGGATCCAGTTTCTTACGAAAGAGATGTTTCTGTTCTTACACAGATAAAAGCCTGAAAATCTTCTGCCTTCTTTCAAGCCAGGATGGAAATATTTGCAAGGAAAGTGGAAAAATTCTGGCTGGAAAGTCCTCCTACAGATCCAAAGTCCATAGCTATAAATGAACTGCAAAGATAGGGCCAGACTTGCATTTTGTAAACAAGAAGAAACTGTTCTCAGACCAAAAAAAAAAAAAAAGAAACTTGCATTTGGCTCTAAAATAATATTCATAAGTTTGATAAATTAACTTTTTTTCCTTACTCCAGGGTATCTGGCTTTCGCTGCTTTTGTATTTTGCCTCTGAATAGAGCTTCACATGAAATGTCTTCTACAGCCCACTTTACCCACTTCTCTTGAGCCCTTAGGTCCTCTCTCTCTCCTCTGCTCTTCACAAAAACAGACTGGCATGGGTTTTTTTGTTTGTTCGTTTTTCTGTGCTTTGCTCCTTTAATGGAGGAAAACTGGTTTGGTGAAACTAGATATCAGGTCCATTTTGATGGGCTTATATTATTTTTTTTGGACTGCCACAACAAAACCATAGACTGGATGGCCTAATATTGGAAATTTATTTTCTCACAATTCTGGGGGCTATAAGTACATGATCAAGGTCCAACAAAGTTGGTTTCTGATAAGCACTCTCTTTCGGGCTAAAGGACTCCTGACTTCTAGCTGTGACCTCACATGGCTTTTCCTTTGTGGCACGTGAAAGGAAGAAGAGCCAGTTGGGGGGAGGAGAGAACTCTCTGGTGTCTCCTCTTAGAAGGACGCTAATCCATTAGATCAGGGCTCCACCCTTATGATCTCATTTAATTTACTTACCTCCTACAAGTCGTATCTCCAAATATTGCATTGGGGGTTAAACCTTCAAAATATAAATTGGGGAGAGGGGCACAGTTCAATCCATACCAGGGCTTATCTTACTGAGATAATTCAAAAGGCAGAAAAAAGCAGAGCCAAATGATAGTGGGTTTTGAATATCTGTTTAAGCTATTGAAAGAGTTCTAGAGAATCTCATGAGAACTGAAGATTGCTGGTTCTTTTCTTGATATTCAAGAGAGTTGATCTCTGTAAACACTCTAAAATTACAATATCCATTTTTTCAGCTAATGTAAATAACCATTTATGATTTATTGATATAAATAATATGTAAGTTTATGTAAAGGTGACTATCTCTTCATCATGGTGAGCTCTAAATAATAACATGGAACCATTGTAAGGAATATTTACATGGAAAGGATGCAAGAGTAACAGCTTAAACTATAAAATCACTTGAAAATTGGAGGATTATCTCCAATTTGTGGAGGATTATCTCGGCAGGCTCTTGGAGTTTATGGCTCATCTCCAGAGAAGATCCCAGAGAACCATTTAATAACAACTTTCTGAACACCCTGTCCTTGGGAAGGTGGAGGTGATTGGGCTGTGGTGGGAGGTTCAATAGGACAGATGAAATTGATCATGGCCATAGCCCTCACCTTGCTACTTGAAGTTTGTCCCTATCACATCTTTTGTCATTTTCATGATTAACCCCAAGAAGGAGAGGAAGGACATAAAAAACTGAAAGAAGCAAACAGTGAAATATACTTGCCTCTGTGAGTACTAAAGAGGCTGAGAGCACACAGCTTGCCTGTTTGAACTTCACCAATAAAGATGAAACACCAGTGGGAAGAGGATTTTTCTCTTTGCTTCCATTCAGCAGCTGTAGGAAGAGGTCCAGTGATATTATACCAGTGTTGCTGAGGTCATGAGAAAAATAAGATGCATCCACAGCCACCCTTGTCAGACAGTGGCAGAGGCCAGGAGGGGCAGCAATGAAGGGAGACCCAGAGTCCCCAGGAAGACTTGGGCGAGATCTCAGGAGTGCTTGGAGACAAAGGGAGCAATGTAGCTAAGCTCCTTACTGTCCCCTGTGGGCTGTATGCCTGCCACTACTGCTAACATGTCATAGAGTTTTCCATTTCCTTAAGGTGGTGAGGGCAGAGATGCAAAGAATGCAGTTGTTTGTGAGTCTTTTGTGTATCTGACTGCAGGGCTGGTGCTATGGAAGGGCATACATGTCAGGAAGGAAGGCTACATCAGTTTAACTGTCCATCCACAGGACCTGAAGAGTACACCACATAGCCATAGTAGCCATGGCAGGAAGATTAGTGAGCAACGCTTTGATGGCTCAAGATCGTCAATGGTGGTGATAATGTGACTCTTAAAGGCCATAGGAAGAGAGAAGGGTGTGTTTCAGCAGCTGAGGCATGAAAAGGTCTTGTATGCATATGAATGCAATAATCTTTACACATGTGTGTCACTCCTACACACATATAAACACACAATCACACGTGTAAAGTTGCATGCTTTCTTTCTTTTAGAATTTTTAATTGAGATGTAATTGACATATAATGTTGTTTTATTAATAGGTTTAGGTGTACAACAGAGTGATTTGAAATGGGAAGGAAATTTTTAAAAAGGGGAGTATATGTATACATATAGTTGATTCACTTTGCTGTATTATAGAAATTAATATAACATTGTAAAGCAACTATACTCCAATACAATTTTTTAAAAAAGACCTCATGACACAAAAAATTTGTAACTGTATGTGGTGATGCACCTTAACTAAACTTACTGTAGTAATCACTGTGTGTCTGTGTGTGTGTGTGTGTGTGTGTGTGTGTATGTGTTAGCCACTCAGTCGTGTCTGACTCTCTGCAACCACATGGACTGTAGCTCACCAGGCTCCTCTGTCCATCAAAATCTCTAGGCAAGAATACTGGAGTGGGTAACCATTCTCTTCTCCAGGGGATCTTCCCAATCCAAGGATTGAACCCAGATCTCCCACATTGCAGATGGATTCTTTACCATCTGAGCCATCAGGGAAGCCCAATCATTTTGTACCCTAATTCTTTCAACCGTATGTGTCACCTGTCCACTCAACCCCCACTCCAGTCAGCCCACCCACAAACTGTGATTATAAATCACCTTTGTTCCTTCTTAGTTAACTTGGATTTTCATTTCAGCCTTACGTTACTTGAAAGTTGATGTTCGACTGATCGACCTTCTCTCACTTCAACAGAAGAATATACGTTTTGCACATAAAACCTTGACGAAAGCTTCCAAGTCAGGATTCAGTTTGGTTTCCAGTGTGGGAAAATGAGTGAGCTTCTGTGGTTTCTTCCTGAGCCTGAAGGGGAAAAATACAATAGAAAATAAACATATAGACATGTCTCAGGGCACCCGTCTAAAAATGTCCCAATTGGAGCCCAGCCCGAAAGCTGCATCAGCTGCTTTACCTCAACTTTTTGCCCTTTTCCCAACATGCACATATTTATAACCTGGGTTTCCCAAACATTACTCTATATTTCCGCCATCTGGTTTATGGATTTTTTTTTTTAACATGCTACAGGCTGCCAAACGGTAAAGCTAGTAAGATTCTTGTTGGAGGGAAAGCAGTTCTGGCAGAGTGTTGTAAAATAACATCACATTAGCTACTTGGAAGCAGTAGCAGAGCTCCAGAGATTCAGGATCTCTGGAAGACTTGGAGAGGGTTTAATGAGGAGGCGACTGGATCGCTTATATATTTTGGCAGAATATAAAAATATTCTCCTCCATAAGTATACAGAGATACAGAGAATCTTACTTACCAGAGAGTAAAAGGTGAAATGCTGTAAATTTGCCATCATTTTATGACTGTGTCTCCACCATAGAAAAATGATATGCTGGATGAACCTAGAGATGATCATACTAAGTGAAGTAAGACAACGATAAAAATATCATATGTGGATTATATGTGGAATCTGAAAAAAAAAAAAAGATATAAACGAACTTACTTACAAAACAAAAACGGACTCACAGACATAGAAAACAACTTATGGTTACCAAAGCAGAAGGGAGGTGGGAGGGATAAATTATGAGCATGGGATTAACAGATACACACCATTACACGTAAAATAGATTCTAACCAAGGACCTACACTATAGCACAGGGAACCATACTCAATATTTTATAATACCTATATGGGAAAAGAATCTAAATCTGAATATATATATATATTCAAATATATATATGTATAAATCATCTATACACTTGAAACCAGCACAACATATTAAATCAACTATACTTCAATAAAAATAAATAAATTATTTTTAAAAAGAAAAATGGTGTGGCTTCATTGATGCAGAGACCCAGCTATCGTGTTTTTGTTGCTTCCACTTCTGCCATGAAATAGCATCAAGGCAGCGTTAAAACAGGCCTCCCTTGTTCAATGGAAGGTCCTGTAAAGTTCATGTCACAGCAGCATTTTTGTTAAGTGAATCCTGTTTTACTGTTCAATTCCATTATAAATGTCAGAGCTTCAGTCTACGGGAAAGCAGCTGGCCCCGAGTAGAATGAAATCACAGGTCAGAATGTGGAAAATATCTTCAAAACACGTATTTAAAGGAACAAATCATATCTGGAAAAAATTATCATTCAAGATATGTTTAAAAGTATTCTGCACTCAAATAATGACATAGAAATAAAAATACAGGGTTGAGAAATCCTGGCAGCTTTCTCTTCTGCCTCAATCTGAACTTCTACATTGCAGTTGATGTTAAGAAAGCAATTCCTAATGATCAGAACATTTGGCTGAGGATGGTTTTTTGTTTTAATCGACTTTAATTACCTTAAGATTTTTGACTTGATATTCTAGGTAATTTTTTCTTGTTTTTTTGCAGGGGTTTGGCGATGAGGTGGAGTACACTTTTTCTAGACTTTTGTGTTATCTCTCCAATTATCTTTATCTGGATCCTTATACTAGGGCAACAAAGAGGACAGCGTAAAATATAGTACCCAAAGTGTGCATTTCTTGTTTCCCTGGGGAGTTCTGTACTGGTGTTTGCAGAAACAGGTGTTATTTAGCAAATGCCTTTGTGGCTTTGAAAAAGTCATAATTGTTTGTATATTTTGTGATTGTTTTGGACCAAATTGCTTTATTTAGCTGCTAATATTTTTCTCATTTGGGGCCATTAGCATATCAAGTGGTGTTTTTTTGTTTGTTTGTTTTAATTTGACTGTGCCAGGTCTTAGTTTTGGCACATGGGATCTAGTTCCCTGGCCAGGGATTGAACCCAGGCCCCCTGTGTTAGTAGCACAGAGTCTTAGCCACTGGACCACCAAGGAAAGGCCTCAAATGGTGTTTTTGAATTTACAAAGATTTTGCACACTGATTCCACAGATGTAGTCATTTACTTATCCATTCATTCACTTATTTTTTAATACAAGGTCAGATACAAGGTCACTACTCTAAAGATGCCCATAGAGCCCAGATAAGATTGAGCATCTCTAAAATGTCGAGCACAGTATTACAGTGTCATTTAATCACCATTCCTAAAAATATAGGGATTATTATTCCCATTTTAGAAATGCATAACGTTCAGAGTGGGCATGTAATTTTCCCAGGCTTATGCTAGTAGTAAGTGACAGAGCCCATATTTCAACTTGGGGTTCTCTAATATAAAACTCCAAAGCTTCCATTACAATACCCTGTAGTTTAAGAATGTTTACCAGTTTAAGAATGTGATCATCAAATTATAATGAAGAAGAAAAAAAATTATAATGAAGAGATAGGATCCTTAAGTTTTGAAACCATAACTGCTTCATATGCTGTTATGGGAAGACCATAACCATATGCTGTTCCCAGCATGATGACATGTTTTAATTTAAGAATTCAAGAATTCCTTAAATTTTGGAATCTGGGAGACAACTGGAGAGGAATACCTGTACTAATTAAATATCTTGATAACACATTTATTGAGAGTTGGAAATCTTCTTGACATTAGTTGTATGGGTTAAAATCTACCATCCTGGGATCTATCATGTTGCTGCCAGCTGCACATATTTGAAGAGGAAGGGGAAGATGGAAGGGAGGTGGCCAGGCTAAAATCTCCCTGGGGACAGTCTCGGTGCTAGGGAAGTGGGTGGTGGGAATGAAACATTTCAAGGGATTCTCTTGCTTCTGCTTTGTTCTTGATCAGGACCAATTCTAGCCTTCATACATTAAAGGAGAGAAAAAAGAGAAATTCAACAGGAAGAGGGAAAGAGAAGGAAGAAATATTAGTGAAAAATAGGGTAGGCAAACTCATAGGAAAGTTTTCCTATGAATTCAGAAATATCAAAATGAAGTAGAGTCCTCCAAAAATGTCAGGATTATAAGTTTACATTTATTCAGTAAATTTCAAAGTCCTGGGTGTGGGACATTCCCTCCCTAACATGAGTAATGTAGGTGCAAAAGTACATAAAGTATAGAGGCTCTTCAACGGGTCAATGTGCTACACTTGAAATGACCTCTGCAATCATTGAAATCAACAGGGCATTCAAACACCGTTTAATGGTATACTGACATCAACAATTTAAAAACATATTTTTGAAAACTTGTATTGAAATGTATTTGACATATAACATTGAGTAAATTTACAGTGCACAACACCTTATATGTAATATGGATAGCATTTATATATTATAATATGATTATCATTGTAAGGATAACTAGCATCTCCACCACATTATGTAATTATCCTTCCTTTTTAGTGGTTGGTATAAAGAATAGTAGTCTCTTAGCAAGTTTGATGATTATAATATAATATTTTTGTCTATATTCACAATATTGTGCATTAGATCTCTATGGATAATTTACCATACTTGTAAGTTTGTACACTTAAACAGCATCTCTAATATTCCCCATCCTCTATCCCCTTGGCAACTATCGTTTACCCTCTGTTTTCACAAGTTTGGCATTTTTAATTTCTACAAATTCATGATATCATCTAGTTCTTGTCTTTCTCTGTCTGACATCAACTCTTTTATCTTAGAAAACTCTGGTCGAATCTTCAGGGATTCCCTTAGAGTGTACCTCAAGTTTCTGATTGGATCTGTGGTCTCTAACGTGCATAAGAAAGGTAATGCCAAAGAATGCTCAAACTGCTGCACAATTGCACTCATCTCACATGCTAGTAAAATAATGCTCAAAATTCTCCAAGCCAGGCTTCAGCAATATGTGAACTGTGAACTTTCAGATGTTCAAGCTGGTTTTAGAAAAGGCAGAGGAACCAGAGATCAAATTGCCAACATTCGATGCATCATCAAAAAAGCAAGAGAGTTCCAGAAAAACATCTATTTCTGCTTTATTGACTATGCTAAAGCCTTTAACTGTGTGGATTGCAATAAACTGTGGAAAATTCTGAAAGAGTTGGGAATACCAGACCACCTGACCTGCCTCTTGAGAAATCAGTATGCAGGTCAGGAAATAACAGTTAGAACTGGACATGGAACAACAGACTGGTTCCAAATAGGAAAAGGGGTCCATCAAGGCTATATATTGTCACCCTGCTTATTTAACTTATATGCAGAGTACATCATGAGAAATGCTGAGCTGGAAGAAGCACAAACTGGAATCAAGATTGCCAGGAGAAATATCAATAACCTCAGATATGCAGATGACACCACCCTTATGGCAGAAAGTGAAGAACTAAAGAGCCTCTTGATGAAAGTGAAAGAGGAGAATGAAAAAGTTGGTTTAAAGCTCAACATTCAGAAAACTAAGATCATGGCATCTGGTCCCATCACTTCATGGCAAATAGATGGGAAACAGTGGAAACAGTGGCTAACTTTATTTTTCTGGGCTCCAAAATCACTGCGGATGGTGATTGCAGCCATGAAATTAAAAGATGCTTACTCCTTGGAAGGAGAGTTATGAACAACCTAGACAGCATATTAAAAAGCAGAGACATTACTTTGCCAACAAAGGTCCATCTAGTCAAGGCTAAGGTTTTTCCAGTGGTCATGTATGGATGTGAGAATTGGACTATAAAGAAAGCTGAGTGCTGAAGAATTGATGCTTTTGAACTGTGGTGTTGGAGAAGACTCTTGAGAGTCCCTTGGACTGCAAGGAGATCCAACCAGTCCATCCTAAAGGAGATCAGTCCTGGGTGTTCATTGGAAGGACTGATGCTGAAGCTGAAACTCTAATACTTTGGCCACCTCATGAGAAGAGTTGACTCATTGGAAAAGACCCTGATGCTGGGAGGGATTGGGGGCAGGAGGAGAAGGGGACGACAGAGGATGAGATGTCTGGATGGCATTACCAACTCGATGGACATGAGTTTGGGTAAACACCTGGTGATGGACAGAGAGGTCTGGTGTGCTGCAGTTCATGGGGTTGCAAAGAGTTGGACACGACTGAGCAACTGAACTGAACTGAACTGAATGTATATAAAGAGAACCAGGTAAATTGCTTTATTTTCAAAATCCATCTCACCATCTCACTTATTCTCAGATGTGGAAATTAATTTCATTTGATGTCTGTTTTACTGTGGAAATATGAAGTGAGCTAGGCAGAGGATTTGTGAGACCTTTTATAAGCAAACTTAGTAAACGTGCAGCAAACTATAAGAGAGGAACTTTCCCAAAATATTGCACATGCATATCTATTATGATGACGAGCATTGCTGAAGAGTGAATTGATTAACTCATTTTAGGCTGGGAGAGGGGGAACATTGAGAGGTAAACTGTAGAGACAGTTATTGATTTACACATAAGGCTTCTGAGAGAAGGTCATTGACATTTAGGGAGGAGATGAGAAGACAGAAGGCCAAAGACACTGTTTTTCTGTTTCAGTTCAAATAAAATAGCCTTCAGTATTGTGTCCATAAAGTCTGGAGAACAGTTCTAGGCATCAGCAGAAAAAGAACGTGTCAATCCAATCACTTTCTTCTCTGTTCTTTCTTCTCTTCTTAATCTTTTTTTTCCAGTTTTATTGAGATATAATTGATATACAGCACAATTATATATAGATATAATTGATATAGAGCAATTGATATATTGATATAATTATATATAGATATAATTGATATAGATGTATATTTGATATATATATAGATATAGAGATATAATTGATATATATAACTGATATTGATACAAGTTTAAATTATACAGTACAATTATTTGATTTACATATATTGTGACATGATTGTCACTGTAAGTTTAGTTAATATTCATCATCTCATATACAAAAAAAAATAGGAAAAGGAAAAAAAATTCCCTTGTGTTGAGAACTCTTAGAATATACTCACATACTCTGTATGTATTATACAGAAATGTTAACTATAGTCATCAGATTCCACATTATATTCTAGTACTTAATTATAACTGGAATTTTTTGCCTTTTGACTACCTTCTTCTGAGTTTTAACTTTGTACAAAATAAATACTGAATTTAGAGAAGCAGTAGGAAGGAACTGTGAGGCACTGGGAAGCAAGATGTGGGATAACTCTGGGAAAAGTTTCTGTAGAGCAATAATAGTTACCACTGAAACAGGGAGAGCCACTGTTTGCCAAAAGACACCTTCTTTTTTTCTCTCTAAGCACGTAGCCACAGCTGTGTTCTTAGCCTCCCTAGCAGCTAGGTTCACCATGGAACAGAGTCCTAGGCAATGCCATGTGAGGGGAAGTGATGGTAACCACTTTCAGGCAGTTTCTACACATGCTTCTCCAAGATTTTCAGGATGCCTAGGGTGGAATACACCACAGACGCTTCAGAGAACTTGTGTTGCAAATGTTAGAGCCTCAATCAGCTTTGGCTGTTGAACTAACAAGTGTTTCCATGTATGAGGGAACATCACCACCATAAAAAAAGAACATCTGACTTTTCTGTTATGTGAATAAGAAAGAATCATCTAGTGTATTTCGGTTGTTTTACATTTCAGGTTCTGTTTGTTTCAGCAGGTATTTCCCTGCTAGTCCCTAAACACAATTTTGTTGGGGAATATACATATATACACTATTGATACTACGTGTAAAATAGATAACTAACAAGAATCTGTTCAATAGCACAGGGAACTCAACACAGTGCTCTGTGGTAACCTAACTGGGAAGGAAATTCAAAAAAAGAGGGGATATGTGTACATGTATAGTTGATTCACTTTGCTGTACAATAGAAACTAACATATTGTAAAACTACCATATTCTGATAAAATTTAAAAAAGTAAAACGATACCATCATTAAGCCAAAAATAACATATGTGTAACATATAATTCAATTTTATAATTTAAAAACAAGCAAATTGTTAAAAGCCATTCTGAAGGTCTCTAAAATTTCTTTCCTGGGCCTGGACTTATTGAGAGGAGGCCTTGCAAAGGGGAGAGGGATGGTTGCACACACTTTTCCAGGTTCCCATGCACTACAACTTCATGATCCCATGACAGTTGGGGGCGAGAGCACGAATTGTTTAGATTTCTAAAATGGATCTGGGAAATTTATGCTTTTCCTGTTGGGGAAAGTCTCTTGATTTATGATCATCATGTTTATATGTACTAAATCATACTGAAGTATATGAAATATTTTGTTTTTTAATTTTGGTTGAGCGAGGTGTTGGTCATCCAAATGAATGACTATTCATGGATGGCATAAATTCCAAGCAGCGTTTGCAGTGGGTGTGCATTATTGGAATGGCAGAGGCAGATTGATGGTCTCTGGATCCCACGTGAGCATCAGACAGTGCAGCAACTGCTCAGCACAATCGCTTTCTGACCATAAACTTGAGTTGTTATGATTGTTGGTAACAGTTGTACTTTAAAACATGAAGAAGGGTAATTCTAAAATGATGATCCATGTTGTTCCCTAATCACTATTTTTAAAGGCCTCAATGCTTCTACGATGTCATGTTTAGAACCAATGTGTGCCCACATAACTGATGGAAATGCTTTGATGCCACATTAATATCTATCTGCATAGCCATAAGAGTAAATTCATTTATTATTTAACACCTTAACTGTCACCTGGTTAAAAATAACTGTTTACTTTTCTGTTTGAAAAATAGTATTCCTAGGTTGACATTATGTTGCTTTTACACAAAAAAGAGGCCCTCTGATCTCAGTCATTTATCAATTAGCAGATTTTACTATACTCTCAGGACAGTGTTAGGTACTAGAAGTGTGAGGAAGAAAGAAGAGATGTGTAACAAGGTTTCTACAGTCTTAAGAGGGACCCACTTAACATGATAAGAATCATTTGCAAACAGAGGTTGAAATTCACATTAGATTTGCTCAAGAGGACCTTGAGCATGGATCTTGAATCATGTCCCTGGTACCTGCTATCTGCGTAACACTGAACAAATTGTTTGATACATAGGATCTCAGTTTTCCAGTCTATGAGATAATTATGCTATGAACTACAAACACTGTACATCAATGAAGGGGCAGAGTGTCTCCTGTGGTCCTAACACCAGTCCTGGAAGAACAAGAATATGGCTAAATCATCCAATTCATACAGCAGTGGGTGAGAAGTATTCACAGAGAAGGAAAGACTTAAAAAGCAGCAAATTATAAAGAAAGACTCAAAAGAGGCAAGAAATAATGACTCCAAACCTACAAGTGTAGGTGAGGGCCAACAAAATCTGAATAAGTAGAATTAAGAAACCAGAAGTGTGGATATTTGAACATGATTCTGTACTATGTTCTGTATCTATTGGAGCATCTTATATATCAGCTAGGTCTGTAGGAGAAGAGAGGTATTCAGCTCACCTCTGGTTTAGAAAGACACTTGTGAATCTTCCACTGATTGTCAGTTCTTGTGAACTGAGTTACACTTTTAAGATCACTAGATTTCACAAGTGCAGCAGGAAATGGCAACCCACTCCAGTCTTCTTTCTTGGAAAATTACACAGACAGAGAGAGCCTGGAGGACTAGAGTCCACAGAGTCACAAAGAGTCAGACACAACTAAAATGAAGCATGCAGATTTCACCAAACACTATCATTTGATTGGCTTATTTTTTACTGTATATCATCTCCCCCAGTGGGGTTTAAGCTCCATGAGGACAGGAAGATATTGATTTTCCACTGATAATTTTTTAGCTGATAAATCCTTTGTTCTGAGAGCTGGAAAAGTGTAGGTGCTTGATATTTACTTTAAATAAGTGAATTAATTAAATTAATGAATGAATAGATTATATAACTGGGTATCCTTTACAGGCAAATCATAATTTTTTGGTCTGAGACATCTACATAAAATGCAGGTCCCTGCCATTAAGAGATAGACTCTATTGAGTCGAAGTCAATTATGCAGTGGTTTTGCTTGCAGTTGACTTAGAGGTTGGCTGAATTAAGGCAATGGTGGCCAGTAAAACATATAAATTGGTCTTCCAGAAGTTTTGAGGGAGAAAATTCTGGGCCCTTGAGGGAAATCCATGCCCTCCTCCACTCTCTCTTTCTCTGTCTCTCTCTCCTCCCCACTCCACTCCTTTTCCCCATCTGAACCCTTTATGACCACAGTTATCTTGAGGCCACAAGACAAAATGAGCAGCGCAAGGAGCCTGGCAGAGCTGAAAGAGTGGAGAGTAGTGAAGGTGGCAGGCATGACATTTGACACTCCACCAATTTGTGGACGCCCAGTTCTGTGAGTCCTGGAGAGCCCTCATTGTGTAAGCCACTGGGAGCTGGGTTTTGTTACTTCAGCCAAAGCATCACAATTGTTACCACCTGTTACAATTCCTTCCAGAGGACTGAGTTAAAAATATATGTGGTCATCAAGAACCAGCCAAGTAGTCTTTCATAAGCTTTCAAAATACTCTACACCAAGAAACATTATCTAATGTTTCCTCAAATAGAGGAAGACAGTAACAAAGCCCAGATTGATAGAATTAAGGATAGGACCTAAATCTTGTTACTTTCGCCAAGATGCTAAGAGAGAGAAAAAAGAACTATTGTACGGAAAAGGGAGTAGGAATGTCCCATATCCTGTGAGACTTAGTAACTGATGTGTACCTGGCAGCACTAATATTTTCATCTATACCCACTTAGCAATTTTGTCTTTAAGAGGTGCTGTAGTGGGTAGTAAAACAAGCTGACTTGATCAGCCAATATTGTCTTGGTTTTCCTGGCCTGTTGGCCATTCTGTAGGTCTGCCCACTCACAGGTAGAAAAGAGCACATCAAAGAGATGAAATTCAAATAGATCACTTCCATTTCTAGTTGTTACCATGGTTGAAAGGTGTGATGGAGAAATTTTAAACTATTGGCCACTGGGAAGTATTTCAAATTTAAATAATATATATACTCTTCCCTTCACCCACACTCATCCCAGAACTCTCTAGACCCTGCCCTGATTCTTTTCTTCATAGCATCTATTGCCTTGACAGACTGTATATTGTAGTTACTTAGTTGTTATTTATATCCTCCCGCTTAAACTGTAGGCTTCACTAAGGCAGGGATTTCTGTTATCTAGTTCATTGCTAATAGTTAGCATCTATGAGAGTATCTGCTACACAATAGCTAAATAACCAATATTTGTTGAAAGAATGAAGGTTTTTTTTTTTCATTTGCAAAAGTATAGAACAATTGAAATATTTTATAAACTAGGTTTGAAATTACAGATCCAAGCTTGAAATGACTTTCTCTGGTGACTTCTTTTAGCTAACAAACAATTTTTAAACTTTTTTTAGACTTCTAGTAAAACTTGGATCCATGCAGAACATATTTAATTCAGGGAAGAGTATTTTAAGGAAAATGGAGATTCACTCTTTCAGGGAGCAAGGAGAGAATGTGGAGTACTGACTTACTTTACATATCTTAAAATTGCAAAGATATATTGTTTTCCAATACACTTTTAACTAGAGATGAATCATCCTCTATTGAGACTAGGGTCACATATAAATTAATTTTCAAAATGCTTCAGTAAAAAAAAAAAAAAATGGTCAATGCTTTCAACCCTTTCCCTGGCAGAAATACGAGACAGAAATATCACAACTCTTAGGGTAAAGCATGGTGGACTGCAAGCCTGCACTAATTTTTGCTCCTCTTCTCCAAGTGACTCTTTCTTTGCCTGGGAAGGTTGTACTGCCTTCCCTGGGCTGCAGCAACTTCCTTGGTTCCTCAACCTTCTGTTCCCCTTGACTGTTCCTCCTTCCTCCCCTATCCTTTGAGAAGAGGTTACGGTCTAGTGATCTGCAGAAAGTTAACAAGCACTGAACAAGTGTGGGGTTCATATGATCCCTTGGGTCCGCTTGTTCCCCTAGAGTTAAATACCAGATTTCTTTCAATAAGTACCATCCCCTCCTTGTTCAAGGAGGAGATGCTTGTGAATGAAACTCACTCCTGCATGGTTCACCATCAAAGACAGGCTTGTTAAATAGGTCATCAGAGGGCTTCCAGCTTTCAGTGACTGGGGTACCATATTTCCTTGACAGAAGCAGGTAGTCAACCAGGGCATTTATTCATTGAAGGCCAGGCTTTTGTATTATGAAACTTCTAGCAGATGTGATAAGCAGTAAATTGCAGATCTACCCCTTTTTTTCACTCCAGAAAGTGTGTGTGTGTGAAATCAACAGAATCCTGCCTCTCTGTGATTTATGACCCACTTTTTACCAACTCTTATCAGGTTCCCACAAGCCCCTTTCTGATGTAGCCTGTGTCTGAATGACAATAGACAAACCAGCACCATTATGCACCCAAATCTCTCTCTGCATTCTATACACCAAGATTACATCTGGGGCATTGATTTATTGCTGCCATTCTCCCCACAGGGACCAGTTTGTTCAGCCTGAACAAGATCTACTATTATTAAACGGAGTCAACAACTCTATGTGAACTTGGGAAAGAAATTATCATTGGCTCTCACCATTCTAACAACACAGGTATATAAGGAAAAGCCTGCATTTAAATATTTAGACTGTATATTTGTCTCTGCTAGTCTCTTTTTTAAGTATGCAAAATAAGATAAAACAAGGCTTGGGAAGAAGGGAATCTTTGTGGTTTCTCAGATGTTGAAACACAATGTGCTTTTTTTATGAACTGCACTGAAATGATTACAAATCTCTGCTTTGGTGTGTATTTCTGAAACACCTACTATATCTGTAGCAATGAGGTTTTATGACAGCTTTAACAGTTTCTGCAAAATTTATATGTTCTACCAGTAGATCATTTGGGGGAGTGATATAAATTTTACAGCACATCAGAGTTTTATATCACCTACAAATGCCTGATGTAGGATTCACTATAAGCAGCCCTTACATCCACCCACAGTTTTCTATTCTTCAGGGTATTTATGTTTGCCAGGCAAAAGGGCCCTTCAATGCTTTTCTCTTTACAAATGATCATTCCTCCTCCCTTGTTACCTCTCACTTTAACATCATTCGATCTGACTATTTGTCTATGAGAGATTCACTCCTGCTCTCATCAATTTACATAGCAGACAATCTCTGCATTACCTCTGCTCTCTAACTCCCACAGAGGGGGGCAGTGGTTTCCCTGGAGTTTCTAGAATCTCTGAAGACTGGGTGAGCTAAATGAAAACCCCAAAGGGAAATCCTTTTCTGTAGAGCTCTTACTTTCTGAACCACCAGTTTTTACCTATGATCTGACATACGCTAGTGAACTTAGGAGTGGCCTCAGAACAGAATACTTTCAATTATAACAGCTTTAAGAAATCTGGGCCCATCATTGCTAAATCTGTGGGAACATTCTGGGTCATGATCCCAGAGATTTAGACACACTGAAGAAAGTCAAATACAGGCTCAAAGCTGTAGTGGTCCTTTTGTTGAGGTTGTTACCAGAATGCCATTTTGGGAAAACTTTTTGCCACCTTTGTTTACTAGGTCAGGAATCTTTGTCTTTAATCTTTCTCATTTCTATGAGCCCTATTCTTGGTGCCTGAATATCTGAAAGATTTCCTGTAGGCATTTCAGCATAATGGCTGAAGAAAAATATGTGTGTTAAAAGGTTTATTGGGCATATAGAATTTGTTTCACTTGGAAATCATATTTTCCCCCTCCCCAGCTTCTGCACCCACTCCAAAAAAGAAAAGAAAATGCTCTCAATCCACTTGGTTTGAGTAGGAGCAGACCTATAACTTCAACTCAGTTTGGCAGATTTGTGACCCAGGCTTAGCCAATCAGGAAGATTCTCCTTGTGTCTACAGGATCATGAGCTACATGAATGATACAAGCTCAGGACTACAGGGCCATCTTGGAGCCACACAGAGAAAACCTGAGACTGAAATGAAACAGGTAAGAACAGAGCCCAGAGTTGGAGACAAAGTTCTACAACCTCAACTGCTCTGACTACAGCCTCTTTCACCTCTTGGACTATTCATTTAGGTCAGTCAATAATATCTGCCCTCTTTCAATTTAAACCAAAACAAAGGGAAGGATAAACACCAACACGTGCTTGCATACTCAACTGCTTCAGTTGTGTCCAGCTCTTTGCAACGCTATGGACTGTAGTCTGCCAGGCTCCTCTGTCCATGGGATTCTCCAGGCAAGAATACTGGAGTGGGTTGCCATTTCCTCCTCCAGGGAATCTTCCTGACCCAGGGATCGAACTCATGTCTCCTGTGGCTCCTGCACTGGCAGGCAGATTCTTGACTGCTGAACCACCAGGGAAGCCCAAACACCAACACATAAGGAGTCAATTCAGGTAAACCACATTATACTTTGGGTACCTTACAGCCTATGCTTTTCACAAAATAAACAAGGTCATTTGTCTCTTTATGTCCTGTGCTATGATCATTTATGATTTATGACATTGTTTGGAACAAGAAGTTGAAAAGTATAGAGTTCTATTAAAGCAAAGATCCCAGTACCAGTTTCTATTATAGTTGGCCTGAGACATCAGCCAGAACAAAGTCCAGAGGTATCTGGACTTAATCCCCAAGCAATAGGGAGCCAAGATAAGTGTTGGAACAAAAGAGTGACAATTACAGTTTTGCTTTCCAAGAAGCCAACACCAGCAACTGTGTGAAGAAGGGCAGACAGTAGGGAGAGACTTACGGAAGGCATAGCTTCTAAGCCAAGGAGAGAGCTGGCAATGCAGTGGCAGAAACATGGGAAAAGAGAAAATGAGCTTGGGGAAAGTTTCTGAGGTTGAGGCACTTAGTGATTGAATACATGGGTGTGGGAATAGAGGTGTCAGAATTCCAGTAGAGACAGGTGGAAAGTGATGCTGTTACTGATCCTAAGAAGAAAAAGAAGATCATTATTGAACAGGTGGAAGGAAGAAGAGATGGACGTTTTCCATAATAATTGCAGCTTCGACTATTCTTTTACTGCCTTCAGGATAACCAGATGAGTTTGGAAGTGCAGAGTGATGTTAAATTTGAAGACATTAGTGTAAGAGATTTCTACATTTGGTGGCAGTAGAGTCATGAGGATGAATGCATTTATTCATAGAAAATAAACACATGAAGCTTAGGGAGAGAGAAAAGCAGAGCCACAGGGGCCACCAGCACCCAAGTGGCAGACTCAGTCTAAGGAGCACGGGAAGGAGACCTAGCAGAAGCTGTCAGAGCTGAAGTAGGAGAAGATAAGTCCTCAGGACTTAACGTGGAGAACGTTTTCAGAGGAGAGTAGTTTACAATCTCCTAAGTTACAAATGGGGGCTTCCCTGCTGGCTCGACAGTAAAGAATCTGCCTGCAATGCTGGAGACCTGGGCTCGATCCTTGGGTCAGAAAGATCCCCTGGAGAAGGGAATGGCTACCCACTCCAGTATTCTTGCCTGGAAAATTCCATGGACAGAGGGGCCTGGAGGTCTATAATCTGTGGGATCGCAAAGAGTTGGACATGACTGAGAGACTAGCATTATGCTAAATTACAAACATAAGGACATCCCTGGACTGCTCAGTTTGCTTACAAATGAGGTGAAAGCACCATTTACTTGAGAGCTTAGCTGGGAAACAGTGTTGCCGTAGCACCGGCTTTTATTGAGGGGAAAAGTCCCTTCCCAGGGACAGTAATACAGGTGAGAATATATTAAACATCAGCCAAAGATAGCTCATGCCTTTCCAATTATAGAATGTTCTTTTTCCTTCCCACCTGTGTGTGATTCACCCTCCAAATCATGTTCTATTTCTGAGAACCCAATACCTCTTTTTTTGCCCCTGTTTCCCATACATGTATCCTTTCTGAACTACTAACATTAATGCTATATTATATTGCTGATACTCTTTACATGCCAGGCACTGTTCCAAGTACATTGCATACATGTTAACTTACTTAATCATCCCCCAAACTCTATGACGTAGATATTATTATAGCATATAAGAGCACTGACATATTGAGATGTTAAGTGACTTTTCCACGTTCATGCAACTCTAAAGTACCAAAACCAGGGTTTGAACCTGGGCTATTTGGCTTCATTATACATGGATCACGTTTCTGTGATCTGTTTTGTGAATGTGCACATGTGCATGTGTTTGTATTTTGTTGCTTGGTTGTGCTATTCGGTGACTTTCCAAATAGCTTTCAAACCCTCTGATTGAAGTGCCAAGATCTTATACTTATTTGAATTCTTCTTGGAATTCAGTAATAATAGCTCATTTATTAAGCTCTTACTAGGTCTCCTGTCCTTATTAAATACATTAGAGTTAACCCTTGAACAATGAAGGGGTTAGGGGTGCCAACACTTTGTGTAGTTGAAAATTCACATATAACTTACACTGGGCCCTCTGTATATGACCGGTTCCTCGGCACCTAAGTTTCCTCTACATCTATGGAATCAACAATCGCAGATAATGTAGCACTATAGCATTTACTATCGAAAAAGCTTCACAAATAAATAAACCCCTGTATTTCACCTGTGCTACTCAAGCATCCACTATATTTCATTTATTGTCAGCTTCAATGACATAGATGAGGTTATTACTTTTTTAAAAAATTTACAATTGGGGAACTTGAAGCTCGAGGAGATGAAATAACTGGTTTAAGGTCACAGAGTAGGTGACACTTAGGCTTTAAATGCACATGAACACTAACCTCTAGATGCTATTCCTGTCAATTGTATGAGTAAGTTCAGTAAGTAGAGGACTTATTGATTGACTGTAATCATGCACCAGACTGTCGGGATGGAAACTCATTCTCTTTATGCAATCCTGCTTGCTGGCCATGTCCCTTTTCCTATCTATTTTCCATCTGATTGTTGCTGTTTAGTCATTAAATCATATCTGACTCTTCACTACCCCATGGACTATAGCCCACCAGACTCCTCTATCTGTGGGTTCCCAGGCAAGAATATTGGAGTGGGTTGCCATTTCCTTCTCCAGAGAATCTTCCTGACCCAGGGATCGAACCTGCATCTCCTGCATTGGTAGGCATATTCTTTACTGCTGAGCCACCAGAAAGGCTCTTTCCGATGATGGGGAGACTATAAGCAAGGCTACCATCAGGTGTTAGACCCAAGACTATATGGGGAGCTCAATTATGTGAACAAATCAAAGCTCAAAAGTGTTCAGTCTGACTAATACAGTTTGCAGATATTTTTTAAAAAGGAACAATGAGAGAAATTCTCAATTTCAGCACGTCAGAGCATACAAGGTAAAGGAAATTGGCTTCGGGGAGTCATTTGAATAATGGGACAGTTCAAATAAAGGATGTTCCGATTACTGAGTTTGCACTGTACTTAATCTACCATACAGAGAGCAGCCCTCCAGAGCATTTGCTTCCACACTAGGTGCCTCTCTCAACATTCAGCTCAGCCATGCTCCCTTCTCCAGCTCATGATCAGCCTTTTGAAAGTCTTAGACTCTTAAAAATCACTTTTCAGAGAAGAAATTCTTTGAGTTATTATTCTTACTTTTTGTAACATGTTAAATTGTACATTAGCCAGAAATAAATTCCTTCCAGCTGATCTCTAGGTTGGGACCATATTGTCACCTTCTTTCAACAAAAGTCCTAAGAACGGTAGCAGCAGGAATAATGAAGTTTGCCTTCCATGTGTTCATGCATGTGTGCTCAGCTGCTCAGTCATGTCTGATTCTTTGCAACCCCATAGACTGTAGCTTACCGGTCTCTTCTGTCCATGGAAACTTCCAGGCAAGAATACTAGAGTGTGCTGCCATTTCCTAATCCATCCTCTCTCAAAGCTTTAGTATCTCATTCAGTATTTTGCTTGGAGCACAGTCCAGACACTTGACCTGACCCAGGTCTATCAAGGGAAGTCCGTAACGATGAGAGAGGCAAAAGACATGCTTTGGCTTTCTAGTTGAGGATAGCGAAGATTGATTTATTCCTGACTGGTACTGCCCCAACTCCAGGGCAAGGCATATACCACACTAGGGTAGCAGAAGAGGGGAGTTTGACCAGCCCTCATTTGAAAGACCATCTTGATTATTCGGATGGTCTTCTAGCAGAAAATCATTTTTCAGGATAAGGTATCTGATTGTCCTGGGAATGCTCTGGCTACAGGATCTGAATTGTCTCCCACCACCCAAATGAAATGGAATGGCCGAAACCTGGGAGAAGAACAGACTCTGAAAAAAAAAAAAAAAAGGTAAAGCAGAAAAGTAAAGAACTCTCAGAGGAGTCAAAGAGCCAGAGGATGGCAGGCGAGCAGGGAAGATCCGATGAAAAGGGAATTATTCTCTGCTGAAGTCAGCAATATTGGCTACCTGGGGCTTCCTGGAAAACTTAGGCCATAGAACCCACGCACACACACTGATGAGAAGGAGGGGCCAGTTGAAGTGGATCCATTTTCATGTCTTCATCTATGCCCTGCTTCTTGTAGATGCTATGGTTTAGAAGACAGGAGGAAGGAAAGGAAAAAAAAAAAAAGGAAGAGAAGGGAGAGGAAGGGAGGGAAGAGAAAAGGATACTTTGATCCTGGAGTTGACTCTGCACAAAGATAAAATGCATTTTTTTTACATCCTCTCCATTTAGAGAGATTGTTTAACATTTGTTCTAAGATATTCAAAGTATTTAAAGAAAACATGTAATTCCAAACCTTCGTCTGATTGTTTGAGTTACTAAAGGTGGGATTTTCAGCAGAGACTGCTCTTGAAGTTAGAAAGCATCAATATGATAACTAAAGTCCTTTTAGTTAGGAAGGACTATTCATGAGTAGGAATTGGAGAATTCTCTCTGAATAGCACAGGAGAAAGAGGGTGGAGCCCTTTGGCTCTGAAGCAGTGTGAATGGTTATACAGGAAGGTAAGCAACCTCCCCTTTGCAATGTGTGAGTCAGCTGATTCCTAAGAGAAACACCCATCCTTGAGAAAGGAGTCCATCAGCTTTAGGAATGATAATGTCTACTGTTGTCCCATGTGCCACAAAATAAGTTCCCTTTGTTACTCTCATACCTTTATTGACTACGTGTTTCTTATAATAGTCGGTATTAGTGACACTGTCAGGGAGTCAGTGTGTATGAAGGGAATGGGACAGGAAAGAGAATTGCAGCTTCCACACATCACACCTGCTTTGGGGTTAGCAGGGTCCAGCAGCATCACTTTAGGGAAATCAGTAACCCTACATTTCCAGGAGGGTCCCTAGCAGTCAGATTCTCTGAAACCCAAGGTATCCTGGCTAGGAACATTGGGAGGCAGTGAGAACAGAGTGGCAGGACCAGGGTGAATTGATTCTATGAGGAGAGGCAAGCCAAATCCCCCTTTCTCCAAACATAAAGGCAGATGGAAGGATGGAATAGGGGAGCACTAGACTAGATCCTGCTAATATGTGGCTCCGGACAAAGCAGATGGCAGATAATTGAGTTATAATTCATCCAATAAGTGTTTATTGAGCACCTGTTACATTGCAGGCACTGTGCCAGGATATAAAACCAATTACACAGACAGTATCCTAAGAAGTGTACATCTAGGAAAAAGACATCCACGTGGGTCAGCAGTTACCCAACAGTGAGATGAGCAGGATGATAACTAGAACACTGATAACAAGCATCACTTCTTTTCACAGAGTAAGCACTGTACTTGGCATTGAGCCAAGTGCTTTTATATTCTACAACATTTGCCCTTCCTAACAACTCAATTTGAAAAGTATTATTAGACCCATCTTATGGATGAGGACATTGAGACTTAGATAATTTTTTTTTTGGTCAAGTTCATAATGCTTATGCTATTTCCTAATGAAGGTATGGAACCTCTTGGTCTAATCCCAAAGCTTGTCTTCTTCATAAGTTGCTGCCTGGGAGATGGCTAGATGCACTGGTCAGCCCTGAAGGCTTTAAAGCAAGAGATGAGATAATTTTCTATTTGATATTAAAACATAAGTAATAGCTTCATAAAAGATGTTGGGGTGGGAGTAGGGGAAGTGTGTGTATGCAAATTGCATGGAGGAGAGTCACATGGTGCTTCACGGAGGTGTGGGTACCATGCTATGCTGACCTACTTCAATCCGATTGGAATATAGGGATGAAAGTGAGTGTGGAGTGAGTGAGGAGGAGGGGAACCATGGTACGTGGACATAGACTGGTCAGAGGATTCTTATCATGGAGGGTGTGGTGTGCCAAGTCAAGGAGAGTGAAATATAAATGCTCTCAAGCCATGGATGATGCATCTTAAGGAATAGGATGATCTCATCTGATTCTGATGGCAGGGGTCACATAGACAAGGGTATGGGTGGGGAGGAGAGAGTGAATCGAGTTAGGAAGGTGACTATTGGTTTGATCTAGTTCATCACATTCAAGAAATGAGATAGAAGGCAATTTAAGAGAAAGTAAGAAAATAGACCAAGAAAATAGTTACAAAAAGTGATTCACGGAGAACCCCACAGACTGTGCCTTCATGCCCTTCCTTCACCACCACCAAGACCAGATCATCAAGGTCCTAGGAAATTATAAAATCGGGTATCATCCTTGAAGCACACCTTGGGAACTGACTTACCTCCCAGCATATCTCCTAGTGTGCCCAATAAACTTCATCTAGATGCCAGAGAAGGAAAACGGGGCCAGGCAGCTACAGTGAGGGTTCCTTATTGGCTCAGCAGATAAAGAATCTGCCTTCAGTATAGGAAACATAGGAGACACTTGTTTGATTCCTGGGCTGGGAAGATCCCCTGGAAAAGGAAATGGCAACCCATTCCAGTATTCTTGCCTGGAAAATTCCATGGACAGAGGAGCCTGGCAGGCTATAGGCCATGGGGTTACAAAGAGTTGAACACCACTGAGTGACTAAGCATGCATGCACTTTGGAGTCAAACTTCTTGCATTTTTTAAAAATTGAAGTACAGTTGCTATACAATATTATATAAGTTATAGGTATATAATACAGTGATTCACAATGTTAAAGATTATACTCTTATTTATAGTTATAAAATATTTGCTGTATTTCCTGTATTGTATCATATATCCTTGTAGTTTAATTTACACCTAATAGTTTTTACCTTTTAATCCCTTACCCCTATAATGCTCCTTCTTCCCTCCCAACTACTGATTTTCTCTTGCATCTGTGAGTCTGTTTCTTTTTCCTTATATTCACTAGTTCATTGTATCTTTTAGAATCCACATAAACTTCTTGCGTTTAAATTCTATGTCTGTTTCTCACTATCTGTATGCTCCTAGACAGTTTTTTTAAACCCCCTGTACTTCAGTTTTCTTATCTATAAAATGGAGTTTAAATAACAATAGTAATAATAGAACCCACTTCATAAGATGGGTGAGAATTTTATGAAATAACGCATACAGAGCACATAGACTGATGCACATACCAAGCACATACTGCCTGATGGATGGAAAAAGTTAGCAATTCTTTTCCAGATAACCACAGGCCTGATTTCTGGGGGTTCTCCTTTTTTTGCCAAGCAGGAAAGTGGCTGTCTGAGTCCAAAGCCAAGGCCTTTTGGCTTGAGGAAACATTTTCCAAGAGTTCTTTAGGCCCTCCAGCTCTATTGCGGGGGCCTCTGCGGTCTTCCTTTAGAACAAGAGGCTGTCCCTTGCCCCCAGTGTACTCACTGTTCAGGATGACTTCTAGCTCCCGATGAATCGCAGGCTCCTGGACAGACTTCACAGAGCTTCTTTTTCCACAAAGCTCAAGACTCAGGCTAAATACAGGCTCATTCTGATTTTTTTTTAACAGTGAAGACAGATGGAAGCCTGTATTCTAGATGTGTCTTGGGCCATGAGAATTTGTTTTTTGTGCCAGGAAATTCCTGTTGGCTTCCTATGCTAATAAACATAGTCAAAGACGATCTCTAATCTGAAGCATCCCACTTTGTGATTTCCTAAGCTACTCAACAGCTCGGGTTTTGTCCTCATCCATCATTCAGAAAGCCCTAGATGGAACAGGTCAAACAAAGAGATAAGTTTGAAACCTTGGCCGGTGGGAGGGTGTGGGGTTGGGCGGTACCGCCGTAGCATCTCCACAGTCTGGCAAGAAACCAAGAGACATGGAGTGGGAATCCCTGTGCATGATTCAAGTCACCTAGGGATGCTTGCAGTCCATCAGGCTTACTGTTTCTCTGCACCAATTACAGTCTTCTCAGAGATAAGTCCAATTTGAGGCTATGGAGGGGATATTTTCATCTTAGGGGTTAGGTCTACCCCAAACCTTCTCCAATTCAATTTTACATTCTTGATAGCTCCAACACTATTATGAACTACTATATCATTAGATTTTGACATGGGCAATTCAATTTAAAGTCAATGCTTAGAATCAACACTTCACAGAAGCCAATTCAGTTGAGAAGACAAGCTTCGGGCTACAGTCAGAAGTGGGCTTCCCAGGTGGCTCAGTGGTAAAGAATCTGCCTACCAATGCAGGAGACACAGGAGACATGCGTTCTTCCCTGGGTTGGGAAGATCCCCTGGAGGAGGAAATGGCAACCCACTCCAATGTTCTTACCTGGAGAATCCCACAGACAGAGGAGCCTGACAGGCTACAGTCCATCGGGTTGCAAGGAGTTGGATATGACTGAGTGACTGAGCACACATCAATGCTCAGCCAGGAGTAGCTCTGTCAAAATTAGAAGCTGAGCCCACACGCGCTTGCGCATGCATTTGAAATGTTATCGCCTCCATGATCTCTAGTTCTGCCTTATATACACTTTAGACATCAGAACTAGCGGGGAGAAGCTCTGAAACAGCTGGAAGAGGCCACCCCAACAAAGAAATCTCTGCCCAAACTGTTAAAACCAACACACAACAGATGGGGCTAAGCTGAACTTGGATAAGTAGCAGACAGATGTCTGTTCTCAGCGGTATCTGACTAAATTCCAGAAATCCCAGGGGATATTCATAGTACCAAAGTGACACTATTTTCCAGAAGGAGAGGCCAGAACCCCATTGTAATCTCCCTGGCTGCTCACTGCAGTCCATTCAGTTCTCTGAGTGATCATCAGACTCATCATGTGCCCTGAATTTCACCAGTCACCTTTAACAACTTCTTCCAGAACATGAATTAGCCTAGAAGCCCCCAAAATCACTGCTTATAACTACCTCTAACTTCAGTGACACCATCACCATTAAATGGATGTGTTCCCTTCCACAGTCACAGCACCATTTATGTGGGAAGCAACATCTTATTAGTGGTTCCTCTTATGCCTGGTGTTACTGTCTCATCTCATAACTGACATCATTCTGCTTATTAACAAATACATCTCTAAGGCTCCCCAGCACTAGATCTCTAACTGAAGTTCTGTGTCACATTCCAGCTTTAAAAAGTACCTTCAAATTCTGCACAGCCGTATCTGCCCCTGCATTGGCAGTCATGCCCAGGAAAATGGTAAGGAATGAACACATCAATAAGCCTTAGACAAGAATTTCCATTTCTGGATACTTGACAGCCAGAACCCATCCATCCATACAGCCACAGTGGATTTCCTATAAAGATTGGTATCATCTCTTCAAAGTACTGCTTCACAGCTCTCCCTCTATCTTCACTCTATATCTGAAATCCCAAGTCCACTGCCATTTCAGCATGTGGACCATAATTAGTAAAGCCATAAGCCTCTCAAGACCGGCTTGATTCATAGTTAATGCACAAGAGAAAAGCCTAAACATATGACAACTAAGCCTGGGATATTTTGAGATGACATCCAAGGGCATACATTTATACTCATCGCCAACCTCTACATAGAACTAAAATATGGATCCCAAAATAAACAAACAACAACAACAACAACAAAAAACCCACAAAATTCATCTGCAGCTGCCACTCTGTAGCCCATAACCTAACCAAACTGCTTCATTTTACAAATTAGCATAAAAAGTTATGAAATTTTCCTAAAGCATTCTAAATGGTAACACATTTTTTTCTCCAGCTTTCTTGAGATATAATTGACAAATAAAAATTGTATATATTTAAGGGTTGGAAAGATCCCCTGGAAAAGGGAATTGCTACCCATTCCAATATTCTTGCCTGGAGAATTCCATGGACAGAGGAGCCTGGTGGGCTATAGACCATGGGGTCACAAAGAGTCAGACACAACTGAGAAACTAACACTTTCACTTTTTTTTTCAAGGTATATAACATAATGTTTGATAGAGAGAAATATGAAATGCTTACCCCAATGAAGTCAACTAACATCCACCACCTCACAGAGGCATCATCCTTTTTAGTGAAAACAGTCAAGATCTACTCTTTTAGCAAATTTCAAGTGAACCTACAGTCTTAACTATAGTCACCATGCTGTACATTAGACCTCCAACACATCTGAAACTTACCCTTTGACCAACATTTGTCCTACCACCAAGGCCCTGGTAACCAACATTCTACTCTCTGCTTCTATAAGTTTGAAAATTTTAGATTCTACATATAAATAGAAATCATACAGTATTTGTCTTTCTATGTCTGGCTTATTTCACTTAGCTTAATGTTTTCCAGATTCATTCCTGTTATTACAAATGATAGGATTTCCTTTTTTTTAAGTTAAAGAATATTCCAACGTGTGGGTGTGTGTGTGTGTGTGTGAGAGAGAGAGAGAGACTTCTTTATCCATTTATCTGTTGATGCATACCTAGATTGTTTTCAACCTTTGCCATTGTGAGTAATGCCGCAACAAACATGGAAATCGAGATACTGATTTTATTCCTTTGAACATATACCCAGAAGTGGGCAGCACATTGACCTTTAAAATTATTTAAAAGCAGTCTATGAAATCTATGAAGAGTACAACTTAAAAATGTCTATAGCAACCTGCCACCATCATCATTATTATTACTGTTTTTATTATTGCTATAATAATTATTCTTTCAACCAATACGCATTGAAGACCCAAGGTGTAGTGTAGAAGGGCATCTCCCTTCATCCCGAGAAACTTAACAGCCTAATTGGGAAGACATGACATAGCAAATTCTTCCGAATCCACTGTAATAGGAGTTTAATAAGGATAAAATGAAGCTATGAAAAATTCTGCACTCATGTAGGGGAGTCAGAGGGAGGATTATATGATCTGTCCCTAGACGGTCACTAGATAGCTAAGGACATTCCAGGGAGAGAGAATAACAGGAACAAAGATATGGAGACAGGGAAGAGGAAGGAATATATTAGTTAAGGCTTCGAGCTAAGTTGTTATAATAAAGAGACTAAAATATAGTGACTCAAAGAAGATAGCAATATGTTTATTTCTCTGTCCAGATGTAAGTGGGCAGTCTGGAGCCAGTAGACTTCTTTGCTCCATGAGGTCAGTAGGGTTTCATATTCCTTATTTTTGCCATTTTCCACCAGATGCCAACATGAGGGCCATGTTGCAGCCCACAGGAAAGGAGGAAGAGAGATGGAACTTATATAAGCCATTTCCTCTTTGCACAACATGACCTAGAAGTTGTACAAATCACTTTCACTCCCATCCCATTAGCTGAACTTAAAAACATGGAGTTACAAGGAAGCCTGGGAAATGTAGTTTCTAAGAGGGCCATGACAGCCAGCTGAAACTCAAAGGATTTTATTATGAAAAGGAGAGAGGTAAGTGTGGATAATGAGGGTCAAATCCTAGGAATGTTTGAGGAAACTCATGTGACTCTTGCCTGGATATGGAGGACTAGCAGGCAATGAAGTTTTTTGCAATGTCTGGTTTCACAAAAAACTCGGTCAACAATCAAAGCAGAGGGAGTAGAATGCAGGAAAAAAAAATCCCAGTAGAGATGTACACTTAAAATGGGAACAACCTATTAGTATTATTGCTAGGGTCAGTATTGTATAAACTTCTGATACGATGGCTTCGTTGGCAAAGAGAGATTACCAACTCTCTGCTCTTGTATTCTATTCTACCAAAGTAATTCGTCATAAAAGAGGTCAGCTTGAAATGTTTTCTATAAATTTCTAGGAAATAAAAATAAGCAACATCTCAGTCAAATAGAAACAAAGGATGCATTTTTAGTGTGCTTCATAATGTGTATTTGTCATTAATAGAAAGCAAGACATCTTGTTAATTATGGGTATGCAAGTTCTGTGCTTTACTGCAATCATCAATTAATTCAGTTTGGATGGAATATCTATATGACAAAGTCTTAGGAGAGAAATCCTTAAACAAGAGGCCCTGGTAAGGAGGATGAGATGTAAAATGTGTAATGAGTGTGCTATATAAAGTAATTTTCTGCTTTCCTGCAGCACACATAGATCTTACACTTATGCCAGATTCCAGTGAGGTTTAAGCTAATTATTTAAACCTAGAAAATCCAACTTCTTTGAAAGAACCACAATTACATCTACAAAGGCAAACCATCACTTTGGACATCTCTTGATTTACATACTTGGAGTTTCTTTAGTAATTGGATGGTTCATCCTTGTAAAAGAGGCCACAGTTAATAAAATCAGATGGATTCTGACAGTGATCACTGTGCAGGGGCATCTCCACAGTTAGAACAACAGCCCTCTTGGTGGCCAAAGACTTTTTCTGGACATTGAGATGCTCAGAATAATGGCTGAACTTCCCTATGTTCCTCCCTGCTTTGTTAAGACCTACGGGACATTAGTTAGCAAGTGACAATTGGGAAGTACTAGTGACAGGTTTTTAGCTTCCTATCCACAAGACCAGCTGCTCCATGGTGACCCCACTTTGGCAAGCTCCACTGGCAGCTGGTGAAATGTGTTGCTCTTGGCAAGTACCCACCAGCTGTTCCCACCTGTGGTCATATGCAGGATCTGTCAATGATGCTTATTAGATCTGTAAATCTGAGGGATTATCCAACCTGTTACAAAGAGCCTCATGCACAATATATGAGCACCAAACTTAGTGAATCCCCTTTTAGTGGGTGATTATTTTACACACAGTGTTTCTGTCTGGTTCTCTCATACCCTCACAACTACACCATCTTTGATGAAGAAGCTAATTAATTAGGGAAGTCATTCTGCTATAGGATAACAAATACATAAGACTTCAGAGTTCGATCTACCATTGAGAACATGCCTTTGCTCAAACCAGTAATTCAAGAATCCATTTTCCTCCCTCTCACTTCTTACTTTCTCCTTCTGCGTGGCAGCTCAAGATATAATTTGCTATCTGAAAGAGTTGCATAAGGCATCGAGCAGTCACCCTGTTAATTAGACTCTCACATCATGGAGTCACAAAAGTTAGGAGCATAGAGACTCTGCAGGGATCATTTTTGCCCATCTTCATCCCTTCTGCTTTCTGCCCAAACAGGATGATTTCATATTGTATTTACAAGTTCTTTGTCCATTTAAGTAGGAAATAGATTAAACATGGCTCTTTCTCAGTGGCCCATCCAGTGTTATCACAAAAGGTCCCAAAGTAATTGACACTACCTCCCTTGAACCTGTATGATGAATCCTCACTCAGTGGCCTTTCCTCTATAAATACAAGGACCTGTCCCAGCTGACATGCTTGTATTATTGGACAGACTCTAATCTCAGCATTATACAGACCCACATTTTTCCTCTGCCAAACACTATTTGCAGTTCTGTCCCAGATGTAACAACCTAATCAAAACAAAATTTCATAGAGCACCACACAGACAATTGGTTTCTAGGGGACTGTGCAACAGGTATCTGTGTGTATACTGCCTTCTTTTATGAAACTTGATACAATCTAATTGGCAGATTACACATTGAATACTGGGATTCCACTCATAAGAAATTAATTGTAAAAATAAGGTTTAGTAACAGCTAAAAACATTTTCAAGTCCTCATAATGCCAGCTTTCTCAACTATAACAGAAGGGATGTCAAAGTAATGCTGCATACTTCTAACTTTCCTACATCCATCTTTTTCTCAGACCCCTATTGTCAACTGAATTGCATCTCTGACAACAAATGCTGCCATGTTTAGGGTGAAGAAGAGGAACCTTTATTTCAAAGACCTATAGAAACAAGAATGCCTTGCAGAACACTCTGCCACAGAAATGGTCAAAAGACAATGGAATCCATTAGAAATTGAGGAGGTTTGCCCTGAAAGAGTTTTTGGAAACCACCTACTTAGAAAACATACATTTGAATTATGCTCTCTAATTAGAACAAACAATGTAACCTGAAATTAAATAAAATGCCACCACTCCCACCCCCAAAAATGGAAAGCCCAAATTTCAATCCTTGGTCTGTCACCCAGTAGTGCTATTGAATCCACATAAGTATCTTGATTCTTCTGAGCATTATGGCTCTCAAAAGTTGTCAAATTGGGGTTTACAAGACCTACCTGCATTCCCTACTTTTCAGATGGCTTTTTAAATAATCAAGTTAAATACCGTAACCAATATCACTTTTTAAATAATAAAAATCTACATAATTGCAAGGTATTATTAAAATTCCTACCAGAAACAACATCAAATTCAACTTTTTCATTTTATAAAGGCAGAAATTGAGGCTCAAAGACACTAGAACAGTCCTCCAAGGCACCAGATGGTACACACCAAAGCTAAGCCAATAACCAAAGTCTGTCCTCGCCCACTGGGTAAACTTCCCTTTACATAACACAGAAGATTCACAAAATTCCAATTTGCTTGAAGGTAAGTGCAAGGCAAAAGTGTGACAGGATCTTCCAAGAAAAAAATTTCAACCTTGCTCTCACACCCAGCGATCCCTTCCATGGTAGCACTTCTGTAATAATATATTATACTTGCAAACTGAGATATGACAATTAGTTAATTGAATCTTTGTAGCAGATGGTGGAAGTTTATGAATTGCATCAATTAATGAATAAATAAAAATAAACTGTTGCTCTCATTAGTGTCCCTAAAAATATGTAAATTGCACGCATTCATTTTCCTAGTTCACAGATGGAGGTTTCGAGGCCTATCGAGGTTCCATTTGCTCTTGGGCAGGTGGATAATAGACAGACACTCAGTCTAAAAAAAAAAAATTCCAACAGGCTATCATTATCCTTTTTTTTTCCCTTTCTTATCCAGAATAAAGCTTAGTAGAGACTGTTTATAGTCTTTTCTTCCTATCTTCTTATCACTATTTCATAATCCAACCACTAGGTCTTGGCCTAGGACCACTAGTTACACAATCTGTGATCAGCTTGGCTATCAGTCAAGGCTTGTCCTTTTCCTTCTGAAAGGTCTCACACCCACAGGGTCAGAGAAAAGACAGCTGGAGACCTTGGAACAAGTTCCCTATAGGGAACGATGGAATCTTCGATCATGTAAAGCATTAGTAACGCTCGAGATGTTCCCATTTCCAGTAGAGTCTATGTAGCAGGAAAGGAGGGAGACAGTTGAGTTGACCGTGGCTTGGTGTTTCCAATAGTAACATAACATCTGGAGGAACTTTGCTTCTGTGCAAGACTGATTGCGGCACCCCACCCCGCTCCGCAGCCTTGCCGGTCCCATCAGCCAGCTCGTTGGTCCTGATCCTGAGTCGGAACTTCCAAAACCTTTTGTGAGGCAGCCTCATGCTGTGCAACATGTCACTGATGGTTAGGACCACATTAAAATGTCATTTCAGGCAATTAATATTTTATTTATAAACACTTATAAATATTTATTATAAATGACTATTTAAATAGCAGCTCATGAGAAAACAAATCTATTACATTTGTATTAAAACATCCTCAGATGCTTAATTATAGGAATATTTAGACAAACCATTAAACATTTATGCTGACTTTCTTGAGAAGTCTGGGACTATCCCCCTTAGACTTCCTCATTTAGCTGAGGGGGTACATTTGATAGGATGCCATAAACACAAGGCAAAGAAATCCATTTCAAGTTCCCCTGTCTAGTAGCTGGATAGATTCTGCCTTCATAGCAGAGAAGTCAAAGGACATCTTTTCTTTTAAGAAAAACCGTCCCTTAAAAATTTTTCAGGAAAGATGAACTCATTCTGGACAAATTTCCCAGGAAAACTTGGAGACAAAATATAACAGGTCTTCAAATGTAGTGGGTTGGTCAAAAAGTTCATTGGGTTGGCCGAATTGGTTTTTGGCCAAACCAGTATCTGACTAAGCACTGTCAGCTATTTTAATCAATTCCCAAACATGCAATCAGCAGTCCTATAGACTTTCTTAGGATAAGAAAGAAAAATGGTTATTGTCAGAATTGATCTGTTGTAGAGCACATCACCTTACCCTACTCAGTTTTGAAAATATAATTAAAACATTCTATTTTGATTCTGGTAACTCACCGAAGCATGTAAGAATCTAGGTGTAGGTTTTGCTTTTTTATGGCTCTTAAATTTAGGAGGAAAAGAGTAAATGATACTGAGTCTCCTTATTGGCTGTAACTGAATTATTTCTGTGGAAATGCATTGCTATTTCCATATATCATGTATTTCTGCCTCAATTACTACATTATTTGATTGGACTTTAACTTTCTTCTTGTATTTGCATTATAGCTATTGCACAAACACCCGTAAAGACGTGCATATATTTGGAGATTTAAAAGTACAACAACCAATTTGACAAAGTTGCAGTTTCTCCATGTTATTTCCAAAATTTGCTCTTTGGAACATTGTGCTATTGTCACAACATGCCTCTCAGTTATGCTTACTTTAGTTGCTTTTGGTATGAGACAGTTTTACTCCAGTACATTACCAAATGGTTTGAAATAGCATCGTAATTCATAAGGGTCATCTTGTGAATTTTAGAACCATCCAACCCCTTTAGCTACTTTTAATGATCGGAAATATATTTTTTAAAACTGGCATTATCATTTGTAGCAGAAAATATCATAGAGCATAAAAAATATGGGCTGGATATTTTGCATAATCAAATCAAGATAGAGATGGGCAAACATTGTATAACAGAAATGCGAGATCTGGAAAGACAAGCTGATGGCCATATCTGATGGGCACAGCTTTGAAATAAAACCATAATAACCTAACAAAATTATTTTAAAGACTCAGAAAAACCCAGACATACTAGAACAACTAGTTCCTTGCTTGGCATTTTCCCCCAAAGACACAGTAAACAGTCTTGAGTGCACTTAAA